>NW_026712111.1:360637-721274 GCF_026419965.1 Kogia breviceps | reverse complement strand
GGGCCCTGCACTTCCCAAACCTGCAGAGTTCTAAACGATAACTATCGCCCCAAAATATATTGAGCGCAGGCTACGAAGAGGCGCTGAACGCAAGGCAGAACTGCAGGAAACGGATGTCAACGGGTACATCGGAATGCCCCCGATAGCACATGAAAAGCGCCAGAACGTGGACAATGATGCGGTTGGCCAAAAAGGGCGTATGCGTTTTTTCCTGAATATATTCAGGAAAAAACGCATACGCCCTTTTTGGCCAACCAAGCAACCTGGGAGAGCAAATCAGCACTACAAAGAAATCTCTCGCCCCCCCCCCGGGGCAAAAGGGCCAGGCGAAAAAAGTCTAAAAACCAGAAAGGCAGGACAGCCCACGGAGTCAAGGGAGCCTTGTTAAGCTGATGGGCGGGATGTCAATGGCCAACAGCCAATCTTCACAAGTGTATCCTCTTTCCCAAACCATGTAAAACACAGAACCACAGAGCATAGGGCACTTCCACACATGGGCGTTGACCTTGGGAAAATGAAAAAATCAACCAGACACAGGGACCCCAAAGTTGAGGGCTGCTGTCTTGACAAGAACCTCCACTCCGGTACACGTTTCATATCCCAGGAAAGAGCCAAGTGGACAAAGACGAGTGGACAAGTGGACAAAGACAAGTGGACAAGTGGACAAGTGGTGCTACGTAGGTCCAATGGAGTGTCACTCAGCCATGAAATCCACGTCATGAGGCTGGTAGCAGCATCCTGAGTGGATTTAGGTACGATCATCCTCAGTGAAATCAGTCCCACAAAAAAAGAAACTTATGATATCACTTATCGAGGGAATGTAAAAATCGCTCCCCATGAACGGAATCCCCAAACAGAACAGAGTCACGCTTTTAGAAAACACACTTATGCCTGCTTCAGGGGAAAGGTGAGGTGCGGTGACGCATAAAACTCGAGTTTGAAATGAGCACAGATACCCTTCCGAAAACCGAATATGGAATGGACACGACCTACTCCTTGCTCAATCAACTGGACTCACCAGACCCTGTTCATCGCACAAGTATCTATCCGACTAGTAAGCATCTTAAAAGCTAAGTCTTGATATCTCTGTGTAAGTGCATCAAGTGTGTGTAAAGCGGCCTAAAACCAGCAGGGAAAATCAGCTCAGACCCATTCTGAGGATACATTTCCAACACAAAGAAGAAACAAGCAGGGCAAAACAGAGAGAAATTCTTCCAAAATGCGTTCAGGGACTGGCATGCAACCAGGATTGACCACATCTACAGCCCCAGCGGCAGAAGACAGAAGGCTGGACACTCTTGGGGCTGAGACGATTGGTGAGGTTGGGAAAGCAAATGCAGACCCTTGAAAGGAATCCTGCGTGCTCCCCATTCCATGGCTCCCAACTCTCCAGGTTCAACGCAATCTTCCGACAGCGAAAGCACTCATTGGAAACCCAGCGGATGCTACACCGTGGGATCGGGAAAGCTTTCTGAAACTCACCTCAGTTTTCCTCTCCTGGTGCTCGTGTTCTCCATTCAGGCCCCCTTACTAACAATCTCCCCACTTGGAGACTCGGCGCCTTTCCATGCCTCTTTCGTACCGTCTGCAATTTGTCCGCAGGATGAACTGCAAGAGGGGGAACCAATGAGAGACTCGCTGGAGGTGTTTGGTCGGGCACATGTCACTCTCATTTCCCATCACGAAGAAGAATTCACCAGCGGTTCAGCCTGCCACCGCGGATCGACAATAGGGCGTGAAGCCATCCAGCCGTGTTGCGTCCCACTCACAAAAAAGCGACTTGGGAAATGGAGCTCAGGGGCCCTGCACTTCCCAAACCTGCAGAGTTCTAAACGATAACTATCGCCCCAAAATATATTGAGGTCAGGCTACGAAGAGGCGCTGAACGCAAGGCAGAACTGCAGGAAACGGATGTCAACGGGTACATCGGAATGGCCCCGATAGCACATGAAAAGCGCCAGAACGTGGACAATGATGCGGTTGGCCAAAAAGGGCGTATGCGTTTTTTCCTGAATATATTCAGGAAAAAACGCATACGCCCTTTTTGGCCAACCAAGCAACCTGGGAGAGCAAATCAGCACTACAAAGAAATCTCTCGCCCCCCCCCCGGGGCAAAAGGGCCAGGCGAAAAAAGTCTAAAAACCAGAAAGGCAGGACAGCCCACGGAGTCAAGGGAGCCTTGTTAAGCTGATGGGCGGGATGTCAATGGCCAACAGCCAATCTTCACAAGTGTATCCTCTTTCCCAAACCATGTAAAACACAGAACCACAGAGCATAGGGCACTTCCACACATGGGCGTTGACCTTGGGAAAATCAAAAAATCAACCAGACACAGGGACCCCAAAGTTGAGGGCTGCTGTCTTGACAAGAACCTCCACTCCGGTACACGTTTCATATCCCAGGAAAGAGCCAAGTGGACAAAGACGAGTGGACAAGTGGACAAAGACAAGTGGACAAGTGGACAAGTGGTGCTACGTAGGTCCAATGGAGTGTCACTCAGCCATGAAATCCACGTCATGAGGCTGGTAGCAGCATCCTGAGTGGATTTAGGTACGATCATCCTCAGTGAAATAAGTCCCACAAAAAAAGAAACTTATGATATCACTTATCGAGGGAATGTAAAAATCGCTCCCCATGAACGGAATCCCCAAACAGAACAGAGTCACGCTTTTAGAAAACACACTTATGCCTGCTTCAGGGGAAAGGTGAGGTGCGGTGACGCATAAAACTCGAGTTTGAAATGAGCACAGATACCCTTCCGAAAACCGAATATGGAATGGACACGACCTACTCCTTGCTCAATCAACTGGACTCACCAGACCCTGTTCATCGCACAAGTATCTATCCGACTAGTAAGCATCTTAAAAGCTAAGTCTTGATATCTCTGTGTAAGTGCATCAAGTGTGTGTAAAGCGGCCTAAAACCAGCAGGGAAAATCAGCTCAGACCCATTCTGAGGATACATTTCCAACACAAAGAAGAAACAAGCAGGGCAAAACAGAGAGAAATTCTTCCAAAATGCGTTCAGGGACTGGCATGCAACCAGGATTGACCACATCTACAGCCCCAGCGGCAGAAGACAGAAGGCTGGACACTCTTGGGGCTGAGACGATTGGTGAGGTTGGGAAAGCAAATGCAGACCCTTGAAAGGAATCCTGCGTGCTCCCCATTCCATGGCTCCCAACTCTCCAGGTTCAACGCAATCTTCCGACAGCGAAAGCACTCATTGGAAACCCAGCGGATGCTACACCGTGGGATCGGGAAAGCTTTCTGAAACTCACCTCAGTTTTCCTCTCCTGGTGCTCGTGTTCTCCATTCAGGCCCCCTTACTAACAATCTCCCCACTTGGAGACTCGGCGCCTTTCCATGCCTCTTTCGTACCGTCTGCAATTTGTCCGCAGGATGAACTGCAAGAGGGGGAACCAATGAGAGACTCGCTGGAGGTGTTTGGTCGGGCACATGTCACTCTCATTTCCCATCACGAAGAAGAATTCACCAGCGGTTCAGCCTGCCACCGCGGATCGACAATAGGGCGTGAAGCCATCCAGCCGTGTTGCGTCCCACTCACAAAAAAGCGACTTGGGAAATGGAGCTCAGGGGCCCTGCACTTCCCAAACCTGCAGAGTTCTAAACGATAACTATCGCCCCAAAATATATTGAGCGCAGGCTACGAAGAGGCGCTGAACGCAAGGCAGAACTGCAGGAAACGGATGTCAACGGGTACATCGGAATGCCCCCGATAGCACATGAAAAGCGCCAGAACGTGGACAATGATGCGGTTGGCCAAAAAGGGCGTATGCGTTTTTTCCTGAATATATTCAGGAAAAAACGCATACGCCCTTTTTGGCCAACCAAGCAACCTGGGAGAGCAAATCAGCACTACAAAGAAATCTCTCGCCCCCCCCCCCGGGGCAAAAGGGCCAGGCGAAAAAAGTCTAAAAACCAGAAAGGCAGGACAGCCCACGGAGTCAAGGGAGCCTTGTTAAGCTGATGGGCGGGATGTCAATGGCCAACAGCCAATCTTCACAAGTGTATCCTCTTTCCCAAACCATGTAAAACACAGAACCACAGAGCATAGGGCACTTCCACACATGGGCGTTGACCTTGGGAAAATGAAAAAATCAACCAGACACAGGGACCCCAAAGTTGAGGGCTGCTGTCTTGACAAGAACCTCCACTCCGGTACACGTTTCATATCCCAGGAAAGAGCCAAGTGGACAAAGACGAGTGGACAAGTGGACAAAGACAAGTGGACAAGTGGACAAGTGGTGCTACGTAGGTCCAATGGAGTGTCACTCAGCCATGAAATCCACGTCATGAGGCTGGTAGCAGCATCCTGAGTGGATTTAGGTACGATCATCCTCAGTGAAATCAGTCCCACAAAAAAAGAAACTTATGATATCACTTATCGAGGGAATGTAAAAATCGCTCCCCATGAACGGAATCCCCAAACAGAACAGAGTCACGCTTTTAGAAAACACACTTATGCCTGCTTCAGGGGAAAGGTGAGGTGCGGTGACGCATAAAACTCGAGTTTGAAATGAGCACAGATACCCTTCCGAAAACCGAATATGGAATGGACACGACCTACTCCTTGCTCAATCAACTGGACTCACCAGACCCTGTTCATCGCACAAGTATCTATCCGACTAGTAAGCATCTTAAAAGCTAAGTCTTGATATCTCTGTGTAAGTGCATCAAGTGTGTGTAAAGCGGCCTAAAACCAGCAGGGAAAATCAGCTCAGACCCATTCTGAGGATACATTTCCAACACAAAGAAGAAACAAGCAGGGCAAAACAGAGAGAAATTCTTCCAAAATGCGTTCAGGGACTGGCATGCAACCAGGATTGACCACATCTACAGCCCCAGCGGCAGAAGACAGAAGGCTGGACACTCTTGGGGCTGAGACGATTGGTGAGGTTGGGAAAGCAAATGCAGACCCTTGAAAGGAATCCTGCGTGCTCCCCATTCCATGGCTCCCAACTCTCCAGGTTCAACGCAATCTTCCGACAGCGAAAGCACTCATTGGAAACCCAGCGGATGCTACACCGTGGGATCGGGAAAGCTTTCTGAAACTCACCTCAGTTTTCCTCTCCTGGTGCTCGTGTTCTCCATTCAGGCCCCCTTACTAACAATCTCCCCACTTGGAGCCTCGGCGCCTTTCCATGCCTCTTTCGTACCGTCTGCAATTTGTCCGCAGGATGAACTGCAAGAGGGGGAACCAATGAGAGACTCGCTGGAGGTGTTTGGTCGGGCACATGTCACTCTCATTTCCCATCACGAAGAAGAATTCACCAGCGGTTCAGCCTGCCACCGCGGATCGACAATAGGGCGTGAAGCCATCCAGCCGTGTTGCGTCCCACTCACAAAAAAGCGACTTGGGAAATGGAGCTCAGGGGCCCTGCACTTCCCAAACCTGCAGAGTTCTAAACGATAACTATCGCCCCAAAATATATTGAGCGCAGGCTACGAAGAGGCGCTGAACGCAAGGCAGAACTGCAGGAAACGGATGTCAACGGGTACATCGGAATGGCCCCGATAGCACATGAAAAGCGCCAGAACGTGGACAATGATGCGGTTGGCCAAAAAGGGCGTATGCGTTTTTTCCTGAATATATTCAGGAAAAAACGCATACGCCCTTTTTGGCCAACCAAGCAACCTGGGAGAGCAAATCAGCACTACAAAGAAATCTCTCGCCCCCCCCCCCGGGGGCAAAAGGGCCAGGCGAAAAAAGTCTAAAAACCAGAAAGGCAGGACAGCCCACGGAGTCAAGGGAGCCTTGTTAAGCTGATGGGCGGGATGTCAATGGCCAACAGCCAATCTTCACAAGTGTATCCTCTTTCCCAAACCATGTAAAACACAGAACCACAGAGCATAGGGCACTTCCACACATGGGCGTTGACCTTGGGAAAATGAAAAAATCAACCAGACACAGGGACCCCAAAGTTGAGGGCTGCTGTCTTGACAAGAACCTCCACTCCGGTACACGTTTCATATCCCAGGAAAGAGCCAAGTGGACAAAGACGAGTGGACAAGTGGACAAAGACAAGTGGACAAGTGGACAAGTGGTGCTACGTAGGTCCAATGGAGTGTCACTCAGCCATGAAATCCACGTCATGAGGCTGGTAGCAGCATCCTGAGTGGATTTAGGTACGATCATCCTCAGTGAAATAAGTCCCACAAAAAAAGAAACTTATGATATCACTTATCGAGGGAATGTAAAAATCGCTCCCCATGAACGGAATCCCCAAACAGAACAGAGTCACGCTTTTAGAAAACACACTTATGCCTGCTTCAGGGGAAAGGTGAGGTGCGGTGACGCATAAAACTCGAGTTTGAAATGAGCACAGATACCCTTCCGAAAACCGAATATGGAATGGACACGACCTACTCCTTGCTCAATCAACTGGACTCACCAGACCCTGTTCATCGCACAAGTATCTATCCGACTAGTAAGCATCTTAAAAGCTAAGTCTTGATATCTCTGTGTAAGTGCATCAAGTGTGTGTAAAGCGGCCTAAAACCAGCAGGGAAAATCAGCTCAGACCCATTCTGAGGATACATTTCCAACACAAAGAAGAAACAAGCAGGGCAAAACAGAGAGAAATTCTTCCAAAATGCGTTCAGGGACTGGCATGCAACCAGGATTGACCACATCTACAGCCCCAGCGGCAGAAGACAGAAGGCTGGACACTCTTGGGGCTGAGACGATTGGTGAGGTTGGGAAAGCAAATGCAGACCCTTGAAAGGAATCCTGCGTGCTCCCCATTCCATGGCTCCCAACTCTCCAGGTTCAACGCAATCTTCCGACAGCGAAAGCACTCATTGGAAACCCAGCGGATGCTACACCGTGGGATCGGGAAAGCTTTCTGAAACTCACCTCAGTTTTCCTCTCCTGGTGCTCGTGTTCTCCATTCAGGCCCCCTTACTAACAATCTCCCCACTTGGAGACTCGGCGCCTTTCCATGCCTCTTTCGTACCGTCTGCAATTTGTCCGCAGGATGAACTGCAAGAGGGGGAACCAATGAGAGACTCGCTGGAGGTGTTTGGTCGGGCACATGTCACTCTCATTTCCCATCACGAAGAAGAATTCACCAGCGGTTCAGCCTGCCACCGCGGATCGACAATAGGGCGTGAAGCCATCCAGCCGTGTTGCGTCCCACTCACAAAAAAGCGACTTGGGAAATGGAGCTCAGGGGCCCTGCACTTCCCAAACCTGCAGAGTTCTAAACGATAACTATCGCCCCAAAATATATTGAGCGCAGGCTACGAAGAGGCGCTGAACGCAAGGCAGAACTGCAGGAAACGGATGTCAACGGGTACATCGGAATGGCCCCGATAGCACATGAAAAGCGCCAGAACGTGGACAATGATGCGGTTGGCCAAAAAGGGCGTATGCGTTTTTTCCTGAATATATTCAGGAAAAAACGCATACGCCCTTTTTGGCCAACCAAGCAACCTGGGAGAGCAAATCAGCACTACAAAGAAATCTCTCGCCCCCCCCCCCGGGGCAAAAGGGCCAGGCGAAAAAAGTCTAAAAACCAGAAAGGCAGGACAGCCCACGGAGTCAAGGGAGCCTTGTTAAGCTGATGGGCGGGATGTCAATGGCCAACAGCCAATCTTCACAAGTGTATCCTCTTTCCCAAACCATGTAAAACACAGAACCACAGAGCATAGGGCACTTCCACACATGGGCGTTGACCTTGGGAAAATGAAAAAATCAACCAGACACAGGGACCCCAAAGTTGAGGGCTGCTGTCTTGACAAGAACCTCCACTCCGGTACACGTTTCATATCCCAGGAAAGAGCCAAGTGGACAAAGACGAGTGGACAAGTGGACAAAGACAAGTGGACAAGTGGACAAGTGGTGCTACGTAGGTCCAATGGAGTGTCACTCAGCCATGAAATCCACGTCATGAGGCTGGTAGCAGCATCCTGAGTGGATTTAGGTACGATCATCCTCAGTGAAATCAGTCCCACAAAAAAAGAAACTTATGATATCACTTATCGAGGGAATGTAAAAATCGCTCCCCATGAACGGAATCCCCAAACAGAACAGAGTCACGCTTTTAGAAAACACACTTATGCCTGCTTCAGGGGAAAGGTGAGGTGCGGTGACGCATAAAACTCGAGTTTGAAATGAGCACAGATACCCTTCCGAAAACCGAATATGGAATGGACACGACCTACTCCTTGCTCAATCAACTGGACTCACCAGACCCTGTTCATCGCACAAGTATCTATCCGACTAGTAAGCATCTTAAAAGCTAAGTCTTGATATCTCTGTGTAAGTGCATCAAGTGTGTGTAAAGCGGCCTAAAACCAGCAGGGAAAATCAGCTCAGACCCATTCTGAGGATACATTTCCAACACAAAGAAGAAACAAGCAGGGCAAAACAGAGAGAAATTCTTCCAAAATGCGTTCAGGGACTGGCATGCAACCAGGATTGACCACATCTACAGCCCCAGCGGCAGAAGACAGAAGGCTGGACACTCTTGGGGCTGAGACGATTGGTGAGGTTGGGAAAGCAAATGCAGACCCTTGAAAGGAATCCTGCGTGCTCCCCATTCCATGGCTCCCAACTCTCCAGGTTCAACGCAATCTTCCGACAGCGAAAGCACTCATTGGAAACCCAGCGGATGCTACACCGTGGGATCGGGAAAGCTTTCTGAAACTCACCTCAGTTTTCCTCTCCTGGTGCTCGTGTTCTCCATTCAGGCCCCCTTACTAACAATCTCCCCACTTGGAGCCTCGGCGCCTTTCCATGCCTCTTTCGTACCGTCTGCAATTTGTCCGCAGGATGAACTGCAAGAGGGGGAACCAATGAGAGACTCGCTGGAGGTGTTTGGTCGGGCACATGTCACTCTCATTTCCCATCACGAAGAAGAATTCACCAGCGGTTCAGCCTGCCACCGCGGATCGACAATAGGGCGTGAAGCCATCCAGCCGTGTTGCGTCCCACTCACAAAAAAGCGACTTGGGAAATGGAGCTCAGGGGCCCTGCACTTCCCAAACCTGCAGAGTTCTAAACGATAACTATCGCCCCAAAATATATTGAGCGCAGGCTACGAAGAGGCGCTGAACGCAAGGCAGAACTGCAGGAAACGGATGTCAACGGGTACATCGGAATGGCCCCGATAGCACATGAAAAGCGCCAGAACGTGGACAATGATGCGGTTGGCCAAAAAGGGCGTATGCGTTTTTTCCTGAATATATTCAGGAAAAAACGCATACGCCCTTTTTGGCCAACCAAGCAACCTGGGAGAGCAAATCAGCACTACAAAGAAATCTCTCGCCCCCCCCCCCGGGGCAAAAGGGCCAGGCGAAAAAAGTCTAAAAACCAGAAAGGCAGGACAGCCCACGGAGTCAAGGGAGCCTTGTTAAGCTGATGGGCGGGATGTCAATGGCCAACAGCCAATCTTCACAAGTGTATCCTCTTTCCCAAACCATGTAAAACACAGAACCACAGAGCATAGGGCACTTCCACACATGGGCGTTGACCTTGGGAAAATGAAAAAATCAACCAGACACAGGGACCCCAAAGTTGAGGGCTGCTGTCTTGACAAGAACCTCCACTCCGGTACACGTTTCATATCCCAGGAAAGAGCCAAGTGGACAAAGACGAGTGGACAAGTGGACAAAGACAAGTGGACAAGTGGACAAGTGGTGCTACGTAGGTCCAATGGAGTGTCACTCAGCCATGAAATCCACGTCATGAGGCTGGTAGCAGCATCCTGAGTGGATTTAGGTACGATCATCCTCAGTGAAATAAGTCCCACAAAAAAAGAAACTTATGATATCACTTATCGAGGGAATGTAAAAATCGCTCCCCATGAACGGAATCCCCAAACAGAACAGAGTCACGCTTTTAGAAAACACACTTATGCCTGCTTCAGGGGAAAGGTGAGGTGCGGTGACGCATAAAACTCGAGTTTGAAATGAGCACAGATACCCTTCCGAAAACCGAATATGGAATGGACACGACCTACTCCTTGCTCAATCAACTGGACTCACCAGACCCTGTTCATCGCACAAGTATCTATCCGACTAGTAAGCATCTTAAAAGCTAAGTCTTGATATCTCTGTGTAAGTGCATCAAGTGTGTGTAAAGCGGCCTAAAACCAGCAGGGAAAATCAGCTCAGACCCATTCTGAGGATACATTTCCAACACAAAGAAGAAACAAGCAGGGCAAAACAGAGAGAAATTCTTCCAAAATGCGTTCAGGGACTGGCATGCAACCAGGATTGACCACATCTACAGCCCCAGCGGCAGAAGACAGAAGGCTGGACACTCTTGGGGCTGAGACGATTGGTGAGGTTGGGAAAGCAAATGCAGACCCTTGAAAGGAATCCTGCGTGCTCCCCATTCCATGGCTCCCAACTCTCCAGGTTCAACGCAATCTTCCGACAGCGAAAGCACTCATTGGAAACCCAGCGGATGCTACACCGTGGGATCGGGAAAGCTTTCTGAAACTCACCTCAGTTTTCCTCTCCTGGTGCTCGTGTTCTCCATTCAGGCCCCCTTACTAACAATCTCCCCACTTGGAGACTCGGCGCCTTTCCATGCCTCTTTCGTACCGTCTGCAATTTGTCCGCAGGATGAACTGCAAGAGGGGGAACCAATGAGAGACTCGCTGGAGGTGTTTGGTCGGGCACATGTCACTCTCATTTCCCATCACGAAGAAGAATTCACCAGCGGTTCAGCCTGCAACCGCGGATCGACAATAGGGCGTGAAGCCATCCAGCCGTGTTGCGTACCACTCACAAAAAAGCGACTTGGGAAATGGAGCTCAGGGGCCCTGCACTTCCCAAACCTGCAGAGTTCTAAACGATAACTATCGCCCCAAAATATATTGAGGTCAGGCTACGAAGAGGCGCTGAACGCAAGGCAGAACTGCAGGAAACGGATGTCAACGGGTACATCGGAATGGCCCCGATAGCACATGAAAAGCGCCAGAACGTGGACAATGATGCGGTTGGCCAAAAAGGGCGTATGCGTTTTTTCCTGAATATATTCAGGAAAAAACGCATACGCCCTTTTTGGCCAACCAAGCAACCTGGGAGAGCAAATCAGCACTACAAAGAAATCTCTCGCCCCCCCCCGGGGGCAAAAGGGCCAGGCGAAAAAAGTCTAAAAACCAGAAAGGCAGGACAGCCCACGGAGTCAAGGGAGCCTTGTTAAGCTGATGGGCGGGATGTCAATGGCCAACAGCCAATCTTCACAAGTGTATCCTCTTTCCCAAACCATGGAAAACACAGAACCACAGAGCATAGGGCACTTCCACACATGGGCGTTGACCTTGGGAAAATGAAAAAATCAACCAGACACAGGGACCCCAAAGTTGAGGGCTGCTGTCTTGACAAGAACCTCCACTCCGGTACACGTTTCATATCCCAGGAAAGAGCCAAGTGGACAAAGACGAGTGGACAAGTGGACAAAGACAAGTGGACAAGTGGACAAGTGGTGCTACGTAGGTCCAATGGAGTGTCACTCAGCCATGAAATCCACGTCATGAGGCTGGTAGCAGCATCCTGAGTGGATTTAGGTACGATCATCCTCAGTGAAATAAGTCCCACAAAAAAAGAAACTTATGATATCACTTATCGAGGGAATGTAAAAATCGCTCCCCATGCACTGAATCCCCAAACAGAACAGAGTCACGCTTTTAGAAAACACACTTATGCCTGCTTCAGGGGAAAGGTGAGGTGCGGTGACGCATAAAACTCGAGTTTGAAATGAGCACAGATACCCTTCCGAAAACCGAATATGGAATGGACACGACCTACTCCTTGCTCAATCAACTGGACTCACCAGACCCTGTTCATCGCACAAGTATCTATCCGACTAGTAAGCATCTTAAAAGCTAAGTCTTGATATCTCTGTGTAAGTGCATCAAGTGTGTGTAAAGCGGCCTAAAACCAGCAGGGAAAATCAGCTCAGACCCATTCTGAGGATACATTTCCAACACAAAGAAGAAACAAGCAGGGCAAAACAGAGAGAAATTCTTCCAAAATGCGTTCAGGGACTGGCATGCAACCAGGATTGACCACATCTACAGCCCCAGCGGCAGAAGACAGAAGGCTGGACACTCTTGGGGCTGAGACGATTGGTGAGGTTGGGAAAGCAAATGCAGACCCTTGAAAGGAATCCTGCGTGCTCCCCATTCCATGGCTCCCAACTCTCCAGGTTCAACGCAATCTTCCGACAGCGAAAGCACTCATTGGAAACCCAGCGGATGCTACACCGTGGGATCGGGAAAGCTTTCTGAAACTCACCTCAGTTTTCCTCTCCTGGTGCTCGTGTTCTCCATTCAGGCCCCCTTACTAACAATCTCCCCACTTGGAGACTCGGCGCCTTTCCATGCCTCTTTCGTACCGTCTGCAATTTGTCCGCAGGATGAACTGCAAGAGGGGGAACCAATGAGAGACTCGCTGGAGGTGTTTGGTCGGGCACATGTCACTCTCATTTCCCATCACGAAGAAGAATTCACCAGCGGTTCAGCCTGCAACCGCGGATCGACAATAGGGCGTGAAGCCATCCAGCCGTGTTGCGTCCCACTCACAAAAAAGCGACTTGGGAAATGGAGCTCAGGGGCCCTGCACTTCCCAAACCTGCAGAGTTCTAAACGATAACTATCGCCCCAAAATATATTGAGGTCAGGCTACGAAGAGGCGCTGAACGCAAGGCAGAACTGCAGGAAACGGATGTCAACGGGTACATCGGAATGGCCCCGATAGCACATGAAAAGCGCCAGAACGTGGACAATGATGCGGTTGGCCAAAAAGGGCGTATGCGTTTTTTCCTGAATATATTCAGGAAAAAACGCATACGCCCTTTTTGGCCAACCAAGCAACCTGGGAGAGCAAATCAGCACTACAAAGAAATCTCTCGCCCCCCCCCCGGGGGCAAAAGGGCCAGGCGAAAAAAGTCTAAAAACCAGAAAGGCAGGACAGCCCACGGAGTCAAGGGAGCCTTGTTAAGCTGATGGGCGGGATGTCAATGGCCAACAGCCAATCTTCACAAGTGTATCCTCTTTCCCAAACCATGGAAAACACAGAACCACAGAGCATAGGGCACTTCCACACATGGGCGTTGACCTTGGGAAAATGAAAAAATCAACCAGACACAGGGACCCCAAAGTTGAGGGCTGCTGTCTTGACAAGAACCTCCACTCCGGTACACGTTTCATATCCCAGGAAAGAGCCAAGTGGACAAAGACGAGTGGACAAGTGGACAAAGACAAGTGGACAAGTGGACAAGTGGTGCTACGTAGGTCCAATGGAGTGTCACTCAGCCATGAAATCCACGTCATGAGGCTGGTAGCAGCATCCTGAGTGGATTTAGGTACGATCATCCTCAGTGAAATAAGTCCCACAAAAAAAGAAACTTATGATATCACTTATCGAGGGAATGTAAAAATCGCTCCCCATGAACGGAATCCCCAAACAGAACAGAGTCACGCTTTTAGAAAACACACTTATGCCTGCTTCAGGGGAAAGGTGAGGTGCGGTGACGCATAAAACTCGAGTTTGAAATGAGCACAGATACCCTTCCGAAAACCGAATATGGAATGGACACGACCTACTCCTTGCTCAATCAACTGGACTCACCAGACCCTGTTCATCGCACAAGTATCTATCCGACTAGTAAGCATCTTAAAAGCTAAGTCTTGATATCTCTGTGTAAGTGCATCAAGTGTGTGTAAAGCGGCCTAAAACCAGCAGGGAAAATCAGCTCAGACCCATTCTGAGGATACATTTCCAACACAAAGAAGAAACAAGCAGGGCAAAACAGAGAGAAATTCTTCCAAAATGCGTTCAGGGACTGGCATGCAACCAGGATTGACCACATCTACAGCCCCAGCGGCAGAAGACAGAAGGCTGGACACTCTTGGGGCTGAGACGATTGGTGAGGTTGGGAAAGCAAATGCAGACCCTTGAAAGGAATCCTGCGTGCTCCCCATTCCATGGCTCCCAACTCTCCAGGTTCAACGCAATCTTCCGACAGCGAAAGCACTCATTGGAAACCCAGCGGATGCTACACCGTGGGATCGGGAAAGCTTTCTGAAACTCACCTCAGTTTTCCTCTCCTGGTGCTCGTGTTCTCCATTCAGGCCCCCTTACTAACAATCTCCCCACTTGGAGACTCGGCGCCTTTCCATGCCTCTTTCGTACCGTCTGCAATTTGTCCGCAGGATGAACTGCAAGAGGGGGAACCAATGAGAGACTCGCTGGAGGTGTTTGGTCGGGCACATGTCACTCTCATTTCCCATCACGAAGAAGAATTCACCAGCGGTTCAGCCTGCCACCGCGGATCGACAATAGGGCGTGAAGCCATCCAGCCGTGTTGCGTCCCACTCACAAAAAAGCGACTTGGGAAATGGAGCTCAGGGGCCCTGCACTTCCCAAACCTGCAGAGTTCTAAACGATAACTATCGCCCCAAAATATATTGAGGTCAGGCTACGAAGAGGCGCTGAACGCAAGGCAGAACTGCAGGAAACGGATGTCAACGGGTACATCGGAATGGCCCCGATAGCACATGAAAAGCGCCAGAACGTGGACAATGATGCGGTTGGCCAAAAAGGGCGTATGCGTTTTTTCCTGAATATATTCAGGAAAAAACGCATACGCCCTTTTTGGCCAACCAAGCAACCTGGGAGAGCAAATCAGCACTACAAAGAAATCTCTCGCCCCCCCCCCCCGGGGCAAAAGGGCCAGGCGAAAAAAGTCTAAAAACCAGAAAGGCAGGACAGCCCACGGAGTCAAGGGAGCCTTGTTAAGCTGATGGGCGGGATGTCAATGGCCAACAGCCAATCTTCACAAGTGTATCCTCTTTCCCAAACCATGTAAAACACAGAACCACAGAGCATAGGGCACTTCCACACATGGGCGTTGACCTTGGGAAAATGAAAAAATCAACCAGACACAGGGACCCCAAAGTTGAGGGCTGCTGTCTTGACAAGAACCTCCACTCCGGTACACGTTTCATATCCCAGGAAAGAGCCAAGTGGACAAAGACGAGTGGACAAGTGGACAAAGACAAGTGGACAAGTGGACAAGTGGTGCTACGTAGGTCCAATGGAGTGTCACTCAGCCATGAAATCCACGTCATGAGGCTGGTAGCAGCATCCTGAGTGGATTTAGGTACGATCATCCTCAGTGAAATAAGTCCCACAAAAAAAGAAACTTATGATATCACTTATCGAGGGAATGTAAAAATCGCTCCCCATGAACGGAATCCCCAAACAGAACAGAGTCACGCTTTTAGAAAACACACTTATGCCTGCTTCAGGGGAAAGGTGAGGTGCGGTGACGCATAAAACTCGAGTTTGAAATGAGCACAGATACCCTTCCGAAAACCGAATATGGAATGGACACGACCTACTCCTTGCTCAATCAACTGGACTCACCAGACCCTGTTCATCGCACAAGTATCTATCCGACTAGTAAGCATCTTAAAAGCTAAGTCTTGATATCTCTGTGTAAGTGCATCAAGGGTGTGTAAAGCGGCCTAAAACCAGCAGGGAAAATCAGCTCAGACCCATTCTGAGGATACATTTCCAACACAAAGAAGAAACAAGCAGGGCAAAACAGAGAGAAATTCTTCCAAAATGCGTTCAGGGACTGGCATGCAACCAGGATTGACCACATCTACAGCCCCAGCGGCAGAAGACAGAAGGCTGGACACTCTTGGGGCTGAGACGATTGGTGAGGTTGGGAAAGCAAATGCAGACCCTTGAAAGGAATCCTGCGTGCTCCCCATTCCATGGCTCCCAACTCTCCAGGTTCAACGCAATCTTCCGACAGCGAAAGCACTCATTGGAAACCCAGCGGATGCTACACCGTGGGATCGGGAAAGCTTTCTGAAACTCACCTCAGTTTTCCTCTCCTGGTGCTCGTGTTCTCCATTCAGGCCCCCTTACTAACAATCTCCCCACTTGGAGACTCGGCGCCTTTCCATGCCTCTTTCGTACCGTCTGCAATTTGTCCGCAGGATGAACTGCAAGAGGGGGAACCAATGAGAGACTCGCTGGAGGTGTTTGGTCGGGCACATGTCACTCTCATTTCCCATCACGAAGAAGAATTCACCAGCGGTTCAGCCTGCCACCGCGGATCGACAATAGGGCGTGAAGCCATCCAGCCGTGTTGCGTCCCACTCACAAAAAAGCGACTTGGGAAATGGAGCTCAGGGGCCCTGCACTTCCCAAACCTGCAGAGTTCTAAACGATAACTATCGCCCCAAAATATATTGAGCGCAGGCTACGAAGAGGCGCTGAACGCAAGGCAGAACTGCAGGAAACGGATGTCAACGGGTACATCGGAATGGCCCCGATAGCACATGAAAAGCGCCAGAACGTGGACAATGATGCGGTTGGCCAAAAAGGGCGTATGCGTTTTTTCCTGAATATATTCAGGAAAAAACGCATACGCCCTTTTTGGCCAACCAAGCAACCTGGGAGAGCAAATCAGCACTACAAAGAAATCTCTCGCCCCCCCCCCCCCGGGGCAAAAGGGCCAGGCGAAAAAAGTCTAAAAACCAGAAAGGCAGGACAGCCCACGGAGTCAAGGGAGCCTTGTTAAGCTGATGGGCGGGATGTCAATGGCCAACAGCCAATCTTCACAAGTGTATCCTCTTTCCCAAACCATGTAAAACACAGAACCACAGAGCATAGGGCACTTCCACACATGGGCGTTGACCTTGGGAAAATGAAAAAATCAACCAGACACAGGGACCCCAAAGTTGAGGGCTGCTGTCTTGACAAGAACCTCCACTCCGGTACACGTTTCATATCCCAGGAAAGAGCCAAGTGGACAAAGACGAGTGGACAAGTGGACAAAGACAAGTGGACAAGTGGACAAGTGGTGCTACGTAGGTCCAATGGAGTGTCACTCAGCCATGAAATCCACGTCATGAGGCTGGTAGCAGCATCCTGAGTGGATTTAGGTACGATCATCCTCAGTGAAATAAGTCCCACAAAAAAAGAAACTTATGATATCACTTATCGAGGGAATGTAAAAATCGCTCCCCATGAACGGAATCCCCAAACAGAACAGAGTCACGCTTTTAGAAAACACACTTATGCCTGCTTCAGGGGAAAGGTGAGGTGCGGTGACGCATAAAACTCGAGTTTGAAATGAGCACAGATACCCTTCCGAAAACCGAATATGGAATGGACACGACCTACTCCTTGCTCAATCAACTGGACTCACCAGACCCTGTTCATCGCACAAGTATCTATCCGACTAGTAAGCATTTTAAAAGCTAAGTCTTGATATCTCTGTGTAAGTGCATCAAGTGTGTGTAAAGCGGCCTAAAACCAGCAGGGAAAATCAGCTCAGACCCATTCTGAGGATACATTTCCAACACAAAGAAGAAACAAGCAGGGCAAAACAGAGAGAAATTCTTCCAAAATGCGTTCAGGGACTGGCATGCAACCAGGATTGACCACATCTACAGCCCCAGCGGCAGAAGACAGAAGGCTGGACACTCTTGGGGCTGAGAAGATTGGTGAGGTTGGGAAAGCAAATGCAGACCCTTGAAAGGAATCCTGCGAGCTCCCCATTCCATGGCTCCCAACTCTCCAGGTTCAACGCAATCTTCCGACAGCGAAAGCACTCATTGGAAACCCAGCGGATGCTACACCGTGGGATCGGGAAAGCTTTCTGAAACTCACCTCAGTTTTCCTCTCCTGGTGCTCGTGTTCTCCATTCAGGCCCCCTTACTAACAATCTCCCCACTTGGAGACTCGGCGCCTTTCCATGCCTCTTTCGTACCGTCTGCAATTTGTCCGCAGGATGAACTGCAAGAGGGGGAACCAATGAGAGACTCGCTGGAGGTGTTTGGTCGGGCACATGTCACTCTCATTTCCCATCACGAAGAAGAATTCACCAGCGGTTCAGCCTGCCACCGCGGATCGACAATAGGGCGTGAAGCCATCCAGCCGTGTTGCGTCCCACTCACAAAAAAGCGACTTGGGAAATGGAGCTCAGGGGCCCTGCACTTCCCAAACCTGCAGAGTTCTAAACGATAACTATCGCCCCAAAATATATTGAGGTCAGGCTACGAAGAGGCGCTGAACGCAAGGCAGAACTGCAGGAAACGGATGTCAACGGGTACATCGGAATGGCCCCGATAGCACATGAAAAGCGCCAGAACGTGGACAATGATGCGGTTGGCCAAAAAGGGCGTATGCGTTTTTTCCTGAATATATTCAGGAAAAAACGCATACGCCCTTTTTGGCCAACCAAGCAACCTGGGAGAGCAAATCAGCACTACAAAGAAATCTCTCGCCCCCCCCCCGGGGGCAAAAGGGCCAGGCGAAAAAAGTCTAAAAACCAGAAAGGCAGGACAGCCCACGGAGTCAAGGGAGCCTTGTTAAGCTGATGGGCGGGATGTCAATGGCCAACAGCCAATCTTCACAAGTGTATCCTCTTTCCCAAACCATGTAAAACACAGAACCACAGAGCATAGGGCACTTCCACACATGGGCGTTGACCTTGGGAAAATGAAAAAATCAACCAGACACAGGGACCCCAAAGTTGAGGGCTGCTGTCTTGACAAGAACCTCCACTCCGGTACACGTTTCATATCCCAGGAAAGAGCCAAGTGGACAAAGACGAGTGGACAAGTGGACAAAGACAAGTGGACAAGTGGACAAGTGGTGCTACGTAGGTCCAATGGAGTGTCACTCAGCCATGAAATCCACGTCATGAGGCTGGTAGCAGCATCCTGAGTGGATTTAGGTACGATCATCCTCAGTGAAATAAGTCCCACAAAAAAAGAAACTTATGATATCACTTATCGAGGGAATGTAAAAATCGCTCCCCATGAACGGAATCCCCAAACAGAACAGAGTCACGCTTTTAGAAAACACACTTATGCCTGCTTCAGGGGAAAGGTGAGGTGCGGTGACGCATAAAACTCGAGTTTGAAATGAGCACAGATACCCTTCCGAAAACCGAATATGGAATGGACACGACCTACTCCTTGCTCAATCAACTGGACTCACCAGACCCTGTTCATCGCACAAGTATCTATCCGACTAGTAAGCATCTTAAAAGCTAAGTCTTGATATCTCTGTGTAAGTGCATCAAGTGTGTGTAAAGCGGCCTAAAACCAGCAGGGAAAATCAGCTCAGACCCATTCTGAGGATACATTTCCAACACAAAGAAGAAACAAGCAGGGCAAAACAGAGAGAAATTCTTCCAAAATGCGTTCAGGGACTGGCATGCAACCAGGATTGACCACATCTACAGCCCCAGCGGCAGAAGACAGAAGGCTGGACACTCTTGGGGCTGAGACGATTGGTGAGGTTGGGAAAGCAAATGCAGACCCTTGAAAGGAATCCTGCGTGCTCCCCATTCCATGGCTCCCAACTCTCCAGGTTCAACGCAATCTTCCGACAGCGAAAGCACTCATTGGAAACCCAGCGGATGCTACACCGTGGGATCGGGAAAGCTTTCTGAAACTCACCTCAGTTTTCCTCTCCTGGTGCTCGTGTTCTCCATTCAGGCCCCCTTACTAACAATCTCCCCACTTGGAGACTCGGCGCCTTTCCATGCCTCTTTCGTACCGTCTGCAATTTGTCCGCAGGATGAACTGCAAGAGGGGGAACCAATGAGAGACTCGCTGGAGGTGTTTGGTCGGGCACATGTCACTCTCATTTCCCATCACGAAGAAGAATTCACCAGCGGTTCAGCCTGCCACCGCGGATCGACAATAGGGCGTGAAGCCATCCAGCCGTGTTGCGTCCCACTCACAAAAAAGCGACTTGGGAAATGGAGCTCAGGGGCCCTGCACTTCCCAAACCTGCAGAGTTCTAAACGATAACTATCGCCCCAAAATATATTGAGCGCAGGCTACGAAGAGGCGCTGAACGCAAGGCAGAACTGCAGGAAACGGATGTCAACGGGTACATCGGAATGCCCCCGATAGCACATGAAAAGCGCCAGAACGTGGACAATGATGCGGTTGGCCAAAAAGGGCGTATGCGTTTTTTCCTGAATATATTCAGGAAAAAACGCATACGCCCTTTTTGGCCAACCAAGCAACCTGGGAGAGCAAATCAGCACTACAAAGAAATCTCTCGCCCCCCCCCCCGGGGCAAAAGGGCCAGGCGAAAAAAGTCTAAAAACCAGAAAGGCAGGACAGCCCACGGAGTCAAGGGAGCCTTGTTAAGCTGATGGGCGGGATGTCAATGGCCAACAGCCAATCTTCACAAGTGTATCCTCTTTCCCAAACCATGTAAAACACAGAACCACAGAGCATAGGGCACTTCCACACATGGGCGTTGACCTTGGGAAAATGAAAAAATCAACCAGACACAGGGACCCCAAAGTTGAGGGCTGCTGTCTTGACAAGAACCTCCACTCCGGTACACGTTTCATATCCCAGGAAAGAGCCAAGTGGACAAAGACGAGTGGACAAGTGGACAAAGACAAGTGGACAAGTGGACAAGTGGTGCTACGTAGGTCCAATGGAGTGTCACTCAGCCATGAAATCCACGTCATGAGGCTGGTAGCAGCATCCTGAGTGGATTTAGGTACGATCATCCTCAGTGAAATCAGTCCCACAAAAAAAGAAACTTATGATATCACTTATCGAGGGAATGTAAAAATCGCTCCCCATGAACGGAATCCCCAAACAGAACAGAGTCACGCTTTTAGAAAACACACTTATGCCTGCTTCAGGGGAAAGGTGAGGTGCGGTGACGCATAAAACTCGAGTTTGAAATGAGCACAGATACCCTTCCGAAAACCGAATATGGAATGGACACGACCTACTCCTTGCTCAATCAACTGGACTCACCAGACCCTGTTCATCGCACAAGTATCTATCCGACTAGTAAGCATCTTAAAAGCTAAGTCTTGATATCTCTGTGTAAGTGCATCAAGTGTGTGTAAAGCGGCCTAAAACCAGCAGGGAAAATCAGCTCAGACCCATTCTGAGGATACATTTCCAACACAAAGAAGAAACAAGCAGGGCAAAACAGAGAGAAATTCTTCCAAAATGCGTTCAGGGACTGGCATGCAACCAGGATTGACCACATCTACAGCCCCAGCGGCAGAAGACAGAAGGCTGGACACTCTTGGGGCTGAGACGATTGGTGAGGTTGGGAAAGCAAATGCAGACCCTTGAAAGGAATCCTGCGTGCTCCCCATTCCATGGCTCCCAACTCTCCAGGTTCAACGCAATCTTCCGACAGCGAAAGCACTCATTGGAAACCCAGCGGATGCTACACCGTGGGATCGGGAAAGCTTTCTGAAACTCACCTCAGTTTTCCTCTCCTGGTGCTCGTGTTCTCCATTCAGGCCCCCTTACTAACAATCTCCCCACTTGGAGACTCGGCGCCTTTCCATGCCTCTTTCGTACCGTCTGCAATTTGTCCGCAGGATGAACTGCAAGAGGGGGAACCAATGAGAGACTCGCTGGAGGTGTTTGGTCGGGCACATGTCACTCTCATTTCCCATCACGAAGAAGAATTCACCAGCGGTTCAGCCTGCCACCGCGGATCGACAATAGGGCGTGAAGCCATCCAGCCGTGTTGCGTCCCACTCACAAAAAAGCGACTTGGGAAATGGAGCTCAGGGGCCCTGCACTTCCCAAACCTGCAGAGTTCTAAACGATAACTATCGCCCCAAAATATATTGAGGTCAGGCTACGAAGAGGCGCTGAACGCAAGGCAGAACTGCAGGAAACGGATGTCAACGGGTACATCGGAATGGCCCCGATAGCACATGAAAAGCGCCAGAACGTGGACAATGATGCGGTTGGCCAAAAAGGGCGTATGCGTTTTTTCCTGAATATATTCAGGAAAAAACGCATACGCCCTTTTTGGCCAACCAAGCAACCTGGGAGAGCAAATCAGCACTACAAAGAAATCTCTCGCCCCCCCCCCGGGGCAAAAGGGCCAGGCGAAAAAAGTCTAAAAACCAGAAAGGCAGGACAGCCCACGGAGTCAAGGGAGCCTTGTTAAGCTGATGGGCGGGATGTCAATGGCCAACAGCCAATCTTCACAAGTGTATCCTCTTTCCCAAACCATGTAAAACACAGAACCACAGAGCATAGGGCACTTCCACACATGGGCGTTGACCTTGGGAAAATCAAAAAATCAACCAGACACAGGGACCCCAAAGTTGAGGGCTGCTGTCTTGACAAGAACCTCCACTCCGGTACACGTTTCATATCCCAGGAAAGAGCCAAGTGGACAAAGACGAGTGGACAAGTGGACAAAGACAAGTGGACAAGTGGACAAGTGGTGCTACGTAGGTCCAATGGAGTGTCACTCAGCCATGAAATCCACGTCATGAGGCTGGTAGCAGCATCCTGAGTGGATTTAGGTACGATCATCCTCAGTGAAATAAGTCCCACAAAAAAAGAAACTTATGATATCACTTATCGAGGGAATGTAAAAATCGCTCCCCATGAACGGAATCCCCAAACAGAACAGAGTCACGCTTTTAGAAAACACACTTATGCCTGCTTCAGGGGAAAGGTGAGGTGCGGTGACGCATAAAACTCGAGTTTGAAATGAGCACAGATACCCTTCCGAAAACCGAATATGGAATGGACACGACCTACTCCTTGCTCAATCAACTGGACTCACCAGACCCTGTTCATCGCACAAGTATCTATCCGACTAGTAAGCATCTTAAAAGCTAAGTCTTGATATCTCTGTGTAAGTGCATCAAGTGTGTGTAAAGCGGCCTAAAACCAGCAGGGAAAATCAGCTCAGACCCATTCTGAGGATACATTTCCAACACAAAGAAGAAACAAGCAGGGCAAAACAGAGAGAAATTCTTCCAAAATGCGTTCAGGGACTGGCATGCAACCAGGATTGACCACATCTACAGCCCCAGCGGCAGAAGACAGAAGGCTGGACACTCTTGGGGCTGAGACGATTGGTGAGGTTGGGAAAGCAAATGCAGACCCTTGAAAGGAATCCTGCGTGCTCCCCATTCCATGGCTCCCAACTCTCCAGGTTCAACGCAATCTTCCGACAGCGAAAGCACTCATTGGAAACCCAGCGGATGCTACACCGTGGGATCGGGAAAGCTTTCTGAAACTCACCTCAGTTTTCCTCTCCTGGTGCTCGTGTTCTCCATTCAGGCCCCCTTACTAACAATCTCCCCACTTGGAGACTCGGCGCCTTTCCATGCCTCTTTCGTACCGTCTGCAATTTGTCCGCAGGATGAACTGCAAGAGGGGGAACCAATGAGAGACTCGCTGGAGGTGTTTGGTCGGGCACATGTCACTCTCATTTCCCATCACGAAGAAGAATTCACCAGCGGTTCAGCCTGCCACCGCGGATCGACAATAGGGCGTGAAGCCATCCAGCCGTGTTGCGTCCCACTCACAAAAAAGCGACTTGGGAAATGGAGCTCAGGGGCCCTGCACTTCCCAAACCTGCAGAGTTCTAAACGATAACTATCGCCCCAAAATATATTGAGCGCAGGCTACGAAGAGGCGCTGAACGCAAGGCAGAACTGCAGGAAACGGATGTCAACGGGTACATCGGAATGCCCCCGATAGCACATGAAAAGCGCCAGAACGTGGACAATGATGCGGTTGGCCAAAAAGGGCGTATGCGTTTTTTCCTGAATATATTCAGGAAAAAACGCATACGCCCTTTTTGGCCAACCAAGCAACCTGGGAGAGCAAATCAGCACTACAAAGAAATCTCTCGCCCCCCCCCCCGGGGCAAAAGGGCCAGGCGAAAAAAGTCTAAAAACCAGAAAGGCAGGACAGCCCACGGAGTCAAGGGAGCCTTGTTAAGCTGATGGGCGGGATGTCAATGGCCAACAGCCAATCTTCACAAGTGTATCCTCTTTCCCAAACCATGTAAAACACAGAACCACAGAGCATAGGGCACTTCCACACATGGGCGTTGACCTTGGGAAAATGAAAAAATCAACCAGACACAGGGACCCCAAAGTTGAGGGCTGCTGTCTTGACAAGAACCTCCACTCCGGTACACGTTTCATATCCCAGGAAAGAGCCAAGTGGACAAAGACGAGTGGACAAGTGGACAAAGACAAGTGGACAAGTGGACAAGTGGTGCTACGTAGGTCCAATGGAGTGTCACTCAGCCATGAAATCCACGTCATGAGGCTGGTAGCAGCATCCTGAGTGGATTTAGGTACGATCATCCTCAGTGAAATCAGTCCCACAAAAAAAGAAACTTATGATATCACTTATCGAGGGAATGTAAAAATCGCTCCCCATGAACGGAATCCCCAAACAGAACAGAGTCACGCTTTTAGAAAACACACTTATGCCTGCTTCAGGGGAAAGGTGAGGTGCGGTGACGCATAAAACTCGAGTTTGAAATGAGCACAGATACCCTTCCGAAAACCGAATATGGAATGGACACGACCTACTCCTTGCTCAATCAACTGGACTCACCAGACCCTGTTCATCGCACAAGTATCTATCCGACTAGTAAGCATCTTAAAAGCTAAGTCTTGATATCTCTGTGTAAGTGCATCAAGTGTGTGTAAAGCGGCCTAAAACCAGCAGGGAAAATCAGCTCAGACCCATTCTGAGGATACATTTCCAACACAAAGAAGAAACAAGCAGGGCAAAACAGAGAGAAATTCTTCCAAAATGCGTTCAGGGACTGGCATGCAACCAGGATTGACCACATCTACAGCCCCAGCGGCAGAAGACAGAAGGCTGGACACTCTTGGGGCTGAGACGATTGGTGAGGTTGGGAAAGCAAATGCAGACCCTTGAAAGGAATCCTGCGTGCTCCCCATTCCATGGCTCCCAACTCTCCAGGTTCAACGCAATCTTCCGACAGCGAAAGCACTCATTGGAAACCCAGCGGATGCTACACCGTGGGATCGGGAAAGCTTTCTGAAACTCACCTCAGTTTTCCTCTCCTGGTGCTCGTGTTCTCCATTCAGGCCCCCTTACTAACAATCTCCCCACTTGGAGCCTCGGCGCCTTTCCATGCCTCTTTCGTACCGTCTGCAATTTGTCCGCAGGATGAACTGCAAGAGGGGGAACCAATGAGAGACTCGCTGGAGGTGTTTGGTCGGGCACATGTCACTCTCATTTCCCATCACGAAGAAGAATTCACCAGCGGTTCAGCCTGCCACCGCGGATCGACAATAGGGCGTGAAGCCATCCAGCCGTGTTGCGTCCCACTCACAAAAAAGCGACTTGGGAAATGGAGCTCAGGGGCCCTGCACTTCCCAAACCTGCAGAGTTCTAAACGATAACTATCGCCCCAAAATATATTGAGCGCAGGCTACGAAGAGGCGCTGAACGCAAGGCAGAACTGCAGGAAACGGATGTCAACGGGTACATCGGAATGGCCCCGATAGCACATGAAAAGCGCCAGAACGTGGACAATGATGCGGTTGGCCAAAAAGGGCGTATGCGTTTTTTCCTGAATATATTCAGGAAAAAACGCATACGCCCTTTTTGGCCAACCAAGCAACCTGGGAGAGCAAATCAGCACTACAAAGAAATCTCTCGCCCCCCCCCCCCGGGGCAAAAGGGCCAGGCGAAAAAAGTCTAAAAACCAGAAAGGCAGGACAGCCCACGGAGTCAAGGGAGCCTTGTTAAGCTGATGGGCGGGATGTCAATGGCCAACAGCCAATCTTCACAAGTGTATCCTCTTTCCCAAACCATGTAAAACACAGAACCACAGAGCATAGGGCACTTCCACACATGGGCGTTGACCTTGGGAAAATGAAAAAATCAACCAGACACAGGGACCCCAAAGTTGAGGGCTGCTGTCTTGACAAGAACCTCCACTCCGGTACACGTTTCATATCCCAGGAAAGAGCCAAGTGGACAAAGACGAGTGGACAAGTGGACAAAGACAAGTGGACAAGTGGACAAGTGGTGCTACGTAGGTCCAATGGAGTGTCACTCAGCCATGAAATCCACGTCATGAGGCTGGTAGCAGCATCCTGAGTGGATTTAGGTACGATCATCCTCAGTGAAATAAGTCCCACAAAAAAAGAAACTTATGATATCACTTATCGAGGGAATGTAAAAATCGCTCCCCATGAACGGAATCCCCAAACAGAACAGAGTCACGCTTTTAGAAAACACACTTATGCCTGCTTCAGGGGAAAGGTGAGGTGCGGTGACGCATAAAACTCGAGTTTGAAATGAGCACAGATACCCTTCCGAAAACCGAATATGGAATGGACACGACCTACTCCTTGCTCAATCAACTGGACTCACCAGACCCTGTTCATCGCACAAGTATCTATCCGACTAGTAAGCATCTTAAAAGCTAAGTCTTGATATCTCTGTGTAAGTGCATCAAGTGTGTGTAAAGCGGCCTAAAACCAGCAGGGAAAATCAGCTCAGACCCATTCTGAGGATACATTTCCAACACAAAGAAGAAACAAGCAGGGCAAAACAGAGAGAAATTCTTCCAAAATGCGTTCAGGGACTGGCATGCAACCAGGATTGACCACATCTACAGCCCCAGCGGCAGAAGACAGAAGGCTGGACACTCTTGGGGCTGAGACGATTGGTGAGGTTGGGAAAGCAAATGCAGACCCTTGAAAGGAATCCTGCGTGCTCCCCATTCCATGGCTCCCAACTCTCCAGGTTCAACGCAATCTTCCGACAGCGAAAGCACTCATTGGAAACCCAGCGGATGCTACACCGTGGGATCGGGAAAGCTTTCTGAAACTCACCTCAGTTTTCCTCTCCTGGTGCTCGTGTTCTCCATTCAGGCCCCCTTACTAACAATCTCCCCACTTGGAGACTCGGCGCCTTTCCATGCCTCTTTCGTACCGTCTGCAATTTGTCCGCAGGATGAACTGCAAGAGGGGGAACCAATGAGAGACTCGCTGGAGGTGTTTGGTCGGGCACATGTCACTCTCATTTCCCATCACGAAGAAGAATTCACCAGCGGTTCAGCCTGCCACCGCGGATCGACAATAGGGCGTGAAGCCATCCAGCCGTGTTGCGTCCCACTCACAAAAAAGCGACTTGGGAAATGGAGCTCAGGGGCCCTGCACTTCCCAAACCTGCAGAGTTCTAAACGATAACTATCGCCCCAAAATATATTGAGCGCAGGCTACGAAGAGGCGCTGAACGCAAGGCAGAACTGCAGGAAACGGATGTCAACGGGTACATCGGAATGCCCCCGATAGCACATGAAAAGCGCCAGAACGTGGACAATGATGCGGTTGGCCAAAAAGGGCGTATGCGTTTTTTCCTGAATATATTCAGGAAAAAACGCATACGCCCTTTTTGGCCAACCAAGCAACCTGGGAGAGCAAATCAGCACTACAAAGAAATCTCTCGCCCCCCCCCCCCGGGGCAAAAGGGCCAGGCGAAAAAAGTCTAAAAACCAGAAAGGCAGGACAGCCCACGGAGTCAAGGGAGCCTTGTTAAGCTGATGGGCGGGATGTCAATGGCCAACAGCCAATCTTCACAAGTGTATCCTCTTTCCCAAACCATGTAAAACACAGAACCACAGAGCATAGGGCACTTCCACACATGGGCGTTGACCTTGGGAAAATGAAAAAATCAACCAGACACAGGGACCCCAAAGTTGAGGGCTGCTGTCTTGACAAGAACCTCCACTCCGGTACACGTTTCATATCCCAGGAAAGAGCCAAGTGGACAAAGACGAGTGGACAAGTGGACAAAGACAAGTGGACAAGTGGACAAGTGGTGCTACGTAGGTCCAATGGAGTGTCACTCAGCCATGAAATCCACGTCATGAGGCTGGTAGCAGCATCCTGAGTGGATTTAGGTACGATCATCCTCAGTGAAATCAGTCCCACAAAAAAAGAAACTTATGATATCACTTATCGAGGGAATGTAAAAATCGCTCCCCATGAACGGAATCCCCAAACAGAACAGAGTCACGCTTTTAGAAAACACACTTATGCCTGCTTCAGGGGAAAGGTGAGGTGCGGTGACGCATAAAACTCGAGTTTGAAATGAGCACAGATACCCTTCCGAAAACCGAATATGGAATGGACACGACCTACTCCTTGCTCAATCAACTGGACTCACCAGACCCTGTTCATCGCACAAGTATCTATCCGACTAGTAAGCATCTTAAAAGCTAAGTCTTGATATCTCTGTGTAAGTGCATCAAGTGTGTGTAAAGCGGCCTAAAACCAGCAGGGAAAATCAGCTCAGACCCATTCTGAGGATACATTTCCAACACAAAGAAGAAACAAGCAGGGCAAAACAGAGAGAAATTCTTCCAAAATGCGTTCAGGGACTGGCATGCAACCAGGATTGACCACATCTACAGCCCCAGCGGCAGAAGACAGAAGGCTGGACACTCTTGGGGCTGAGACGATTGGTGAGGTTGGGAAAGCAAATGCAGACCCTTGAAAGGAATCCTGCGTGCTCCCCATTCCATGGCTCCCAACTCTCCAGGTTCAACGCAATCTTCCGACAGCGAAAGCACTCATTGGAAACCCAGCGGATGCTACACCGTGGGATCGGGAAAGCTTTCTGAAACTCACCTCAGTTTTCCTCTCCTGGTGCTCGTGTTCTCCATTCAGGCCCCCTTACTAACAATCTCCCCACTTGGAGCCTCGGCGCCTTTCCATGCCTCTTTCGTACCGTCTGCAATTTGTCCGCAGGATGAACTGCAAGAGGGGGAACCAATGAGAGACTCGCTGGAGGTGTTTGGTCGGGCACATGTCACTCTCATTTCCCATCACGAAGAAGAATTCACCAGCGGTTCAGCCTGCCACCGCGGATCGACAATAGGGCGTGAAGCCATCCAGCCGTGTTGCGTCCCACTCACAAAAAAGCGACTTGGGAAATGGAGCTCAGGGGCCCTGCACTTCCCAAACCTGCAGAGTTCTAAACGATAACTATCGCCCCAAAATATATTGAGCGCAGGCTACGAAGAGGCGCTGAACGCAAGGCAGAACTGCAGGAAACGGATGTCAACGGGTACATCGGAATGGCCCCGATAGCACATGAAAAGCGCCAGAACGTGGACAATGATGCGGTTGGCCAAAAAGGGCGTATGCGTTTTTTCCTGAATATATTCAGGAAAAAACGCATACGCCCTTTTTGGCCAACCAAGCAACCTGGGAGAGCAAATCAGCACTACAAAGAAATCTCTCGCCCCCCCCCCGGGGCAAAAGGGCCAGGCGAAAAAAGTCTAAAAACCAGAAAGGCAGGACAGCCCACGGAGTCAAGGGAGCCTTGTTAAGCTGATGGGCGGGATGTCAATGGCCAACAGCCAATCTTCACAAGTGTATCCTCTTTCCCAAACCATGTAAAACACAGAACCACAGAGCATAGGGCACTTCCACACATGGGCGTTGACCTTGGGAAAATGAAAAAATCAACCAGACACAGGGACCCCAAAGTTGAGGGCTGCTGTCTTGACAAGAACCTCCACTCCGGTACACGTTTCATATCCCAGGAAAGAGCCAAGTGGACAAAGACGAGTGGACAAGTGGACAAAGACAAGTGGACAAGTGGACAAGTGGTGCTACGTAGGTCCAATGGAGTGTCACTCAGCCATGAAATCCACGTCATGAGGCTGGTAGCAGCATCCTGAGTGGATTTAGGTACGATCATCCTCAGTGAAATAAGTCCCACAAAAAAAGAAACTTATGATATCACTTATCGAGGGAATGTAAAAATCGCTCCCCATGAACGGAATCCCCAAACAGAACAGAGTCACGCTTTTAGAAAACACACTTATGCCTGCTTCAGGGGAAAGGTGAGGTGCGGTGACGCATAAAACTCGAGTTTGAAATGAGCACAGATACCCTTCCGAAAACCGAATATGGAATGGACACGACCTACTCCTTGCTCAATCAACTGGACTCACCAGACCCTGTTCATCGCACAAGTATCTATCCGACTAGTAAGCATCTTAAAAGCTAAGTCTTGATATCTCTGTGTAAGTGCATCAAGTGTGTGTAAAGCGGCCTAAAACCAGCAGGGAAAATCAGCTCAGACCCATTCTGAGGATACATTTCCAACACAAAGAAGAAACAAGCAGGGCAAAACAGAGAGAAATTCTTCCAAAATGCGTTCAGGGACTGGCATGCAACCAGGATTGACCACATCTACAGCCCCAGCGGCAGAAGACAGAAGGCTGGACACTCTTGGGGCTGAGACGATTGGTGAGGTTGGGAAAGCAAATGCAGACCCTTGAAAGGAATCCTGCGTGCTCCCCATTCCATGGCTCCCAACTCTCCAGGTTCAACGCAATCTTCCGACAGCGAAAGCACTCATTGGAAACCCAGCGGATGCTACACCGTGGGATCGGGAAAGCTTTCTGAAACTCACCTCAGTTTTCCTCTCCTGGTGCTCGTGTTCTCCATTCAGGCCCCCTTACTAACAATCTCCCCACTTGGAGACTCGGCGCCTTTCCATGCCTCTTTCGTACCGTCTGCAATTTGTCCGCAGGATGAACTGCAAGAGGGGGAACCAATGAGAGACTCGCTGGAGGTGTTTGGTCGGGCACATGTCACTCTCATTTCCCATCACGAAGAAGAATTCACCAGCGGTTCAGCCTGCAACCGCGGATCGACAATAGGGCGTGAAGCCATCCAGCCGTGTTGCGTACCACTCACAAAAAAGCGACTTGGGAAATGGAGCTCAGGGGCCCTGCACTTCCCAAACCTGCAGAGTTCTAAACGATAACTATCGCCCCAAAATATATTGAGGTCAGGCTACGAAGAGGCGCTGAACGCAAGGCAGAACTGCAGGAAACGGATGTCAACGGGTACATCGGAATGGCCCCGATAGCACATGAAAAGCGCCAGAACGTGGACAATGATGCGGTTGGCCAAAAAGGGCGTATGCGTTTTTTCCTGAATATATTCAGGAAAAAACGCATACGCCCTTTTTGGCCAACCAAGCAACCTGGGAGAGCAAATCAGCACTACAAAGAAATCTCTCGCCCCCCCCCGGGGGCAAAAGGGCCAGGCGAAAAAAGTCTAAAAACCAGAAAGGCAGGACAGCCCACGGAGTCAAGGGAGCCTTGTTAAGCTGATGGGCGGGATGTCAATGGCCAACAGCCAATCTTCACAAGTGTATCCTCTTTCCCAAACCATGGAAAACACAGAACCACAGAGCATAGGGCACTTCCACACATGGGCGTTGACCTTGGGAAAATGAAAAAATCAACCAGACACAGGGACCCCAAAGTTGAGGGCTGCTGTCTTGACAAGAACCTCCACTCCGGTACACGTTTCATATCCCAGGAAAGAGCCAAGTGGACAAAGACGAGTGGACAAGTGGACAAAGACAAGTGGACAAGTGGACAAGTGGTGCTACGTAGGTCCAATGGAGTGTCACTCAGCCATGAAATCCACGTCATGAGGCTGGTAGCAGCATCCTGAGTGGATTTAGGTACGATCATCCTCAGTGAAATAAGTCCCACAAAAAAAGAAACTTATGATATCACTTATCGAGGGAATGTAAAAATCGCTCCCCATGCACTGAATCCCCAAACAGAACAGAGTCACGCTTTTAGAAAACACACTTATGCCTGCTTCAGGGGAAAGGTGAGGTGCGGTGACGCATAAAACTCGAGTTTGAAATGAGCACAGATACCCTTCCGAAAACCGAATATGGAATGGACACGACCTACTCCTTGCTCAATCAACTGGACTCACCAGACCCTGTTCATCGCACAAGTATCTATCCGACTAGTAAGCATCTTAAAAGCTAAGTCTTGATATCTCTGTGTAAGTGCATCAAGTGTGTGTAAAGCGGCCTAAAACCAGCAGGGAAAATCAGCTCAGACCCATTCTGAGGATACATTTCCAACACAAAGAAGAAACAAGCAGGGCAAAACAGAGAGAAATTCTTCCAAAATGCGTTCAGGGACTGGCATGCAACCAGGATTGACCACATCTACAGCCCCAGCGGCAGAAGACAGAAGGCTGGACACTCTTGGGGCTGAGACGATTGGTGAGGTTGGGAAAGCAAATGCAGACCCTTGAAAGGAATCCTGCGTGCTCCCCATTCCATGGCTCCCAACTCTCCAGGTTCAACGCAATCTTCCGACAGCGAAAGCACTCATTGGAAACCCAGCGGATGCTACACCGTGGGATCGGGAAAGCTTTCTGAAACTCACCTCAGTTTTCCTCTCCTGGTGCTCGTGTTCTCCATTCAGGCCCCCTTACTAACAATCTCCCCACTTGGAGACTCGGCGCCTTTCCATGCCTCTTTCGTACCGTCTGCAATTTGTCCGCAGGATGAACTGCAAGAGGGGGAACCAATGAGAGACTCGCTGGAGGTGTTTGGTCGGGCACATGTCACTCTCATTTCCCATCACGAAGAAGAATTCACCAGCGGTTCAGCCTGCAACCGCGGATCGACAATAGGGCGTGAAGCCATCCAGCCGTGTTGCGTCCCACTCACAAAAAAGCGACTTGGGAAATGGAGCTCAGGGGCCCTGCACTTCCCAAACCTGCAGAGTTCTAAACGATAACTATCGCCCCAAAATATATTGAGGTCAGGCTACGAAGAGGCGCTGAACGCAAGGCAGAACTGCAGGAAACGGATGTCAACGGGTACATCGGAATGGCCCCGATAGCACATGAAAAGCGCCAGAACGTGGACAATGATGCGGTTGGCCAAAAAGGGCGTATGCGTTTTTTCCTGAATATATTCAGGAAAAAACGCATACGCCCTTTTTGGCCAACCAAGCAACCTGGGAGAGCAAATCAGCACTACAAAGAAATCTCTCGCCCCCCCCCCCGGGGGCAAAAGGGCCAGGCGAAAAAAGTCTAAAAACCAGAAAGGCAGGACAGCCCACGGAGTCAAGGGAGCCTTGTTAAGCTGATGGGCGGGATGTCAATGGCCAACAGCCAATCTTCACAAGTGTATCCTCTTTCCCAAACCATGGAAAACACAGAACCACAGAGCATAGGGCACTTCCACACATGGGCGTTGACCTTGGGAAAATGAAAAAATCAACCAGACACAGGGACCCCAAAGTTGAGGGCTGCTGTCTTGACAAGAACCTCCACTCCGGTACACGTTTCATATCCCAGGAAAGAGCCAAGTGGACAAAGACGAGTGGACAAGTGGACAAAGACAAGTGGACAAGTGGACAAGTGGTGCTACGTAGGTCCAATGGAGTGTCACTCAGCCATGAAATCCACGTCATGAGGCTGGTAGCAGCATCCTGAGTGGATTTAGGTACGATCATCCTCAGTGAAATAAGTCCCACAAAAAAAGAAACTTATGATATCACTTATCGAGGGAATGTAAAAATCGCTCCCCATGAACGGAATCCCCAAACAGAACAGAGTCACGCTTTTAGAAAACACACTTATGCCTGCTTCAGGGGAAAGGTGAGGTGCGGTGACGCATAAAACTCGAGTTTGAAATGAGCACAGATACCCTTCCGAAAACCGAATATGGAATGGACACGACCTACTCCTTGCTCAATCAACTGGACTCACCAGACCCTGTTCATCGCACAAGTATCTATCCGACTAGTAAGCATCTTAAAAGCTAAGTCTTGATATCTCTGTGTAAGTGCATCAAGGGTGTGTAAAGCGGCCTAAAACCAGCAGGGAAAATCAGCTCAGACCCATTCTGAGGATACATTTCCAACACAAAGAAGAAACAAGCAGGGCAAAACAGAGAGAAATTCTTCCAAAATGCGTTCAGGGACTGGCATGCAACCAGGATTGACCACATCTACAGCCCCAGCGGCAGAAGACAGAAGGCTGGACACTCTTGGGGCTGAGACGATTGGTGAGGTTGGGAAAGCAAATGCAGACCCTTGAAAGGAATCCTGCGTGCTCCCCATTCCATGGCTCCCAACTCTCCAGGTTCAACGCAATCTTCCGACAGCGAAAGCACTCATTGGAAACCCAGCGGATGCTACACCGTGGGATCGGGAAAGCTTTCTGAAACTCACCTCAGTTTTCCTCTCCTGGTGCTCGTGTTCTCCATTCAGGCCCCCTTACTAACAATCTCCCCACTTGGAGACTCGGCGCCTTTCCATGCCTCTTTCGTACCGTCTGCAATTTGTCCGCAGGATGAACTGCAAGAGGGGGAACCAATGAGAGACTCGCTGGAGGTGTTTGGTCGGGCACATGTCACTCTCATTTCCCATCACGAAGAAGAATTCACCAGCGGTTCAGCCTGCAACCGCGGATCGACAATAGGGCGTGAAGCCATCCAGCCGTGTTGCGTCCCACTCACAAAAAAGCGACTTGGGAAATGGAGCTCAGGGGCCCTGCACTTCCCAAACCTGCAGAGTTCTAAACGATAACTATCGCCCCAAAATATATTGAGGGCAGGCTACGAAGAGGCGCTGAACGCAAGGCAGAACTGCAGGAAACGGATGTCAACGGGTACATCGGAATGGCCCCGATAGCACATGAAAAGCGCCAGAACGTGGACAATGATGCGGTTGGCCAAAAAGGGCGTATGCGTTTTTTCCTGAATATATTCAGGAAAAAACGCATACGCCCTTTTTGGCCAACCAAGCAACCTGGGAGAGCAAATCAGCACTACAAAGAAATCTCTCGCCCCCCCCCCGGGGCAAAAGGGCCAGGCGAAAAAAGTCTAAAAACCAGAAAGGCAGGACAGCCCACGGAGTCAAGGGAGCCTTGTTAAGCTGATGGGCGGGATGTCAATGGCCAACAGCCAATCTTCACAAGTGTATCCTCTTTCCCAAACCATGTAAAACACAGAACCACAGAGCATAGGGCACTTCCACACATGGGCGTTGACCTTGGGAAAATGAAAAAATCAACCAGACACAGGGACCCCAAAGTTGAGGGCTGCTGTCTTGACAAGAACCTCCACTCCGGTACACGTTTCATATCCCAGGAAAGAGCCAAGTGGACAAAGACGAGTGGACAAGTGGACAAAGACAAGTGGACAAGTGGACAAGTGGTGCTACGTAGGTCCAATGGAGTGTCACTCAGCCATGAAATCCACGTCATGAGGCTGGTAGCAGCATCCTGAGTGGATTTAGGTACGATCATCCTCAGTGAAATAAGTCCCACAAAAAAAGAAACTTATGATATCACTTATCGAGGGAATGTAAAAATCGCTCCCCATGAACGGAATCCCCAAACAGAACAGAGTCACGCTTTTAGAAAACACACTTATGCCTGCTTCAGGGGAAAGGTGAGGTGCGGTGACGCATAAAACTCGAGTTTGAAATGAGCACAGATACCCTTCCGAAAACCGAATATGGAATGGACACGACCTACTCCTTGCTCAATCAACTGGACTCACCAGACCCTGTTCATCGCACAAGTATCTATCCGACTAGTAAGCATCTTAAAAGCTAAGTCTTGATATCTCTGTGTAAGTGCATCAAGGGTGTGTAAAGCGGCCTAAAACCAGCAGGGAAAATCAGCTCAGACCCATTCTGAGGATACATTTCCAACACAAAGAAGAAACAAGCAGGGCAAAACAGAGAGAAATTCTTCCAAAATGCGTTCAGGGACTGGCATGCAACCAGGATTGACCACATCTACAGCCCCAGCGGCAGAAGACAGAAGGCTGGACACTCTTGGGGCTGAGACGATTGGTGAGGTTGGGAAAGCAAATGCAGACCCTTGAAAGGAATCCTGCGTGCTCCCCATTCCATGGCTCCCAACTCTCCAGGTTCAACGCAATCTTCCGACAGCGAAAGCACTCATTGGAAACCCAGCGGATGCTACACCGTGGGATCGGGAAAGCTTTCTGAAACTCACCTCAGTTTTCCTCTCCTGGTGCTCGTGTTCTCCATTCAGGCCCCCTTACTAACAATCTCCCCACTTGGAGACTCGGCGCCTTTCCATGCCTCTTTCGTACCGTCTGCAATTTGTCCGCAGGATGAACTGCAAGAGGGGGAACCAATGAGAGACTCGCTGGAGGTGTTTGGTCGGGCACATGTCACTCTCATTTCCCATCACGAAGAAGAATTCACCAGCGGTTCAGCCTGCAACCAGGGATCGACAATAGGGCGTGAAGCCATCCAGCCGTGTTGCGTCCCACTCACAAAAAAGCGACTTGGGAAATGGAGCTCAGGGGCACTGCACTTCCCAAACCTGCAGAGTTCTAAACGATAACTATCGCCCCAAAATATATTGAGGTCAGGCTACGAAGAGGCGCTGAACGCAAGGCAGAACTGCAGGAAACGGATGTCAACGGGTACATCGGAATGGCCCCGATAGCACATGAAAAGCGCCAGAACGTGGACAATGATGCGGTTGGCCAAAAAGGGCGTATGCGTTTTTTCCTGAATATATTCAGGAAAAAACGCATACGCCCTTTTTGGCCAACCAAGCAACCTGGGAGAGCAAATCAGCACTACAAAGAAATCTCTCGCCCCTCCCCCGGGGGGCAAAAGGGCCAGGCGAAAAAAGTCTAAAAACCAGAAAGGCAGGACAGCCCACGGAGTCAAGGGAGCCTTGTTAAGCTGATGGGCGGGATGTCAATGGCCAACAGCCAATCTTCACAAGTGTATCCTCTTTCCCAAACCATGTAAAACACAGAACCACAGAGCATAGGGCACTTCCACACATGGGCGTTGACCTTGGGAAAATGAAAAAATCAACCAGACACAGGGACCCCAAAGTTGAGGGCTGCTGTCTTGACAAGAACCTCCACTCCGGTACACGTTTCATATCCCAGGAAAGAGCCAAGTGGACAAAGACGAGTGGACAAGTGGACAAAGACAAGTGGACAAGTGGACAAGTGGTGCTACGTAGGTCCAATGGAGTGTCACTCAGCCATGAAATCCACGTCATGAGGCTGGTAGCAGCATCCTGAGTGGATTTAGGTACGATCATCCTCAGTGAAATAAGTCCCACAAAAAAAGAAACTTATGATATCACTTATCGAGGGAATGTAAAAATCGCTCCCCATGAACGGAATCCCCAAACAGAACAGAGTCACGCTTTTAGAAAACACACTTATGCCTGCTTCAGGGGAAAGGTGAGGTGCGGTGACGCATAAAACTCGAGTTTGAAATGAGCACAGATACCCTTCCGAAAACCGAATATGGAATGGACACGACCTACTCCTTGCTCAATCAACTGGACTCACCAGACCCTGTTCATCGCACAAGTATCTATCCGACTAGTAAGCATCTTAAAAGCTAAGTCTTGATATCTCTGTGTAAGTGCATCAAGGGTGTGTAAAGCGGCCTAAAACCAGCAGGGAAAATCAGCTCAGACCCATTCTGAGGATACATTTCCAACACAAAGAAGAAACAAGCAGGGCAAAACAGAGAGAAATTCTTCCAAAATGCGTTCAGGGACTGGCATGCAACCAGGATTGACCACATCTACAGCCCCAGCGGCAGAAGACATAAGGCTGGACACTCTTGGGGCTGAGACGATTGGTGAGGTTGGGAAAGCAAATGCAGACCCTTGAAAGGAATCCTGCGTGCTCCCCATTCCATGGCTCCCAACTCTCCAGGTTCAACGCAATCTTCCGACAGCGAAAGCACTCATTGGAAACCCAGCGGATGCTACACCGTGGGATCGGGAAAGCTTTCTGAAACTCACCTCAGTTTTCCTCTCCTGGTGCTCGTGTTCTCCATTCAGGCCCCCTTACTAACAATCTCCCCACTTGGAGACTCGGCGCCTTTCCATGCCTCTTTCGTACCGTCTGCAATTTGTCCGCAGGATGAACTGCAAGAGGGGGAACCAATGAGAGACTCGCTGGAGGTGTTTGGTCGGGCACATGTCACTCTCATTTCCCATCACGAAGAAGAATTCACCAGCGGTTCAGCCTGCAACCGCGGATCGACAATAGGGCGTGAAGCCATCCAGCCGTGTTGCGTCCCACTCACAAAAAAGCGACTTGGGAAATGGAGCTCAGGGGCCCTGCACTTCCCAAACCTGCAGAGTTCTAAACGATAACTATCGCCCCAAAATATATTGAGGGCAGGCTACGAAGAGGCGCTGAACGCAAGGCAGAACTGCAGGAAACGGATGTCAACGGGTACATCGGAATGGCCCCGATAGCACATGAAAAGCGCCAGAACGTGGACAATGATGCGGTTGGCCAAAAAGGGCGTATGCGTTTTTTCCTGAGGAAAAAACGCATACGCCCTTTTTGGCCAACCAAGCAACCTGGGAGAGCAAATCAGCACTACAAAGAAATCTCTCGCCCCCCCCCGGGGCAAAAGGGCCAGGCGAAAAAAGTCTAAAAACCAGAAAGGCAGGACAGCCCACGGAGTCAAGGGAGCCTTGTTAAGCTGATGGGCGGGATGTCAATGGCCAACAGCCAATCTTCACAAGTGTATCCTCTTTCCCAAACCATGTAAAACACAGAACCACAGAGCATAGGGCACTTCCACACATGGGCGTTGACCTTGGGAAAATGAAAAAATCAACCAGACACAGGGACCCCAAAGTTGAGGGCTGCTGTCTTGACAAGAACCTCCACTCCGGTACACGTTTCATATCCCAGGAAAGAGCCAAGTGGACAAAGACGAGTGGACAAGTGGACAAAGACAAGTGGACAAGTGGACAAGTGGTGCTACGTAGGTCCAATGGAGTGTCACTCAGCCATGAAATCCACGTCATGAGGCTGGTAGCAGCATCCTGAGTGGATTTAGGTACGATCATCCTCAGTGAAATAAGTCCCACAAAAAAAGAAACTTATGATATCACTTATCGAGGGAATGTAAAAATCGCTCCCCATGAACGGAATCCCCAAACAGAACAGAGTCACGCTTTTAGAAAACACACTTATGCCTGCTTCAGGGGAAAGGTGAGGTGCGGTGACGCATAAAACTCGAGTTTGAAATGAGCACAGATACCCTTCCGAAAACCGAATATGGAATGGACACGACCTACTCCTTGCTCAATCAACTGGACTCACCAGACCCTGTTCATCGCACAAGTATCTATCCGACTAGTAAGCATCTTAAAAGCTAAGTCTTGATATCTCTGTGTAAGTGCATCAAGTGTGTGTAAAGCGGCCTAAAACCAGCAGGGAAAATCAGCTCAGACCCATTCTGAGGATACATTTCCAACACAAAGAAGAAACAAGCAGGGCAAAACAGAGAGAAATTCTTCCAAAATGCGTTCAGGGACTGGCATGCAACCAGGATTGACCACATCTACAGCCCCAGCGGCAGAAGACATAAGGCTGGACACTCTTGGGGCTGAGACGATTGGTGAGGTTGGGAAAGCAAATGCAGACCCTTGAAAGGAATCCTGCGTGCTCCCCATTCCATGGCTCCCAACTCTCCAGGTTCAACGCAATCTTCCGACAGCGAAAGCACTCATTGGAAACCCAGCGGATGCTACACCGTGGGATCGGGAAAGCTTTCTGAAACTCACCTCAGTTTTCCTCTCCTGGTGCTCGTGTTCTCCATTCAGGCCCCCTTACTAACAATCTCCCCACTTGGAGACTCGGCGCCTTTCCATGCCTCTTTCGTGCCGTCTGCAATTTGTCCGCAGGATGAACTGCAAGAGGGGGAACCAATGAGAGACTCGCTGGAGGTGTTTGGTCGGGCACATGTCACTCTCATTTCCCATCACGAAGAAGAATTCACCAGCGGTTCAGCCTGCCACCGCGGATCGACAATAGGGCGTGAAGCCATCCAGCCGTGTTGCGTCCCACTCACAAAAAAGCGACTTGGGAAATGGAGCTCAGGGGCCCTGCACTTCCCAAACCTGCAGAGTTCTAAACGATAACTATCGCCCCAAAATATATTGAGGGCAGGCTACGAAGAGGCGCTGAACGCAAGGCAGAACTGCAGGAAACGGATGTCAACGGGTACATCGGAATGGCCCCGATAGCACATGAAAAGCGCCAGAACGTGGACAATGATGCGGTTGGCCAAAAAGGGCGTATGCGTTTTTTCCTGAATATATTCAGGAAAAAACGCATACGCCCTTTTTGGCCAACCAAGCAACCTGGGAGAGCAAATCAGCACTACAAAGAAATCTCTCGCCCCCCCCCCCGGGGCAAAAGGGCCAGGCGAAAAAAGTCTAAAAACCAGAAAGGCAGGACAGCCCACGGAGTCAAGGGAGCCTTGTTAAGCTGATGGGCGGGATGTCAATGGCCAACAGCCAATCTTCACAAGTGTATCCTCTTTCCCAAACCATGTAAAACACAGAACCACAGAGCATAGGGCACTTCCACACATGGGCGTTGACCTTGGGAAAATGAAAAAATCAACCAGACACAGGGACCCCAAAGTTGAGGGCTGCTGTCTTGACAAGAACCTCCACTCCGGTACACGTTTCATATCCCAGGAAAGAGCCAAGTGGACAAAGACGAGTGGACAAGTGGACAAAGACAAGTGGACAAGTGGACAAGTGGTGCTACGTAGGTCCAATGGAGTGTCACTCAGCCATGAAATCCACGTCATGAGGCTGGTAGCAGCATCCTGAGTGGATTTAGGTACGATCATCCTCAGTGAAATAAGTCCCACAAAAAAAGAAACTTATGATATCACTTATCGAGGGAATGTAAAAATCGCTCCCCATGAACGGAATCCCCAAACAGAACAGAGTCACGCTTTTAGAAAACACACTTATGCCTGCTTCAGGGGAAAGGTGATGTGCGGTGACGCATAAAACTCGAGTTTGAAATGAGCACAGATACCCTTCCGAAAACCGAATATGGAATGGACACGACCTACTCCTTGCTCAATCAACTGGACTCACCAGACCCTGTTCATCGCACAAGTATCTATCCGACTAGTAAGCATCTTAAAAGCTAAGTCTTGATATCTCTGTGTAAGTGCATCAAGTGTGTGTAAAGCGGCCTAAAACCAGCAGGGAAAATCAGCTCAGACCCATTCTGAGGATACATTTCCAACACAAAGAAGAAACAAGCAGGGCAAAACAGAGAGAAATTCTTCCAAAATGCGTTCAGGGACTGGCATGCAACCAGGATTGACCACATCTACAGCCCCAGCGGCAGAAGACATAAGGCTGGACACTCTTGGGGCTGAGACGATTGGTGAGGTTGGGAAAGCAAATGCAGACCCTTGAAAGGAATCCGTCGTGCTCCCCATTCCATGGCTCCCAACTCTCCAGGTTCAACGCAATCTTCCGACAGCGAAAGCACTCATTGGAAACCCAGCGGATGCTACACCGTGGGATCGGGAAAGCTTTCTGAAACTCACCTCAGTTTTCCTCTCCTGGTGCTCGTGTTCTCCATTCAGGCCCCCTTACTAACAATCTCCCCACTTGGAGACTCGGCGCCTTTCCATGCCTCTTTCGTACCGTCTGCAATTTGTCCGCAGGATGAACTGCAAGAGGGGGAACCAATGAGAGACTCGCTGGAGGTGTTTGGTCGGGCACATGTCACTCTCATTTCCCATCACGAAGAAGAATTCACCAGCGGTTCAGCCTGCAACCGCGGATCGACAATAGGGCGTGAAGCCATCCAGCCGTGTTGCGTCCCACTCACAAAAAAGCGACTTGGGAAATGGAGCTCAGGGGCCCTGCACTTCCCAAACCTGCAGAGTTCTAAACGATAACTATCGCCCCAAAATATATTGAGGGCAGGCTACGAAGAGGCGCTGAACGCAAGGCAGAACTGCAGGAAACGGATGTCAACGGGTACATCGGAATGGCCCCGATAGCACATGAAAAGCGCCAGAACGTGGACAATGATGCGGTTGGCCAAAAAGGGCGTATGCGTTTTTTCCTGAGGAAAAAACGCATACGCCCTTTTTGGCCAACCAAGCAACCTGGGAGAGCAAATCAGCACTACAAAGAAATCTCTCGCCCCCCCCCCCCGGGGCAAAAGGGCCAGGCGAAAAAAGTCTAAAAACCAGAAAGGCAGGACAGCCCACGGAGTCAAGGGAGCCTTGTTAAGCTGATGGGCGGGATGTCAATGGCCAACAGCCAATCTTCACAAGTGTATCCTCTTTCCCAAACCATGTAAAACACAGAACCACAGAGCATAGGGCACTTCCACACATGGGCGTTGACCTTGGGAAAATGAAAAAATCAACCAGACACAGGGACCCCAAAGTTGAGGGCTGCTGTCTTGACAAGAACCTCCACTCCGGTACACGTTTCATATCCCAGGAAAGAGCCAAGTGGACAAAGACGAGTGGACAAGTGGACAAAGACAAGTGGACAAGTGGACAAGTGGTGCTACGTAGGTCCAATGGAGTGTCACTCAGACATGAAATCCACGTCATGAGGCTGGTAGCAGCATCCTGAGTGGATTTAGGTACGATCATCCTCAGTGAAATAAGTCCCACAAAAAAAGAAACTTATGATATCACTTATCGAGGGAATGTAAAAATCGCTCCCCATGAACGGAATCCCCAAACAGAACAGAGTCACGCTTTTAGAAAACACACTTATGCCTGCTTCAGGGGAAAGGTGATGTGCGGTGACGCATAAAACTCGAGTTTGAAATGAGCACAGATACCCTTCCGAAAACCGCATATGGAATGGACACGACCTACTCCTTGCTCAATCAACTGGACTCACCAGACCCTGTTCATCGCACAAGTATCTATCCGACTAGTAAGCATCTTAAAAGCTAAGTCTTGATATCTCTGTGTAAGTGCATCAAGTGTGTGTAAAGCGGCCTAAAACCAGCAGGGAAAATCAGCTCAGACCCATTCTGAGGATACATTTCCAACACAAAGAAGAAACAAGCAGGGCAAAACAGAGAGAAATTCTTCCAAAATGCGTTCAGGGACTGGCATGCAACCAGGATTGACCACATCTACAGCCCCAGCGGCAGAAGACATAAGGCTGGACACTCTTGGGGCTGAGACGATTGGTGAGGTTGGGAAAGCAAATGCAGACCCTTGAAAGGAATCCGTCGTGCTCCCCATTCCATGGCTCCCAACTCTCCAGGTTCAACGCAATCTTCCGACAGCGAAAGCACTCATTGGAAACCCAGCGGATGCTACACCGTGGGATCGGGAAAGCTTTCTGAAACTCACCTCAGTTTTCCTCTCCTGGTGCTCGTGTTCTCCATTCAGGCCCCCTTACTAACAATCTCCCCACTTGGAGACTCGGCGCCTTTCCATGCCTCTTTCGTACCGTCTGCAATTTGTCCGCAGGATGAACTGCAAGAGGGGGAACCAATGAGAGACTCGCTGGAGGTGTTTGGTCGGGCACATGTCACTCTCATTTCCCATCACGAAGAAGAATTCACCAGCGGTTCAGCCTGCAACCGCGGATCGACAATAGGGCGTGAAGCCATCCAGCCGTGTTGCGTCCCACTCACAAAAAAGCGACTTGGGAAATGGAGCTCAGGGGCCCTGCACTTCCCAAACCTGCAGAGTTCTAAACGATAACTATCGCCCCAAAATATATTGAGGGCAGGCTACGAAGAGGCGCTGAACGCAAGGCAGAACTGCAGGAAACGGATGTCAACGGGTACATCGGAATGGCCCCGATAGCACATGAAAAGCGCCAGAACGTGGACAATGATGCGGTTGGCCAAAAAGGGCGTATGCGTTTTTTCCTGAATATATTCAGGAAAAAACGCATACGCCCTTTTTGGCCAACCAAGCAACCTGGGAGAGCAAATCAGCACTACAAAGAAATCTCTCGCCCCCCCCCCGGGGCAAAAGGGCCAGGCGAAAAAAGTCTAAAAACCAGAAAGGCAGGACAGCCCACGGAGTCAAGGGAGCCTTGTTAAGCTGATGGGCGGGATGTCAATGGCCAACAGCCAATCTTCACAAGTGTATCCTCTTTCCCAAACCATGTAAAACACAGAACCACAGAGCATAGGGCACTTCCACACATGGGCGTTGACCTTGGGAAAATGAAAAAATCAACCAGACACAGGGACCCCAAAGTTGAGGGCTGCTGTCTTGACAAGAACCTCCACTCCGGTACACGTTTCATATCCCAGGAAAGAGCCAAGTGGACAAAGACGAGTGGACAAGTGGACAAAGACAAGTGGACAAGTGGACAAGTGGTGCTACGTAGGTCCAATGGAGTGTCACTCAGCCATGAAATCCACGTCATGAGGCTGGTAGCAGCATCCTGAGTGGATTTAGGTACGATCATCCTCAGTGAAATAAGTCCCACAAAAAAAGAAACTTATGATATCACTTATCGAGGGAATGTAAAAATCGCTCCCCATGAACGGAATCCCCAAACAGAACAGAGTCACGCTTTTAGAAAACACACTTATGCCTGCTTCAGGGGAAAGGTGAGGTGCGGTGACGCATAAAACTCGAGTTTGAAATGAGCACAGATACCCTTCCGAAAACCGAATATGGAATGGACACGACCTACTCCTTGCTCAATCAACTGGACTCACCAGACCCTGTTCATCGCACAAGTATCTATCCGACTAGTAAGCATCTTAAAAGCTAAGTCTTGATATCTCTGTGTAAGTGCATCAAGTGTGTGTAAAGCGGCCTAAAACCAGCAGGGAAAATCAGCTCAGACCCATTCTGAGGATACATTTCCAACACAAAGAAGAAACAAGCAGGGCAAAACAGAGAGAAATTCTTCCAAAATGCGTTCAGGGACTGGCATGCAACCAGGATTGACCACATCTACAGCCCCAGCGGCAGAAGACATAAGGCTGGACACTCTTGGGGCTGAGACGATTGGTGAGGTTGGGAAAGCAAATGCAGACCCTTGAAAGGAATCCTGCGTGCTCCCCATTCCATGGCTCCCAACTCTCCAGGTTCAACGCAATCTTCCGACAGCGAAAGCACTCATTGGAAACCCAGCGGATGCTACACCGTGGGATCGGGAAAGCTTTCTGACACTCACCTCAGTTTTCCTCTCCTGGTGCTCGTGTTCTCCATTCAGGCCCCCTTACTAACAATCTCCCCACTTGGAGACTCGGCGCCTTTCCATGCCTCTTTCGTGCCGTCTGCAATTTGTCCGCAGGATGAACTGCAAGAGGGGGAACCAATGAGAGACTCGCTGGAGGTGTTTGGTCGGGCACATGTCACTCTCATTTCCCATCACGAAGAAGAATTCACCAGCGGTTCAGCCTGCCACCGCGGATCGACAATAGGGCGTGAAGCCATCCAGCCGTGTTGCGTCCCACTCACAAAAAAGCGACTTGGGAAATGGAGCTCAGGGGCCCTGCACTTCCCAAACCTGCAGAGTTCTAAACGATAACTATCGCCCCAAAATATATTGAGGGCAGGCTACGAAGAGGCGCTGAACGCAAGGCAGAACTGCAGGAAACGGATGTCAACGGGTACATCGGAATGGCCCCGATAGCACATGAAAAGCGCCAGAACGTGGACAATGATGCGGTTGGCCAAAAAGGGCGTATGCGTTTTTTCCTGAATATATTCAGGAAAAAACGCATACGCCCTTTTTGGCCAACCAAGCAACCTGGGAGAGCAAATCAGCACTACAAAGAAATCTCTCGCCCCCCCCCCGGGGCAAAAGGGCCAGGCGAAAAAAGTCTAAAAACCAGAAAGGCAGGACAGCCCACGGAGTCAAGGGAGCCTTGTTAAGCTGATGGGCGGGATGTCAATGGCCAACAGCCAATCTTCACAAGTGTATCCTCTTTCCCAAACCATGTAAAACACAGAACCACAGAGCATAGGGCACTTCCACACATGGGCGTTGACCTTGGGAAAATGAAAAAATCAACCAGACACAGGGACCCCAAAGTTGAGGGCTGCTGTCTTGACAAGAACCTCCACTCCGGTACACGTTTCATATCCCAGGAAAGAGCCAAGTGGACAAAGACGAGTGGACAAGTGGACAAAGACAAGTGGACAAGTGGACAAGTGGTGCTACGTAGGTCCAATGGAGTGTCACTCAGACATGAAATCCACGTCATGAGGCTGGTAGCAGCATCCTGAGTGGATTTAGGTACGATCATCCTCAGTGAAATAAGTCCCACAAAAAAAGAAACTTATGATATCACTTATCGAGGGAATGTAAAAATCGCTCCCCATGAACGGAATCCCCAAACAGAACAGAGTCACGCTTTTAGAAAACACACTTATGCCTGCTTCAGGGGAAAGGTGAGGTGCGGTGACGCATAAAACTCGAGTTTGAAATGAGCACAGATACCCTTCCGAAAACCGAATATGGAATGGACACGACCTACTCCTTGCTCAATCAACTGGACTCACCAGACCCTGTTCATCGCACAAGTATCTATCCGACTAGTAAGCATCTTAAAAGCTAAGTCTTGATATCTCTGTGTAAGTGCATCAAGTGTGTGTAAAGCGGCCTAAAACCAGCAGGGAAAATCAGCTCAGACCCATTCTGAGGATACATTTCCAACACAAAGAAGAAACAAGCAGGGCAAAACAGAGAGAAATTCTTCCAAAATGCGTTCAGGGACTGGCATGCAACCAGGATTGACCACATCTACAGCCCCAGCGGCAGAAGACATAAGGCTGGACACTCTTGGGGCTGAGACGATTGGTGAGGTTGGGAAAGCAAATGCAGACCCTTGAAAGGAATCCTGCGTGCTCCCCATTCCATGGCTCCCAACTCTCCAGGTTCAACGCAATCTTCCGACAGCGAAAGCACTCATTGGAAACCCAGCGGATGCTACACCGTGGGATCGGGAAAGCTTTCTGACACTCACCTCAGTTTTCCTCTCCTGGTGCTCGTGTTCTCCATTCAGGCCCCCTTACTAACAATCTCCCCACTTGGAGACTCGGCGCCTTTCCATGCCTCTTTCGTGCCGTCTGCAATTTGTCCGCAGGATGAACTGCAAGAGGGGGAACCAATGAGAGACTCGCTGGAGGTGTTTGGTCGGGCACATGTCACTCTCATTTCCCATCACGAAGAAGAATTCACCAGCGGTTCAGCCTGCCACCGCGGATCGACAATAGGGCGTGAAGCCATCCAGCCGTGTTGCGTCCCACTCACAAAAAAGCGACTTGGGAAATGGAGCTCAGGGGCCCTGCACTTCCCAAACCTGCAGAGTTCTAAACGATAACTATCGCCCCAAAATATATTGAGGGCAGGCTACGAAGAGGCGCTGAACGCAAGGCAGAACTGCAGGAAACGGATGTCAACGGGTACATCGGAATGGCCCCGATAGCACATGAAAAGCGCCAGAACGTGGACAATGATGCGGTTGGCCAAAAAGGGCGTATGCGTTTTTTCCTGAATATATTCAGGAAAAAACGCATACGCCCTTTTTGGCCAACCAAGCAACCTGGGAGAGCAAATCAGCACTACAAAGAAATCTCTCGCCCCCCCCCCGGGGCAAAAGGGCCAGGCGAAAAAAGTCTAAAAACCAGAAAGGCAGGACAGCCCACGGAGTCAAGGGAGCCTTGTTAAGCTGATGGGCGGGATGTCAATGGCCAACAGCCAATCTTCACAAGTGTATCCTCTTTCCCAAACCATGTAAAACACAGAACCACAGAGCATAGGGCACTTCCACACATGGGCGTTGACCTTGGGAAAATGAAAAAATCAACCAGACACAGGGACCCCAAAGTTGAGGGCTGCTGTCTTGACAAGAACCTCCACTCCGGTACACGTTTCATATCCCAGGAAAGAGCCAAGTGGACAAAGACGAGTGGACAAGTGGACAAAGACAAGTGGACAAGTGGACAAGTGGTGCTACGTAGGTCCAATGGAGTGTCACTCAGCCATGAAATCCACGTCATGAGGCTGGTAGCAGCATCCTGAGTGGATTTAGGTACGATCATCCTCAGTGAAATAAGTCCCACAAAAAAAGAAACTTATGATATCACTTATCGAGGGAATGTAAAAATCGCTCCCCATGAACGGAATCCCCAAACAGAACAGAGTCACGCTTTTAGAAAACACACTTATGCCTGCTTCAGGGGAAAGGTGAGGTGCGGTGACGCATAAAACTCGAGTTTGAAATGAGCACAGATACCCTTCCGAAAACCGAATATGGAATGGACACGACCTACTCCTTGCTCAATCAACTGGACTCACCAGACCCTGTTCATCGCACAAGTATCTATCCGACTAGTAAGCATCTTAAAAGCTAAGTCTTGATATCTCTGTGTAAGTGCATCAAGTGTGTGTAAAGCGGCCTAAAACCAGCAGGGAAAATCAGCTCAGACCCATTCTGAGGATACATTTCCAACACAAAGAAGAAACAAGCAGGGCAAAACAGAGAGAAATTCTTCCAAAATGCGTTCAGGGACTGGCATGCAACCAGGATTGACCACATCTACAGCCCCAGCGGCAGAAGACATAAGGCTGGACACTCTTGGGGCTGAGACGATTGGTGAGGTTGGGAAAGCAAATGCAGACCCTTGAAAGGAATCCTGCGTGCTCCCCATTCCATGGCTCCCAACTCTCCAGGTTCAACGCAATCTTCCGACAGCGAAAGCACTCATTGGAAACCCAGCGGATGCTACACCGTGGGATCGGGAAAGCTTTCTGAAACTCACCTCAGTTTTCCTCTCCTGGTGCTCGTGTTCTCCATTCAGGCCCCCTTACTAACAATCTCCCCACTTGGAGACTCGGCGCCTTTCCATGCCTCTTTCGTACCGTCTGCAATTTGTCCGCAGGATGAACTGCAAGAGGGGGAACCAATGAGAGACTCGCTGGAGGTGTTTGGTCGGGCACATGTCACTCTCATTTCCCATCACGAAGAAGAATTCACCAGCGGTTCAGCCTGCCACCGCGGATCGACAATAGGGCGTGAAGCCATCCAGCCGTGTTGCGTCCCACTCACAAAAAAGCGACTTGGGAAATGGAGCTCAGGGGCCCTGCACTTCCCAAACCTGCAGAGTTCTAAACGATAACTATCGCCCCAAAATATATTGAGGGCAGGCTACGAAGAGGCGCTGAACGCAAGGCAGAACTGCAGGAAACGGATGTCAACCGGTACATCGGAATGGCCCCGATAGCACATGAAAAGCGCCAGAACGTGGACAATGATGCGGTTGGCCAAAAAGGGCGTATGCGTTTTTTCCTGAATATATTCAGGAAAAAACGCATACGCCCTTTTTGGCCAACCAAGCAACCTGGGAGAGCAAATCAGCACTACAAAGAAATCTCTCGCCCCCCCCCCCGGGGCAAAAGGGCCAGGCGAAAAAAGTCTAAAAACCAGAAAGGCAGGACAGCCCACGGAGTCAAGGGAGCCTTGTTAAGCTGATGGGCGGGATGTCAATGGCCAACAGCCAATCTTCACAAGTGTATCCTCTTTCTCAAACCATGGAAAACACAGAACCACAGAGCATAGGGCACTTCCACACATGGGCGTTGACCTTGGGAAAATGAAAAAATCAACCAGACACAGGGACCCCAAAGTTGAGGGCTGCTGTCTTGACAAGAACCTCCACTCCGGTACACGTTTCATATCCCAGGAAAGAGCCAAGTGGACAAAGACGAGTGGACAAGTGGACAAAGACAAGTGGACAAGTGGACAAGTGGTGCTACGTAGGTCCAATGGAGTGTCACTCAGCCATGAAATCCACGTCATGAGGCTGGTAGCAGCATCCTGAGTGGATTTAGGTACGATCATCCTCAGTGAAATAAGTCCCACAAAAAAAGAAACTTATGATATCACTTATCGAGGGAATGTAAAAATCGCTCCCCATGAACGGAATCCCCAAACAGAACAGAGTCACGCTTTTAGAAAACACACTTATGCCTGCTTCAGGGGAAAGGTGAGGTGCGGTGACGCATAAAACTCGAGTTTGAAATGAGCACAGATACCCTTCCGAAAACCGAATATGGAATGGACACGACCTACTCCTTGCTCAATCAACTGGACTCACCAGACCCTGTTCATCGCACAAGTATCTATCCGACTAGTAAGCATCTTAAAAGCTAAGTCTTGATATCTCTGTGTAAGTGCATCAAGTGTGTGTAAAGCGGCCTAAAACCAGCAGGGAAAATCAGCTCAGACCCATTCTGAGGATACATTTCCAACACAAAGAAGAAACAAGCAGGGCAAAACAGAGAGAAATTCTTCCAAAATGCGTTCAGGGACTGGCATGCAACCAGGATTGACCACATCTACAGCCCCAGCGGCAGAAGACATAAGGCTGGACACTCTTGGGGCTGAGACGATTGGTGAGGTTGGGAAAGCAAATGCAGACCCTTGAAAGGAATCCTGCGTGCTCCCCATTCCATGGCTCCCAACTCTCCAGGTTCAACGCAATCTTCCGACAGCGAAAGCACTCATTGGAAACCCAGCGGATGCTACACCGTGGGATCGGGAAAGCTTTCTGAAACTCACCTCAGTTTTCCTCTCCTGGTGCTCGTGTTCTCCATTCAGGCCCCCTTACTAACAATCTCCCCACTTGGAGACTCGGCGCCTTTCCATGCCTCTTTCGTGCCGTCTGCAATTTGTCCGCAGGATGAACTGCAAGAGGGGGAACCAATGAGAGACTCGCTGGAGGTGTTTGGTCGGGCACATGTCACTCTCATTTCCCATCACGAAGAAGAATTCACCAGCGGTTCAGCCTGCCACCGCGGATCGACAATAGGGCGTGAAGCCATCCAGCCGTGTTGCGTCCCACTCACAAAAAAGCGACTTGGGAAATGGAGCTCAGGGGCCCTGCACTTCCCAAACCTGCAGAGTTCTAAACGATAACTATCGCCCCAAAATATATTGAGGGCAGGCTACGAAGAGGCGCTGAACGCAAGGCAGAACTGCAGGAAACGGATGTCAACGGGTACATCGGAATGGCCCCGATAGCACATGAAAAGCGCCAGAACGTGGACAATGATGCGGTTGGCCAAAAAGGGCGTATGCGTTTTTTCCTGAATATATTCAGGAAAAAACGCATACGCCCTTTTTGGCCAACCAAGCAACCTGGGAGAGCAAATCAGCACTACAAAGAAATCTCTCGCCCCCCCCCCGGGGCAAAAGGGCCAGGCGAAAAAAGTCTAAAAACCAGAAAGGCAGGACAGCCCACGGAGTCAAGGGAGCCTTGTTAAGCTGATGGGCGGGATGTCAATGGCCAACAGCCAATCTTCACAAGTGTATCCTCTTTCCCAAACCATGGAAAACACAGAACCACAGAGCATAGGGCACTTCCACACATGGGCGTTGACCTTGGGAAAATGAAAAAATCAACCAGACACAGGGACCCCAAAGTTGAGGGCTGCTGTCTTGACAAGAACCTCCACTCCGGTACACGTTTCATATCCCAGGAAAGAGCCAAGTGGACAAAGACGAGTGGACAAGTGGACAAAGACAAGTGGACAAGTGGACAAGTGGTGCTACGTAGGTCCAATGGAGTGTCACTCAGCCATGAAATCCACGTCATGAGGCTGGTAGCAGCATCCTGAGTGGATTTAGGTACGATCATCCTCAGTGAAATAAGTCCCACAAAAAAAGAAACTTATGATATCACTTATCGAGGGAATGTAAAAATCGCTCCCCATGAACGGAATCCCCAAACAGAACAGAGTCACGCTTTTAGAAAACACACTTATGCCTGCTTCAGGGGAAAGGTGAGGTGCGGTGACGCATAAAACTCGAGTTTGAAATGAGCACAGATACCCTTCCGAAAACCGAATATGGAATGGACACGACCTACTCCTTGCTCAATCAACTGGACTCACCAGACCCTGTTCATCGCACAAGTATCTATCCGACTAGTAAGCATCTTAAAAGCTAAGTCTTGATATCTCTGTGTAAGTGCATCAAGTGTGTGTAAAGCGGCCTAAAACCAGCAGGGAAAATCAGCTCAGACCCATTCTGAGGATACATTTCCAACACAAAGAAGAAACAAGCAGGGCAAAACAGAGAGAAATTCTTCCAAAATGCGTTCAGGGACTGGCATGCAACCAGGATTGACCACATCTACAGCCCCAGCGGCAGAAGACATAAGGCTGGACACTCTTGGGGCTGAGACGATTGGTGAGGTTGGGAAAGCAAATGCAGACCCTTGAAAGGAATCCTGCGTGCTCCCCATTCCATGGCTCCCAACTCTCCAGGTTCAACGCAATCTTCCGACAGCGAAAGCACTCATTGGAAACCCAGCGGATGCTACACCGTGGGATCGGGAAAGCTTTCTGAAACTCACCTCAGTTTTCCTCTCCTGGTGCTCGTGTTCTCCATTCAGGCCCCCTTACTAACAATCTCCCCACTTGGAGACTCGGCGCCTTTCCATGCCTCTTTCGTGCCGTCTGCAATTTGTCCGCAGGATGAACTGCAAGAGGGGGAACCAATGAGAGACTCGCTGGAGGTGTTTGGTCGGGCACATGTCACTCTCATTTCCCATCACGAAGAAGAATTCACCAGCGGTTCAGCCTGCCACCGCGGATCGACAATAGGGCGTGAAGCCATCCAGCCGTGTTGCGTCCCACTCACAAAAAAGCGACTTGGGAAATGGAGCTCAGGGGCCCTGCACTTCCCAAACCTGCAGAGTTCTAAACGATAACTATCGCCCCAAAATATATTGAGGGCAGGCTACGAAGAGGCGCTGAACGCAAGGCAGAACTGCAGGAAACGGATGTCAACGGGTACATCGGAATGGCCCCGATAGCACATGAAAAGCGCCAGAACGTGGACAATGATGCGGTTGGCCAAAAAGGGCGTATGCGTTTTTTCCTGAATATATTCAGGAAAAAACGCATACGCCCTTTTTGGCCAACCAAGCAACCTGGGAGAGCAAATCAGCACTACAAAGAAATCTCTCGCCCCCCCCCCGGGGCAAAAGGGCCAGGCGAAAAAAGTCTAAAAACCAGAAAGGCAGGACAGCCCACGGAGTCAAGGGAGCCTTGTTAAGCTGATGGGCGGGATGTCAATGGCCAACAGCCAATCTTCACAAGTGTATCCTCTTTCCCAAACCATGTAAAACACAGAACCACAGAGCATAGGGCACTTCCACACATGGGCGTTGACCTTGGGAAAATGAAAAAATCAACCAGACACAGGGACCCCAAAGTTGAGGGCTGCTGTCTTGACAAGAACCTCCACTCCGGTACACGTTTCATATCCCAGGAAAGAGCCAAGTGGACAAAGACGAGTGGACAAGTGGACAAAGACAAGTGGACAAGTGGACAAGTGGTGCTACGTAGGTCCAATGGAGTGTCACTCAGCCATGAAATCCACGTCATGAGGCTGGTAGCAGCATCCTGAGTGGATTTAGGTACGATCATCCTCAGTGAAATAAGTCCCACAAAAAAAGAAACTTATGATATCACTTATCGAGGGAATGTAAAAATCGCTCCCCATGAACGGAATCCCCAAACAGAACAGAGTCACGCTTTTAGAAAACACACTTATGCCTGCTTCAGGGGAAAGGTGAGGTGCGGTGACGCATAAAACTCGAGTTTGAAATGAGCACAGATACCCTTCCGAAAACCGAATATGGAATGGACACGACCTACTCCTTGCTCAATCAACTGGACTCACCAGACCCTGTTCATCGCACAAGTATCTATCCGACTAGTAAGCATCTTAAAAGCTAAGTCTTGATATCTCTGTGTAAGTGCATCAAGTGTGTGTAAAGCGGCCTAAAACCAGCAGGGAAAATCAGCTCAGACCCATTCTGAGGATACATTTCCAACACAAAGAAGAAACAAGCAGGGCAAAACAGAGAGAAATTCTTCCAAAATGCGTTCAGGGACTGGCATGCAACCAGGATTGACCACATCTACAGCCCCAGCGGCAGAAGACATAAGGCTGGACACTCTTGGGGCTGAGACGATTGGTGAGGTTGGGAAAGCAAATGCAGACCCTTGAAAGGAATCCTGCGTGCTCCCCATTCCATGGCTCCCAACTCTCCAGGTTCAACGCAATCTTCCGACAGCGAAAGCACTCATTGGAAACCCAGCGGATGCTACACCGTGGGATCGGGAAAGCTTTCTGAAACTCACCTCAGTTTTCCTCTCCTGGTGCTCGTGTTCTCCATTCAGGCCCCCTTACTAACAATCTCCCCACTTGGAGACTCGGCGCCTTTCCATGCCTCTTTCGTGCCGTCTGCAATTTGTCCGCAGGATGAACTGCAAGAGGGGGAACCAATGAGAGACTAGCTGGAGGTGTTTGGTCGGGCACATGTCACTCTCATTTCCCATCACGAAGAAGAATTCACCAGCGGTTCAGCCTGCCACCGCGGATCGACAATAGGGCGTGAAGCCATCCAGCCGTGTTGCGTCCCACTCACAAAAAAGCGACTTGGGAAATGGAGCTCAGGGGCCCTGCACTTCCCAAACCTGCAGAGTTCTAAACGATAACTATCGCCCCAAAATATATTGAGGGCAGGCTACGAAGAGGCGCTGAACGCAAGGCAGAACTGCAGGAAACGGATGTCAACGGGTACATCGGAATGGCCCCGATAGCACATGAAAAGCGCCAGAACGTGGACAATGATGCGGTTGGCCAAAAAGGGCGTATGCGTTTTTTCCTGAATATATTCAGGAAAAAACGCATACGCCCTTTTTGGCCAACCAAGCAACCTGGGAGAGCAAATCAGCACTACAAAGAAATCTCTCGCCCCCCCCCCGGGGCAAAAGGGCCAGGCGAAAAAAGTCTAAAAACCAGAAAGGCAGGACAGCCCACGGAGTCAAGGGAGCCTTGTTAAGCTGATGGGCGGGATGTCAATGGCCAACAGCCAATCTTCACAAGTGTATCCTCTTTCCCAAACCATGTAAAACACAGAACCACAGAGCATAGGGCACTTCCACACATGGGCGTTGACCTTGGGAAAATGAAAAAATCAACCAGACACAGGGACCCCAAAGTTGAGGGCTGCTGTCTTGACAAGAACCTCCACTCCGGTACACGTTTCATATCCCAGGAAAGAGCCAAGTGGACAAAGACGAGTGGACAAGTGGACAAAGACAAGTGGACAAGTGGACAAGTGGTGCTACGTAGGTCCAATGGAGTGTCACTCAGCCATGAAATCCACGTCATGAGGCTGGTAGCAGCATCCTGAGTGGATTTAGGTACGATCATCCTCAGTGAAATAAGTCCCACAAAAAAAGAAACTTATGATATCACTTATCGAGGGAATGTAAAAATCGCTCCCCATGAACGGAATCCCCAAACAGAACAGAGTCACGCTTTTAGAAAACACACTTATGCCTGCTTCAGGGGAAAGGTGAGGTGCGGTGACGCATAAAACTCGAGTTTGAAATGAGCACAGATACCCTTCCGAAAACCGAATATGGAATGGACACGACCTACTCCTTGCTCAATCAACTGGACTCACCAGACCCTGTTCATCGCACAAGTATCTATCCGACTAGTAAGCATCTTAAAAGCTAAGTCTTGATATCTCTGTGTAAGTGCATCAAGTGTGTGTAAAGCGGCCTAAAACCAGCAGGGAAAATCAGCTCAGACCCATTCTGAGGATACATTTCCAACACAAAGAAGAAACAAGCAGGGCAAAACAGAGAGAAATTCTTCCAAAATGCGTTCAGGGACTGGCATGCAACCAGGATTGACCACATCTACAGCCCCAGCGGCAGAAGACATAAGGCTGGACACTCTTGGGGCTGAGACGATTGGTGAGGTTGGGAAAGCAAATGCAGACCCTTGAAAGGAATCCTGCGTGCTCCCCATTCCATGGCTCCCAACTCTCCAGGTTCAACGCAATCTTCCGACAGCGAAAGCACTCATTGGAAACCCAGCGGATGCTACACCGTGGGATCGGGAAAGCTTTCTGAAACTCACCTCAGTTTTCCTCTCCTGGTGCTCGTGTTCTCCATTCAGGCCCCCTTACTAACAATCTCCCCACTTGGAGACTCGGCGCCTTTCCATGCCTCTTTCGTGCCGTCTGCAATTTGTCCGCAGGATGAACTGCAAGAGGGGGAACCAATGAGAGACTCGCTGGAGGTGTTTGGTCGGGCACATGTCACTCTCATTTCCCATCACGAAGAAGAATTCACCAGCGGTTCAGCCTGCCACCGCGGATCGACAATAGGGCGTGAAGCCATCCAGCCGTGTTGCGTCCCACTCACAAAAAAGCGACTTGGGAAATGGAGCTCAGGGGCCCTGCACTTCCCAAACCTGCAGAGTTCTAAACGATAACTATCGCCCCAAAATATATTGAGGGCAGGCTACGAAGAGGCGCTGAACGCAAGGCAGAACTGCAGGAAACGGATGTCAACGGGTACATCGGAATGGCCCCGATAGCACATGAAAAGCGCCAGAACGTGGACAATGATGCGGTTGGCCAAAAAGGGCGTATGCGTTTTTTCCTGAATATATTCAGGAAAAAACGCATACGCCCTTTTTGGCCAACCAAGCAACCTGGGAGAGCAAATCAGCACTACAAAGAAATCTCTCGCCCCCCCCCCGGGGCAAAAGGGCCAGGCGAAAAAAGTCTAAAAACCAGAAAGGCAGGACAGCCCACGGAGTCAAGGGAGCCTTGTTAAGCTGATGGGCGGGATGTCAATGGCCAACAGCCAATCTTCACAAGTGTATCCTCTTTCCCAAACCATGTAAAACACAGAACCACAGAGCATAGGGCACTTCCACACATGGGCGTTGACCTTGGGAAAATGAAAAAATCAACCAGACACAGGGACCCCAAAGTTGAGGGCTGCTGTCTTGACAAGAACCTCCACTCCGGTACACGTTTCATATGCCAGGAAAGAGCCAAGTGGACAAAGACGAGTGGACAAGTGGACAAAGACAAGTGGACAAGTGGACAAGTGGTGCTACGTAGGTCCAATGGAGTGTCACTCAGCCATGAAATCCACGTCATGAGGCTGGTAGCAGCATCCTGAGTGGATTTAGGTACGATCATCCTCAGTGAAATAAGTCCCACAAAAAAAGAAACTTATGATATCACTTATCGAGGGAATGTAAAAATCGCTCCCCATGAACGGAATCCCCAAACAGAACAGAGTCACGCTTTTAGAAAACACACTTATGCCTGCTTCAGGGGAAAGGTGAGGTGCGGTGACGCATAAAACTCGAGTTTGAAATGAGCACAGATACCCTTCCGAAAACCGAATATGGAATGGACACGACCTACTCCTTGCTCAATCAACTGGACTCACCAGACCCTGTTCATCGCACAAGTATCTATCCGACTAGTAAGCATCTTAAAAGCTAAGTCTTGATATCTCTGTGTAAGTGCATCAAGTGTGTGTAAAGCGGCCTAAAACCAGCAGGGAAAATCAGCTCAGACCCATTCTGAGGATACATTTCCAACACAAAGAAGAAACAAGCAGGGCAAAACAGAGAGAAATTCTTCCAAAATGCGTTCAGGGACTGGCATGCAACCAGGATTGACCACATCTACAGCCCCAGCGGCAGAAGACATAAGGCTGGACACTCTTGGGGCTGAGACGATTGGTGAGGTTGGGAAAGCAAATGCAGACCCTTGAAAGGAATCCTGCGTGCTCCCCATTCCATGGCTCCCAACTCTCCAGGTTCAACGCAATCTTCCGACAGCGAAAGCACTCATTGGAAACCCAGCGGATGCTACACCGTGGGATCGGGAAAGCTTTCTGAAACTCACCTCAGTTTTCCTCTCCTGGTGCTCGTGTTCTCCATTCAGGCCCCGTTACTAACAATCTCCCCACTTGGAGACTCGGCGCCTTTCCATGCCTCTTTCGTACCGTCTGCAATTTGTCCGCAGGATGAACTGCAAGAGGGGGAACCAATGAGAGACTCGCTGGAGGTGTTTGGTCGGGCACATGTCACTCTCATTTCCCATCACGAAGAAGAATTCACCAGCGGTTCAGCCTGCAACCGCGGATCGACAATAGGGCGTGAAGCCATCCAGCCGTGTTGCGTCCCACTCACAAAAAAGCGACTTGGGAAATGGAGCTCAGGGGCCCTGCACTTCCCAAACCTGCAGAGTTCTAAACGATAACTATCGCCCCAAAATATATTGAGGTCAGGCTACGAAGAGGCGCTGAACGCAAGGCAGAACTGCAGGAAACGGATGTCAACGGGTACATCGGAATGGCCCCGATAGCACATGAAAAGCGCCAGAACGTGGACAATGATGCGGTTGGCCAAAAAGGGCGTATGCGTTTTTTCCTGAATATATTCAGGAAAAAACGCATACGCCCTTTTTGGCCAACCAAGCAACCTGGGAGAGCAAATCAGCACTACAAAGAAATCTCTCGCCCCCCCCCCGGGGGCAAAAGGGCCAGGCGAAAAAAGTCTAAAAACCAGAAAGGCAGGACAGCCCACGGAGTCAAGGGAGCCTTGTTAAGCTGATGGGCGGGATGTCAATGGCCAACAGCCAATCTTCACAAGTGTATCCTCTTTCCCAAACCATGTAAAACACAGAACCACAGAGCATAGGGCACTTCCACACATGGGCGTTGACCTTGGGAAAATGAAAAAATCAACCAGACACAGGGACCCCAAAGTTGAGGGCTGCTGTCTTGACAAGAACCTCCACTCCGGTACACGTTTCATATCCCAGGAAAGAGCCAAGTGGACAAAGACGAGTGGACAAGTGGACAAAGACAAGTGGACAAGTGGACAAGTGGTGCTACGTAGGTCCAATGGAGTGTCACTCAGCCATGAAATCCACGTCATGAGGCTGGTAGCAGCATCCTGAGTGGATTTAGGTACGATCATCCTCAGTGAAATAAGTCCCACAAAAAAAGAAACTTATGATATCACTTATCGAGGGAATGTAAAAATCGCTCCCCATGAACGGAATCCCCAAACAGAACAGAGTCACGCTTTTAGAAAACACACTTATGCCTGCTTCAGGGGAAAGGTGAGGTGCGGTGACGCATAAAACTCGAGTTTGAAATGAGCACAGATACCCTTCCGAAAACCGAATATGGAATGGACACGACCTACTCCTTGCTCAATCAACTGGACTCACCAGACCCTGTTCATCGCACAAGTATCTATCCGACTAGTAAGCATCTTAAAAGCTAAGTCTTGATATCTCTGTGTAAGTGCATCAAGTGTGTGTAAAGCGGCCTAAAACCAGCAGGGAAAATCAGCTCAGACCCATTCTGAGGATACATTTCCAACACAAAGAAGAAACAAGCAGGGCAAAACAGAGAGAAATTCTTCCAAAATGCGTTCAGGGACTGGCATGCAACCAGGATTGACCACATCTACAGCCCCAGCGGCAGAAGACATAAGGCTGGACACTCTTGGGGCTGAGACGATTGGTGAGGTTGGGAAAGCAAATGCAGACCCTTGAAAGGAATCCTGCGTGCTCCCCATTCCATGGGTCACAACTCTCCAGGTTCAACGCAATCTTCCGACAGCGAAAGCACTCATTGGAAACCCAGCGGATGCTACACCGTGGGATCGGGAAAGCTTTCTGAAACTCACCTCAGTTTTCCTCTCCTGGTGCTCGTGTTCTCCATTCAGGCCCCCTTACTAACAATCTCCCCACTTGGAGACTCGGCGCCTTTCCATGCCTCTTTCGTGCCGTCTGCAATTTGTCCGCAGGATGAACTGCAAGAGGGGGAACCAATGAGAGACTCGCTGGAGGTGTTTGGTCGGGCACATGTCACTCTCATTTCCCATCACGAAGAAGAATTCACCAGCGGTTCAGCCTGCCACCGCGGATCGACAATAGGGCGTGAAGCCATCCAGCCGTGTTGCGTCCCACTCACAAAAAAGCGACTTGGGAAATGGAGCTCAGGGGCCCTGCACTTCCCAAACCTGCAGAGTTCTAAACGATAACTATCGCCCCAAAATATATTGAGGGCAGGCTACGAAGAGGCGCTGAACGCAAGGCAGAACTGCAGGAAACGGATGTCAACGGGTACATCGGAATGGCCCCGATAGCACATGAAAAGCGCCAGAACGTGGACAATGATGCGGTTGGCCAAAAAGGGCGTATGCGTTTTTTCCTCAATATATTCAGGAAAAAACGCATACGCCCTTTTTGGCCAACCAAGCAACCTGGGAGAGCAAATCAGCACTACAAAGAAATCTCTCGCCCCCCCCCGGGGCAAAAGGGCCAGGCGAAAAAAGTCTAAAAACCAGAAAGGCAGGACAGCCCACGGAGTCAAGGGAGCCTTGTTAAGCTGATGGGCGGGATGTCAATGGCCAACAGCCAATCTTCACAAGTGTATCCTCTTTCCCAAACCATGTAAAACACAGAACCACAGAGCATAGGGCACTTCCACACATGGGCGTTGACCTTGGGAAAATCAAAAAATCAACCAGACACAGGGACCCCAAAGTTGAGGGCTGCTGTCTTGACAAGAACCTCCACTCCGGTACACGTTTCATATGCCAGGAAAGAGCCAAGTGGACAAAGACGAGTGGACAAGTGGACAAAGACAAGTGGACAAGTGGACAAGTGGTGCTACGTAGGTCCAATGGAGTGTCACTCAGCCATGAAATCCACGTCATGAGGCTGGTAGCAGCATCCTGAGTGGATTTAGGTACGATCATCCTCAGTGAAATAAGTCCCACAAAAAAAGAAACTTATGATATCACTTATCGAGGGAATGTAAAAATCGCTCCCCATGAACGGAATCCCCAAACAGAACAGAGTCACGCTTTTAGAAAACACACTTATGCCTGCTTGAGGGGAAAGGTGAGGTGCGGTGACGCATAAAACTCGAGTTTGAAATGAGCACAGATACCCTTCCGAAAACCGAATATGGAATGGACACGACCTACTCCTTGCTCAATCAACTGGACTCACCAGACCCTGTTCATCGCACAAGTATCTATCCGACTAGTAAGCATCTTAAAAGCTAAGTCTTGATATCTCTGTGTAAGTGCATCAAGTGTGTGTAAAGCGGCCTAAAACCAGCAGGGAAAATCAGCTCAGACCCATTCTGAGGATACATTTCCAACACAAAGAAGAAACAAGCAGGGCAAAACAGAGAGAAATTCTTCCAAAATGCGTTCAGGGACTGGCATGCAACCAGGATTGACCACATCTACAGCCCCAGCGGCAGAAGACATAAGGCTGGACACTCTTGGGGCTGAGACGATTGGTGAGGTTGGGAAAGCAAATGCAGACCCTTGAAAGGAATCCTGCGTGCTCCCCATTCCATGGCTCCCAACTCTCCAGGTTCAACGCAATCTTCCGACAGCGAAAGCACTCATTGGAAACCCAGCGGATGCTACACCGTGGGATCGGGAAAGCTTTCTGAAACTCACCTCAGTTTTCCTCTCCTGGTGCTCGTGTTCTCCATTCAGGCCCCCTTACTAACAATCTCCCCACTTGGAGACTCGGCGCCTTTCCATGCCTCTTTCGTGCCGCCTGCAATTTGTCCGCAGGATGAACTGCAAGAGGGGGAACCAATGAGAGACTCGCTGGAGGTGTTTGGTCGGGCACATGTCACTCTCATTTCCCATCACGAAGAAGAATTCACCAGCGGTTCAGCCTGCCACCGCGGATCGACAATAGGGCGTGAAGCCATCCAGCCGTGTTGCGTCCCACTCACAAAAAAGCGACTTGGGAAATGGAGCTCAGGGGCCCTGCACTTCCCAAACCTGCAGAGTTCTAAACGATAACTATCGCCCCAAAATATATTGAGGTCAGGCTACGAAGAGGCGCTGAACGCAAGGCAGAACTGCAGGAAACGGATGTCAACGGGTACATCGGAATGGCCCCGATAGCACATGAAAAGCGCCAGAACGTGGACAATGATGCGGTTGGCCAAAAAGGGCGTATGCGTTTTTTCCTGAATATATTCAGGAAAAAACGCATACGCCCTTTTTGGCCAACCAAGCAACCTGGGAGAGCAAATCAGCACTACAAAGAAATCTCTCGCCCCCCCCCCCGGCGCAAAAGGGCCAGGCGAAAAAAGTCTAAAAACCAGAAAGGCAGGACAGCCCACGGAGTCAAGGGAGCCTTGTTAAGCTGATGGGCGGGATGTCAATGGCCAACAGCCAATCTTCACAAGTGTATCCTCTTTCCCAAACCATGTAAAACACAGAACCACAGAGCATAGGGCACTTCCACACATGGGCGTTGACCTTGGGAAAATCAAAAAATCAACCAGACACAGGGACCCCAAAGTTGAGGGCTGCTGTCTTGACAAGAACCTCCACTCCGGTACACGTTTCATATCCCAGGAAAGAGCCAAGTGGACAAAGACGAGTGGACAAGTGGACAAAGACAAGTGGACAAGTGGACAAGTGGTGCTACGTAGGTCCAATGGAGTGTCACTCAGCCATGAAATCCACGTCATGAGGCTGGTAGCAGCATCCTGAGTGGATTTAGGTACGATCATCCTCAGTGAAATAAGTCCCACAAAAAAAGAAACTTATGATATCACTTATCGAGGGAATGTAAAAATCGCTCCCCATGAACGGAATCCCCAAACAGAACAGAGTCACGCTTTTAGAAAACACACTTATGCCTGCTTCAGGGGAAAGGTGAGGTGCGGTGACGCATAAAACTCGAGTTTGAAATGAGCACAGATACCCTTCCGAAAACCGAATATGGAATGGACACGACCTACTCCTTGCTCAATCAACTGGACTCACCAGACCCTGTTCATCGCACAAGTATCTATCCGACTAGTAAGCATCTTAAAAGCTAAGTCTTGATATCTCTGTGTAAGTGCATCAAGTGTGTGTAAAGCGGCCTAAAACCAGCAGGGAAAATCAGCTCAGACCCATTCTGAGGATACATTTCCAACACAAAGAAGAAACAAGCAGGGCAAAACAGAGAGAAATTCTTCCAAAATGCGTTCAGGGACTGGCATGCAACCAGGATTGACCACATCTACAGCCCCAGCGGCAGAAGACATAAGGCTGGACACTCTTGGGGCTGAGACGATTGGTGAGGTTGGGAAAGCAAATGCAGACCCTTGAAAGGAATCCTGCGTGCTCCCCATTCCATGGCTCCCAACTCTCCAGGTTCAACGCAATCTTCCGACAGCGAAAGCACTCATTGGAAACCCAGCGGATGCTACACCGTGGGATCGGGAAAGCTTTCTGAAACTCACCTCAGTTTTCCTCTCCTGGTGCTCGTGTTCTCCATTCAGGCCCCCTTACTAACAATCTCCCCACTTGGAGACTCGGCGCCTTTCCATGCCTCTTTCGTACCGTCTGCAATTTGTCCGCAGGATGAACTGCAAGAGGGGGAACCAATGAGAGACTCGCTGGAGGTGTTTGGTCGGGCACATGTCACTCTCATTTCCCATCACGAAGAAGAATTCACCAGCGGTTCAGCCTGCAACCGCGGATCGACAATAGGGCGTGAAGCCATCCAGCCGTGTTGCGTCCCACTCACAAAAAAGCGACTTGGGAAATGGAGCTCAGGGGCCCTGCACTTCCCAAACCTGCAGAGTTCTAAACGATAACTATCGCCCCAAAATATATTGAGGTCAGGCTACGAAGAGGCGCTGAACGCAAGGCAGAACTGCAGGAAACGGATGTCAACGGGTACATCGGAATGGCCCCGATAGCACATGAAAAGCGCCAGAACGTGGACAATGATGCGGTTGGCCAAAAAGGGCGTATGCGTTTTTTCCTGAATATATTCAGGAAAAAACGCATACGCCCTTTTTGGCCAACCAAGCAACCTGGGAGAGCAAATCAGCACTACAAAGAAATCTCTCGCCCCCCCCCCCCGGGGCAAAAGGGCCAGGCGAAAAAAGTCTAAAAACCAGAAAGGCAGGACAGCCCACGGAGTCAAGGGAGCCTTGTTAAGCTGATGGGCGGGATGTCAATGGCCAACAGCCAATCTTCACAAGTGTATCCTCTTTCCCAAACCATGTAAAACACAGAACCACAGAGCATAGGGCACTTCCACACATGGGCGTTGACCTTGGGAAAATGAAAAAATCAACCAGACACAGGGACCCCAAAGTTGAGGGCTGCTGTCTTGACAAGAACCTCCACTCCGGTACACGTTTCATATCCCAGGAAAGAGCCAAGTGGACAAAGACGAGTGGACAAGTGGACAAAGACAAGTGGACAAGTGGACAAGTGGTGCTACGTAGGTCCAATGGAGTGTCACTCAGCCATGAAATCCACGTCATGAGGCTGGTAGCAGCATCCTGAGTGGATTTAGGTACGATCATCCTCAGTGAAATAAGTCCCACAAAAAAAGAAACTTATGATATCACTTATCGAGGGAATGTAAAAATCGCTCCCCATGAACGGAATCCCCAAACAGAACAGAGTCACGCTTTTAGAAAACACACTTATGCCTGCTTCAGGGGAAAGGTGAGGTGCGGTGACGCATAAAACTCGAGTTTGAAATGAGCACAGATACCCTTCCGAAAACCGAATATGGAATGGACACGACCTACTCCTTGCTCAATCAACTGGACTCACCAGACCCTGTTCATCGCACAAGTATCTATCCGACTAGTAAGCATCTTAAAAGCTAAGTCTTGATATCTCTGTGTAAGTGCATCAAGTGTGTGTAAAGCGGCCTAAAACCAGCAGGGAAAATCAGCTCAGACCCATTCTGAGGATACATTTCCAACACAAAGAAGAAACAAGCAGGGCAAAACAGAGAGAAATTCTTCCAAAATGCGTTCAGGGACTGGCATGCAACCAGGATTGACCACATCTACAGCCCCAGCGGCAGAAGACATAAGGCTGGACACTCTTGGGGCTGAGACGATTGGTGAGGTTGGGAAAGCAAATGCAGACCCTTGAAAGGAATCCTGCGTGCTCCCCATTCCATGGCTCCCAACTCTCCAGGTTCAACGCAATCTTCCGACAGCGAAAGCACTCATTGGAAACCCAGCGGATGCTACACCGTGGGATCGGGAAAGCTTTCTGAAACTCACCTCAGTTTTCCTCTCCTGGTGCTCGTGTTCTCCATTCAGGCCCCCTTACTAACAATCTCCCCACTTGGAGACTCGGCGCCTTTCCATGCCTCTTTCGTACCGTCTGCAATTTGTCCGCAGGATGAACTGCAAGAGGGGGAACCAATGAGAGACTCGCTGGAGGTGTTTGGTCGGGCACATGTCACTCTCATTTCCCATCACGAAGAAGAATTCACCAGCGGTTCAGCCTGCAACCAGGGATCGACAATAGGGCGTGAAGCCATCCAGCCGTGTTGCGTCCCACTCACAAAAAAGCGACTTGGGAAATGGAGCTCAGGGGCACTGCACTTCCCAAACCTGCAGAGTTCTAAACGATAACTATCGCCCCAAAATATATTGAGGTCAGGCTACGAAGAGGCGCTGAACGCAAGGCAGAACTGCAGGAAACGGATGTCAACGGGTACATCGGAATGGCCCCGATAGCACATGAAAAGCGCCAGAACGTGGACAATGATGCGGTTGGCCAAAAAGGGCGTATGCGTTTTTTCCTGAATATATTCAGGAAAAAACGCATACGCCCTTTTTGGCCAACCAAGCAACCTGGGAGAGCAAATCAGCACTACAAAGAAATCTCTCGCCCCCCCCCCCGGGGGCAAAAGGGCCAGGCGAAAAAAGTCTAAAAACCAGAAAGGCAGGACAGCCCACGGAGTCAAGGGAGCCTTGTTAAGCTGATGGGCGGGATGTCAATGGCCAACAGCCAATCTTCACAAGTGTATCCTCTTTCCCAAACCATGGAAAACACAGAACCACAGAGCATAGGGCACTTCCACACATGGGCGTTGACCTTGGGAAAATGAAAAAATCAACCAGACACAGGGACCCCAAAGTTGAGGGCTGCTGTCTTGACAAGAACCTCCACTCCGGTACACGTTTCATATCCCAGGAAAGAGCCAAGTGGACAAAGACGAGTGGACAAGTGGACAAAGACAAGTGGACAAGTGGACAAGTGGTGCTACGTAGGTCCAATGGAGTGTCACTCAGCCATGAAATCCACGTCATGAGGCTGGTAGCAGCATCCTGAGTGGATTTAGGTACGATCATCCTCAGTGAAATAAGTCCCACAAAAAAAGAAACTTATGATATCACTTATCGAGGGAATGTAAAAATCGCTCCCCATGAACGGAATCCCCAAACAGAACAGAGTCACGCTTTTAGAAAACACACTTATGCCTGCTTCAGGGGAAAGGTGAGGTGCGGTGACGCATAAAACTCGAGTTTGAAATGAGCACAGATACCCTTCCGAAAACCGAATATGGAATGGACACGACCTACTCCTTGCTCAATCAACTGGACTCACCAGACCCTGTTCATCGCACAAGTATCTATCCGACTAGTAAGCATCTTAAAAGCTAAGTCTTGATATCTCTGTGTAAGTGCATCAAGGGTGTGTAAAGCGGCCTAAAACCAGCAGGGAAAATCAGCTCAGACCCATTCTGAGGATACATTTCCAACACAAAGAAGAAACAAGCAGGGCAAAACAGAGAGAAATTCTTCCAAAATGCGTTCAGGGACTGGCATGCAACCAGGATTGACCACATCTACAGCCCCAGCGGCAGAAGACAGAAGGCTGGACACTCTTGGGGCTGAGACGATTGGTGAGGTTGGGAAAGCAAATGCAGACCCTTGAAAGGAATCCTGCGTGCTCCCCATTCCATGGCTCCCAACTCTCCAGGTTCAACGCAATCTTCCGACAGCGAAAGCACTCATTGGAAACCCAGCGGATGCTACACCGTGGGATCGGGAAAGCTTTCTGAAACTCACCTCAGTTTTCCTCTCCTGGTGCTCGTGTTCTCCATTCAGGCCCCCTTACTAACAATCTCCCCACTTGGAGACTCGGCGCCTTTCCATGCCTCTTTCGTACCGTCTGCAATTTGTCCGCAGGATGAACTGCAAGAGGGGGAACCAATGAGAGACTCGCTGGAGGTGTTTGGTCGGGCACATGTCACTCTCATTTCCCATCACGAAGAAGAATTCACCAGCGGTTCAGCCTGCAACCGCGGATCGACAATAGGGCGTGAAGCCATCCAGCCGTGTTGCGTCCCACTCACAAAAAAGCGACTTGGGAAATGGAGCTCAGGGGCCCTGCACTTCCCAAACCTGCAGAGTTCTAAACGATAACTATCGCCCCAAAATATATTGAGGTCAGGCTACGAAGAGGCACTGAACGCAAGGCAGAACTGCAGGAAACGGATGTCAACGGGTACATCGGAATGGCCCCGATAGCACATGAAAAGCGCCAGAACGTGGACAATGATGCGGTTGGCCAAAAAGGGCGTATGCGTTTTTTCCTGAATATATTCAGGAAAAAACGCATACGCCCTTTTTGGCCAACCAAGCAACCTGGGAGAGCAAATCAGCACTACAAAGAAATCTCTCGCCCCCCCCCCCCCGGGGCAAAAGGGCCAGGCGAAAAAAGTCTAAAAACCAGAAAGGCAGGACAGCCCACGGAGTCAAGGGAGCCTTGTTAAGCTGATGGGCGGGATGTCAATGGCCAACAGCCAATCTTCACAAGTGTATCCTCTTTCCCAAACCATGGAAAACACAGAACCACAGAGCATAGGGCACTTCCACACATGGGCGTTGACCTTGGGAAAATGAAAAAATCAACCAGACACAGGGACCCCAAAGTTGAGGGCTGCTGTCTTGACAAGAACCTCCACTCCGGTACACGTTTCATATCCCAGGAAAGAGCCAAGTGGACAAAGACGAGTGGACAAGTGGACAAAGACAAGTGGACAAGTGGACAAGTGGTGCTACGTAGGTCCAATGGAGTGTCACTCAGCCATGAAATCCACGTCATGAGGCTGGTAGCAGCATCCTGAGTGGATTTAGGTACGATCATCCTCAGTGAAATAAGTCCCACAAAAAAAGAAACTTATGATATCACTTATCGAGGGAATGTAAAAATCGCTCCCCATGAACGGAATCCCCAAACAGAACAGAGTCACGCTTTTAGAAAACACACTTATGCCTGCTTCAGGGGAAAGGTGAGGTGCGGTGACGCATAAAACTCGAGTTTGAAATGAGCACAGATACCCTTCCGAAAACCGAATATGGAATGGACACGACCTACTCCTTGCTCAATCAACTGGACTCACCAGACCCTGTTCATCGCACAAGTATCTATCCGACTAGTAAGCATCTTAAAAGCTAAGTCTTGATATCTCTGTGTAAGTGCATCAAGTGTGTGTAAAGCGGCCTAAAACCAGCAGGGAAAATCAGCTCAGACCCATTCTGAGGATACATTTCCAACACAAAGAAGAAACAAGCAGGGCAAAACAGAGAGAAATTCTTCCAAAATGCGTTCAGGGACTGGCATGCAACCAGGATTGACCACATCTACAGCCCCAGCGGCAGAAGACATAAGGCTGGACACTCTTGGGGCTGAGACGATTGGTGAGGTTGGGAAAGCAAATGCAGACCCTTGAAAGGAATCCGTCGTGCTCCCCATTCCATGGCTCCCAACTCTCCAGGTTCAACGCAATCTTCCGACAGCGAAAGCACTCATTGGAAACCCAGCGGATGCTACACCGTGGGATCGGGAAAGCTTTCTGAAACTCACCTCAGTTTTCCTCTCCTGGTGCTCGTGTTCTCCATTCAGGCCCCCTTACTAACAATCTCCCCACTTGGAGACTCGGCGCCTTTCCATGCCTCTTTCGTACCGTCTGCAATTTGTCCGCAGGATGAACTGCAAGAGGGGGAACCAATGAGAGACTCGCTGGAGGTGTTTGGTCGGGCACATGTCACTCTCATTTCCCATCACGAAGAAGAATTCACCAGCGGTTCAGCCTGCAACCGCGGATCGACAATAGGGCGTGAAGCCATCCAGCCGTGTTGCGTCCCACTCACAAAAAAGCGACTTGGGAAATGGAGCTCAGGGGCCCTGCACTTCCCAAACCTGCAGAGTTCTAAACGATAACTATCGCCCCAAAATATATTGAGGGCAGGCTACGAAGAGGCGCTGAACGCAAGGCAGAACTGCAGGAAACGGATGTCAACGGGTACATCGGAATGGCCCCGATAGCACATGAAAAGCGCCAGAACGTGGACAATGATGCGGTTGGCCAAAAAGGGCGTATGCGTTTTTTCCTGAATATATTCAGGAAAAAACGCATACGCCCTTTTTGGCCAACCAAGCAACCTGGGAGAGCAAATCAGCACTACAAAGAAATCTCTCGCCCCCCCCCCCCCCGGGGCAAAAGGGCCAGGCGAAAAAAGTCTAAAAACCAGAAAGGCAGGACAGCCCACGGAGTCAAGGGAGCCTTGTTAAGCTGATGGGCGGGATGTCAATGGCCAACAGCCAATCTTCACAAGTGTATCCTCTTTCCCAAACCATGTAAAACACAGAACCACAGAGCATAGGGCACTTCCACACATGGGCGTTGACCTTGGGAAAATGAAAAAATCAACCAGACACAGGGACCCCAAAGTTGAGGGCTGCTGTCTTGACAAGAACCTCCACTCCGGTACACGTTTCATATGCCAGGAAAGAGCCAAGTGGACAAAGACGAGTGGACAAGTGGACAAAGACAAGTGGACAAGTGGACAAGTGGTGCTACGTAGGTCCAATGGAGTGTCACTCAGCCATGAAATCCACGTCATGAGGCTGGTAGCAGCATCCTGAGTGGATTTAGGTACGATCATCCTCAGTGAAATAAGTCCCACAAAAAAAGAAACTTATGATATCACTTATCGAGGGAATGTAAAAATCGCTCCCCATGAACGGAATCCCCAAACAGAACAGAGTCACGCTTTTAGAAAACACACTTATGCCTGCTTCAGGGGAAAGGTGAGGTGCGGTGACGCATAAAACTCGAGTTTGAAATGAGCACAGATACCCTTCCGAAAACCGAATATGGAATGGACACGACCTACTCCTTGCTCAATCAACTGGACTCACCAGACCCTGTTCATCGCACAAGTATCTATCCGACTAGTAAGCATCTTAAAAGCTAAGTCTTGATATCTCTGTGTAAGTGCATCAAGTGTGTGTAAAGCGGCCTAAAACCAGCAGGGAAAATCAGCTCAGACCCATTCTGAGGATACATTTCCAACACAAAGAAGAAACAAGCAGGGCAAAACAGAGAGAAATTCTTCCAAAATGCGTTCAGGGACTGGCATGCAACCAGGATTGACCACATCTACAGCCCCAGCGGCAGAAGACATAAGGCTGGACACTCTTGGGGCTGAGACGATTGGTGAGGTTGGGAAAGCAAATGCAGACCCTTGAAAGGAATCCTGCGTGCTCCCCATTCCATGGCTCCCAACTCTCCAGGTTCAACGCAATCTTCCGACAGCGAAAGCACTCATTGGAAACCCAGCGGATGCTACACCGTGGGATCGGGAAAGCTTTCTGAAACTCACCTCAGTTTTCCTCTCCTGGTGCTCGTGTTCTCCATTCAGGCCCCCTTACTAACAATCTCCCCACTTGGAGACTCGGCGCCTTTCCATGCCTCTTTCGTACCGTCTGCAATTTGTCCGCAGGATGAACTGCAAGAGGGGGAACCAATGAGAGACTCGCTGGAGGTGTTTGGTCGGGCACATGTCACTCTCATTTCCCATCACGAAGAAGAATTCACCAGCAGTTCAGCCTGCCACCGCGGATCGACAATAGGGCGTGAAGCCATCCAGCCGTGTTGCGTCCCACTCACAAAAAAGCGACTTGGGAAATGGAGCTCAGGGGCCCTGCACTTCCCAAACCTGCAGAGTTCTAAACGATAACTATCGCCCCAAAATATATTGAGGTCAGGCTACGAAGAGGCGCTGAACGCAAGGCAGAACTGCAGGAAACGGATGTCAACGGGTACATCGGAATGGCCCCGATAGCACATGAAAAGCGCCAGAACGTGGACAATGATGCGGTTGGCCAAAAAGGGCGTATGCGTTTTTTCCTGAATATATTCAGGAAAAAACGCATACGCCCTTTTTGGCCAACCAAGCAACCTGGGAGAGCAAATCAGCACTACAAAGAAATCTCTCGCCCCCCCCCCCGGGGCAAAAGGGCCAGGCGAAAAAAGTCTAAAAACCAGAAAGGCAGGACAGCCCACGGAGTCAAGGGAGCCTTGTTAAGCTGATGGGCGGGATGTCAATGGCCAACAGCCAATCTTCACAAGTGTATCCTCTTTCCCAAACCATGTAAAACACAGAACCACAGAGCATAGGGCACTTCCACACATGGGCGTTGACCTTGGGAAAATGAAAATATCAACCAGACACAGGGACCCCAAAGTTGAGGGCTGCTGTCTTGACAAGAACCTCCACTCCGGTACACGTTTCATATCCCAGGAAAGAGCCAAGTGGACAAAGACGAGTGGACAAGTGGACAAAGACAAGTGGACAAGTGGACAAGTGGTGCTACGTAGGTCCAATGGAGTGTCACTCAGCCATGAAATCCACGTCATGAGGCTGGTAGCAGCATCCTGAGTGGATTTAGGTACGATCATCCTCAGTGAAATAAGTCCCACAAAAAAAGAAACTTATGATATCACTTATCGAGGGAATGTAAAAATCGCTCCCCATGAACGGAATCCCCAAACAGAACAGAGTCACGCTTTTAGAAAACACACTTATGCCTGCTTCAGGGGAAAGGTGAGGTGCGGTGACGCATAAAACTCGAGTTTGAAATGAGCACAGATACCCTTCCGAAAACCGAATATGGAATGGACACGACCTACTCCTTGCTCAATCAACTGGACTCACCAGACCCTGTTCATCACACAAGTATCTATCCGACTAGTAAGCATCTTAAAAGCTAAGTCTTGATATCTCTGTGTAAGTGCATCAAGTGTGTGTAAAGCGGCCTAAAACCAGCAGGGAAAATCAGCTCAGACCCATTCTGAGGATACATTTCCAACACAAAGAAGAAACAAGCAGGGCAAAACAGAGAGAAATTCTTCCAAAATGCGTTCAGGGACTGGCATGCAACCAGGATTGACCACATCTACAGCCCCAGCGGCAGAAGACATAAGGCTGGACACTCTTGGGGCTGAGACGATTGGTGAGGTTGGGAAAGCAAATGCAGACCCTTGAAAGGAATCCGTCGTGCTCCCCATTCCATGGCTCCCAACTCTCCAGGTTCAACGCAATCTTCCGACAGCGAAAGCACTCATTGGAAACCCAGCGGATGCTACACCGTGGGATCGGGAAAGCTTTCTGAAACTCACCTCAGTTTTCCTCTCCTGGTGCTCGTGTTCTCCATTCAGGCCCCCTTACTAACAATCTCCCCACTTGGAGACTCGGCGCCTTTCCATGCCTCTTTCGTACCGTCTGCAATTTGTCCGCAGGATGAACTGCAAGAGGGGGAACCAATGAGAGACTCGCTGGAGGTGTTTGGTCGGGCACATGTCACTCTCATTTCCCATCACGAAGAAGAATTCACCAGCGGTTCAGCCTGCAACCGCGGATCGACAATAGGGCGTGAAGCCATCCAGCCGTGTTGCGTCCCACTCACAAAAAAGCGACTTGGGAAATGGAGCTCAGGGGCCCTGCACTTCCCAAACCTGCAGAGTTCTAAACGATAACTATCGCCCCAAAATATATTGAGGGCAGGCTACGAAGAGGCGCTGAACGCAAGGCAGAACTGCAGGAAACGGATGTCAACGGGTACATCGGAATGGCCCCGATAGCACATGAAAAGCGCCAGAACGTGGACAATGATGCGGTTGGCCAAAAAGGGCGTATGCGTTTTTTCCTGAATATATTCAGGAAAAAACGCATACGCCCTTTTTGGCCAACCAAGCAACCTGGGAGAGCAAATCAGCACTACAAAGAAATCTCTCGCCCCCCCCCCCCCCGGGGCAAAAGGGCCAGGCGAAAAAACTCTAAAAACCAGAAAGGCAGGACAGCCCACGGAGTCAAGGGAGCCTTGTTAAGCTGATGGGCGGGATGTCAATGGCCAACAGCCAATCTTCACAAGTGTATCCTCTTTCCCAAACCATGTAAAACACAGAACCACAGAGCATAGGGCACTTCCACACATGGGCGTTGACCTTGGGAAAATGAAAAAATCAACCAGACACAGGGACCCCAAAGTTGAGGGCTGCTGTCTTGACAAGAACCTCCACTCCGGTACACGTTTCATATGCCAGGAAAGAGCCAAGTGGACAAAGACGAGTGGACAAGTGGACAAAGACAAGTGGACAAGTGGACAAGTGGTGCTACGTAGGTCCAATGGAGTGTCACTCAGCCATGAAATCCACGTCATGAGGCTGGTAGCAGCATCCTGAGTGGATTTAGGTACGATCATCCTCAGTGAAATAAGTCCCACAAAAAAAGAAACTTATGATATCACTTATCGAGGGAATGTAAAAATCGCTCCCCATGAACGGAATCCCCAAACAGAACAGAGTCACGCTTTTAGAAAACACACTTATGCCTGCTTCAGGGGAAAGGTGAGGTGCGGTGACGCATAAAACTCGAGTTTGAAATGAGCACAGATACCCTTCCGAAAACCGAATATGGAATGGACACGACCTACTCCTTGCTCAATCAACTGGACTCACCAGACCCTGTTCATCGCACAAGTATCTATCCGACTAGTAAGCATCTTAAAAGCTAAGTCTTGATATCTCTGTGTAAGTGCATCAAGTGTGTGTAAAGCGGCCTAAAACCAGCAGGGAAAATCAGCTCAGACCCATTCTGAGGATACATTTCCAACACAAAGAAGAAACAAGCAGGGCAAAACAGAGAGAAATTCTTCCAAAATGCGTTCAGGGACTGGCATGCAACCAGGATTGACCACATCTACAGCCCCAGCGGCAGAAGACAGAAGGCTGGACACTCTTGGGGCTGAGACGATTGGTGAGGTTGGGAAAGCAAATGCAGACCCTTGAAAGGAATCCTGCGTGCTCCCCATTCCATGGCTCCCAACTCTCCAGGTTCAACGCAATCTTCCGACAGCGAAAGCACTCTTTGGAAACCCAGCGGATGCTACACCGTGGGATCGGGAAAGCTTTCTGAAACTCACCTCAGTTTTCCTCTCCTGGTGCTCGTGTTCTCCATTCAGGCCCCCTTACTAACAATCTCCCCACTTGGAGACTCGGCGCCTTTCCATGCCTCTTTCGTACCGTCTGCAATTTGTCCGCAGGATGAACTGCAAGAGGGGGAACCAATGAGAGACTCGCTGGAGGTGTTTGGTCGGGCACATGTCACTCTCATTTCCCATCACGAAGAAGAATTCACCAGCAGTTCAGCCTGCCACCGCGGATCGACAATAGGGCGTGAAGCCATCCAGCCGTGTTGCGTCCCACTCACAAAAAAGCGACTTGGGAAATGGAGCTCAGGGGCCCTGCACTTCCCAAACCTGCAGAGTTCTAAACGATAACTATCGCCCCAAAATATATTGAGGTCAGGCTACGAAGAGGCGCTGAACGCAAGGCAGAACTGCAGGAAACGGATGTCAACGGGTACATCGGAATGGCCCCGATAGCACATGAAAAGCGCCAGAACGTGGACAATGATGCGGTTGGCCAAAAAGGGCGTATGCGTTTTTTCCTGAATATATTCAGGAAAAAACGCATACGCCCTTTTTGGCCAACCAAGCAACCTGGGAGAGCAAATCAGCACTACAAAGAAATCTCTCGCCCCCCCCCCCGGGGCAAAAGGGCCAGGCGAAAAAAGTCTAAAAACCAGAAAGGCAGGACAGCCCACGGAGTCAAGGGAGCCTTGTTAAGCTGATGGGCGGGATGTCAATGGCCAACAGCCAATCTTCACAAGTGTATCCTCTTTCCCAAACCATGTAAAACACAGAACCACAGAGCATAGGGCACTTCCACACATGGGCGTTGACCTTGGGAAAATGAAAATATCAACCAGACACAGGGACCCCAAAGTTGAGGGCTGCTGTCTTGACAAGAACCTCCACTCCGGTACACGTTTCATATCCCAGGAAAGAGCCATGTGGACAAAGACGAGTGGACAAGTGGACAAAGACAAGTGGACAAGTGGACAAGTGGTGCTACGTAGGTCCAATGGAGTGTCACTCAGCCATGAAATCCACGTCATGAGGCTGGTAGCAGCATCCTGAGTGGATTTAGGTACGATCATCCTCAGTGAAATAAGTCCCACAAAAAAAGAAACTTATGATATCACTTATCGAGGGAATGTAAAAATCGCTCCCCATGAACGGAATCCCCAAACAGAACAGAGTCACGCTTTTAGAAAACACACTTATGCCTGCTTCAGGGGAAAGGTGAGGTGCGGTGACGCATAAAACTCGAGTTTGAAATGAGCACAGATACCCTTCCGAAAACCGAATATGGAATGGACACGACCTACTCCTTGCTCAATCAACTGGACTCACCAGACCCTGTTCATCGCACAAGTATCTATCCGACTAGTAAGCATCTTAAAAGCTAAGTCTTGATATCTCTGTGTAAGTGCATCAAGTGTGTGTAAAGCGGCCTAAAACCAGCAGGGAAAATCAGCTCAGACCCATTCTGAGGATACATTTCCAACACAAAGAAGAAACAAGCAGGGCAAAACAGAGAGAAATTCTTCCAAAATGCGTTCAGGGACTGGCATGCAACCAGGATTGACCACATCTACAGCCCCAGCGGCAGAAGACATAAGGCTGGACACTCTTGGGGCTGAGACGATTGGTGAGGTTGGGAAAGCAAATGCAGACCCTTGAAAGGAATCCGTCGTGCTCCCCATTCCATGGCTCCCAACTCTCCAGGTTCAACGCAATCTTCCGACAGCGAAAGCACTCTTTGGAAACCCAGCGGATGCTACACCGTGGGATCGGGAAAGCTTTCTGAAACTCACCTCAGTTTTCCTCTCCTGGTGCTCGTGTTCTCCATTCAGGCCCCCTTACTAACAATCTCCCCACTTGGAGACTCGGCGCCTTTCCATGCCTCTTTCGTACCGTCTGCAATTTGTCCGCAGGATGAACTGCAAGAGGGGGAACCAATGAGAGACTCGCTGGAGGTGTTTGGTCGGGCACATGTCACTCTCATTTCCCATCACGAAGAAGAATTCACCAGCGGTTCAGCCTGCCACCGCGGATCGACAATAGGGCGTGAAGCCATCCAGCCGTGTTGCGTCCCACTCACAAAAAAGCGACTTGGGAAATGGAGCTCAGGGTCCCTGCACTTCCCAAACCTGCAGAGTTCTAAACGATAACTATCGCCCCAAAATATATTGAGGTCAGGCTACGAAGAGGCGCTGAACGCAAGGCAGAACTGCAGGAAACGGATGTCAACGGGTACATCGGAATGGCCCCGATAGCACATGAAAAGCGCCAGAACGTGGACAATGATGCGGTTGGCCAAAAAGGGCGTATGCGTTTTTTCCTGAATATATTCAGGAAAAAACGCATACGCCCTTTTTGGCCAACCAAGCAACCTGGGAGAGCAAATCAGCACTACAAAGAAATCTCTCGCCCCCCCCCCCGGGGCAAAAGGGCCAGGCGAAAAAAGTCTAAAAACCAGAAAGGCAGGACAGCCCACGGAGTCAAGGGAGCCTTGTTAAGCTGATGGGCGGGATGTCAATGGCCAACAGCCAATCTTCACAAGTGTATCCTCTTTCCCAAACCATGTAAAACACAGAACCACAGAGCATAGGGCACTTCCACACATGGGCGTTGACCTTGGGAAAATGAAAAAATCAACCAGACACAGGGACCCCAAAGTTGAGGGCTGCTGTCTTGACAAGAACCTCCACTCCGGTACACGTTTCATATCCCAGGAAAGAGCCAAGTGGACAAAGACGAGTGGACAAGTGGACAAAGACAAGTGGACAAGTGGACAAGTGGTGCTACGTAGGTCCAATGGAGTGTCACTCAGCCATGAAATCCACGTCATGAGGCTGGTAGCAGCATCCTGAGTGGATTTAGGTACGATCATCCTCAGTGAAATAAGTCCCACAAAAAAAGAAACTTATGATATCACTTATCGAGGGAATGTAAAAATCGCTCCCCATGAACGGAATCCCCAAACAGAACAGAGTCACGCTTTTAGAAAACACACTTATGCCTGCTTCAGGGGAAAGGTGAGGTGCGGTGACGCATAAAACTCGAGTTTGAAATGAGCACAGATACCCTTCCGAAAACCGAATATGGAATGGACACGACCTACTCCTTGCTCAATCAACTGGACTCACCAGACCCTGTTCATCGCACAAGTATCTATCCGACTAGTAAGCATCTTAAAAGCTAAGTCTTGATATCTCTGTGTAAGTGCATCAAGTGTGTGTAAAGCGGCCTAAAACCAGCAGGGAAAATCAGCTCAGACCCATTCTGAGGATACATTTCCAACACAAAGAAGAAACAAGCAGGGCAAAACAGAGAGAAATTCTTCCAAAATGCGTTCAGGGACTGGCATGCAACCAGGATTGACCACATCTACAGCCCCAGCGGCAGAAGACATAAGGCTGGACACTCTTGGGGCTGAGACGATTGGTGAGGTTGGGAAAGCAAATGCAGACCCTTGAAAGGAATCCGTCGTGCTCCCCATTCCATGGCTCCCAACTCTCCAGGTTCAACGCAATCTTCCGACAGCGAAAGCACTCATTGGAAACCCAGCGGATGCTACACCGTGGGATCGGGAAAGCTTTCTGAAACTCACCTCAGTTTTCCTCTCCTGGTGCTCGTGTTCTCCATTCAGGCCCCCTTACTAACAATCTCCCCACTTGGAGACTCGGCGCCTTTCCATGCCTCTTTCGTACCGTCTGCAATTTGTCCGCAGGATGAACTGCAAGAGGGGGAACCAATGAGAGACTCGCTGGAGGTGTTTGGTCGGGCACATGTCACTCTCATTTCCCATCACGAAGAAGAATTCACCAGCGGTTCAGCCTGCAACCGCGGATCGACAATAGGGCGTGAAGCCATCCAGCCGTGTTGCGTCCCACTCACAAAAAAGCGACTTGGGAAATGGAGCTCAGGGGCCCTGCACTTCCCAAACCTGCAGAGTTCTAAACGATAACTATCGCCCCAAAATATATTGAGGGCAGGCTACGAAGAGGCGCTGAACGCAAGGCAGAACTGCAGGAAACGGATGTCAACGGGTACATCGGAATGGCCCCGATAGCACATGAAAAGCGCCAGAACGTGGACAATGATGCGGTTGGCCAAAAAGGGCGTATGCGTTTTTTCCTGAATATATTCAGGAAAAAACGCATACGCCCTTTTTGGCCAACCAAGCAACCTGGGAGAGCAAATCAGCACTACAAAGAAATCTCTCGCCCCCCCCCCCCGGGGCAAAAGGGCCAGGCGAAAAAAGTCTAAAAACCAGAAAGGCAGGACAGCCCACGGAGTCAAGGGAGCCTTGTTAAGCTGATGGGCGGGATGTCAATGGCCAACAGCCAATCTTCACAAGTGTATCCTCTTTCCCAAACCATGTAAAACACAGAACCACAGAGCATAGGGCACTTCCACACATGGGCGTTGACCTTGGGAAAATGAAAAAATCAACCAGACACAGGGACCCCAAAGTTGAGGGCTGCTGTCTTGACAAGAACCTCCACTCCGGTACACGTTTCATATCCCAGGAAAGAGCCAAGTGGACAAAGACGAGTGGACAAGTGGACAAAGACAAGTGGACAAGTGGACAAGTGGTGCTACGTAGGTCCAATGGAGTGTCACTCAGCCATGAAATCCACGTCATGAGGCTGGTAGCAGCATCCTGAGTGGATTTAGGTACGATCATCCTCAGTGAAATAAGTCCCACAAAAAAAGAAACTTATGATATCACTTATCGAGGGAATGTAAAAATCGCTCCCCATGAACGGAATCCCCAAACAGAACAGAGTCACGCTTTTAGAAAACACACTTATGCCTGCTTCAGGGGAAAGGTGAGGTGCGGTGACGCATAAAACTCGAGTTTGAAATGAGCACAGATACCCTTCCGAAAACCGAATATGGAATGGACACGACCTACTCCTTGCTCAATCAACTGGACTCACCAGACCCTGTTCATCGCACAAGTATCTATCCGACTAGTAAGCATCTTAAAAGCTAAGTCTTGATATCTCTGTGTAAGTGCATCAAGTGTGTGTAAAGCGGCCTAAAACCAGCAGGGAAAATCAGCTCAGACCCATTCTGAGGATACATTTCCAACACAAAGAAGAAACAAGCAGGGCAAAACAGAGAGAAATTCTTCCAAAATGCGTTCAGGGACTGGCATGCAACCAGGATTGACCACATCTACAGCCCCAGCGGCAGAAGACATAAGGCTGGACACTCTTGGGGCTGAGACGATTGGTGAGGTTGGGAAAGCAAATGCAGACCCTTGAAAGGAATCCTGCGTGCTCCCCATTCCATGGCTCCCAACTCTCCAGGTTCAACGCAATCTTCCGACAGCGAAAGCACTCATTGGAAACCCAGCGGATGCTACACCGTGGGATCGGGAAAGCTTTCTGAAACTCACCTCAGTTTTCCTCTCCTGGTGCTCGTGTTCTCCATTCAGGCCCCCTTACTAACAATCTCCCCACTTGGAGACTCGGCGCCTTTCCATGCCTCTTTCGTACCGTCTGCAATTTGTCCGCAGGATGAACTGCAAGAGGGGGAACCAATGAGAGACTCGCTGGAGGTGTTTGGTCGGGCACATGTCACTCTCATTTCCCATCACGAAGAAGAATTCACCAGCGGTTCAGCCTGCCACCCCGGATCGACAATAGGGCGTGAAGCCATCCAGCCGTGTTGCGTCCCACTCACAAAAAAGCGACTTGGGAAATGGAGCTCAGGGGCACTGCACTTCCCAAACCTGCAGAGTTCTAAACGATAACTATCGCCCCAAAATATATTGAGGTCAGGCTACGAAGAGGCGCTGAACGCAAGGCAGAACTGCAGGAAACGGATGTCAACGGGTACATCGGAATGGCCCCGATAGCACATGAAAAGCGCCAGAACATGGACAATGATGCGGTTGGCCAAAAAGGGCGTATGCGTTTTTTCCTGAATATATTCAGGAAAAAACGCATACGCCCTTTTTGGCCAACCAAGCAACCTGGGAGAGCAAATCAGCACTACAAAGAAATCTCTCACCCCCCCCCCCGGGGCAAAAGGGTCAGGCGAAAAAAGTCTAAAAACCAGAAAGGCAGGACAGCCCACGGAGTCAAGGGAGCCTTGTTAAGCTGATGGGCGGGATGTCAATGGCCAACAGCCAATCTTCACAAGTGTATCCTCTTTCCCAAACCATGTAAAACACAGAACCACAGAGCATAGGGCACTTCCACACATGGGCGTTGACCTTGGGAAAATGAAAAAAATCAACCAGACACAGGGACCCCAAAGTTGAGGGCTGCTGTCTTGACAAGAACCTCCACTCCGGTACACGTTTCATATCCCAGGAAAGAGCCAAGTGGACAAAGACGAGTGGACAAGTGGACAAAGTCAAGTGGACAAGTGGTGCTACGTAGGTCCAATGGAGTGTCACTCAGCCATGAAATCCACGTCATGAGGCTGGTAGCAGCATCCTGAGTGGATTTAGGTACGATCATCCTCAGTGAAATAAGTCCCACAAAAAAAGAAACTTATGATATCACTTATCGAGGGAATGTAAAAATCGCTCCCCATGAACGGAATCCCCAAACAGAACAGAGTCACGCTTTTAGAAAACACACTTATGCCTGCTTCAGGGGAAAGGTGAGGTGCGGTGACGCATAAAACTCGAGTTTGAAATGAGCACAGATACCCTTCCGAAAACCGAATATGGAATGGACACGACCTACTCCTTGCTCAATCAACTGGACTCACCAGACCCTGTTCATCGCACAAGTATCTATCCGACTAGTAAGCATCTTAAAAGCTAAGTCTTGATATCTCTGTGTAAGTGCATCAAGTGTGTGTAAAGCGGCCTAAAGCCAGCAGGGAAAATCAGCTCAGACCCATTCTGAGGATACATATCCAACATAAAGAAGAAACAAGCAGGGCAAAACAGAGAGAAATTCTTCCAAAATGCGTTCAGGGACTGGCATGCAACCAGGATTGACCACATCTACAGCCCCAGCGGCAGAAGACATAAGGCTGGACACTCTTGGGGCTGAGACGATTGGTGAGGTTGGGAAAGCAAATGCAGACCCTTGAAAGGAATCCTGCGTGCTCCCCATTCCATGGCTCCCAACTCTCCAGGTTCAACGCAATCTTCCGACAGCGAAAGCACTCATTGGAAACCCAGCGGATGCTACACCGTGGGATCGGGAAAGCTTTCTGAAACTCACCTCAGTTTTCCTCTCCTGGTGCTCGTGTTCTCCATTCAGGCCCCCTTACTAACAATCTCCCCACTTGGAGACTCGGCGCCTTTCCATGCCTCTTTCGTACCGTCTGCAATTTGTCCGCAGGATGAACTGCAAGAGGGGGAACCAATGAGAGACTCGCTGGAGGTGTTTGGTCGGGCACATGTCACTCTCATTTCCCATCACGAAGAAGAATTCACCAGCGGTTCAGCCTGCCACCGCGGATCGACAATAGGGCGTGAAGCCATCCAGCCGTGTTGCGTCCCACTCACAAAAAAGCGACTTGGGAAATGGAGCTCAGGGGCCCTGCACTTCCCAAACCTGCAGAGTTCTAAACGATAACTATCGCCCCAAAATATATTGAGGTCAGGCTACGAAGAGGCGCTGAACGCAAGGCAGAACTGCAGGAAACGGATGTCAACGGGTACATCGGAATGGCCCCGATAGCACATGAAAAGCGCCAGAACGTGGACAATGATGCGGTTGGCCAAAAAGGGCGTATGCGTTTTTTCCTGAATATATTCAGGAAAAAACGCATACGCCCTTTTTGGCCAACCAAGCAACCTGGGAGAGCAAATCAGCACTACAAAGAAATCTCTCGCCCCCCCCCCCGGGGCAAAAGGGCCAGGCGAAAAAAGTCTAAAAACCAGAAAGGCAGGACAGCCCACGGAGTCAAGGGAGCCTTGTTAAGCTGATGGGCGGGATGTCAATGGCCAACAGCCAATCTTCACAAGTGTATCCTCTTTCCCAAACCATGTAAAACACAGAACCACAGAGCATAGGGCACTTCCACACATGGGCGTTGACCTTGGGAAAATGAAAATATCAACCAGACACAGGGACCCCAAAGTTGAGGGCTGCTGTCTTGACAAGAACCTCCACTCCGGTACACGTTTCATATCCCAGGAAAGAGCCAAGTGGACAAAGACGAGTGGACAAGTGGACAAAGACAAGTGGACAAGTGGACAAGTGGTGCTACGTAGGTCCAATGGAGTGTCACTCAGCCATGAAATCCACGTCATGAGGCTGGTAGCAGCATCCTGAGTGGATTTAGGTACGATCATCCTCAGTGAAATAAGTCCCACAAAAAAAGAAACTTATGATATCACTTATCGAGGGAATGTAAAAATCGCTCCCCATGAACGGAATCCCCAAACAGAACAGAGTCACGCTTTTAGAAAACACACTTATGCCTGCTTCAGGGGAAAGGTGAGGTGCGGTGACGCATAAAACTCGAGTTTGAAATGAGCACAGATACCCTTCCGAAAACCGAATATGGAATGGACACGACCTACTCCTTGCTCAATCAACTGGACTCACCAGACCCTGTTCATCGCACAAGTATCTATCCGACTAGTAAGCATCTTAAAAGCTAAGTCTTGATATCTCTGTGTAAGTGCATCAAGTGTGTGTAAAGCGGCCTAAAACCAGCAGGGAAAATCAGCTCAGACCCATTCTGAGGATACATTTCCAACACAAAGAAGAAACAAGCAGGGCAAAACAGAGAGAAATTCTTCCAAAATGCGTTCAGGGACTGGCATGCAACCAGGATTGACCACATCTACAGCCCCAGCGGCAGAAGACATAAGGCTGGACACTCTTGGGGCTGAGACGATTGGTGAGGTTGGGAAAGCAAATGCAGACCCTTGAAAGGAATCCTGCGTGCTCCCCATTCCATGGCTCCCAACTCTCCAGGTTCAACGCAATCTTCCGACAGCGAAAGCACTCATTGGAAACCCAGCGGATGCTACACCGTGGGATCGGGAAAGCTTTCTGAAACTCACCTCAGTTTTCCTCTCCTGGTGCTCGTGTTCTCCATTCAGGCCCCCTTACTAACAATCTCCCCACTTGGAGACTCGGCGCCTTTCCATGCCTCTTTCGTACCGTCTGCAATTTGTCCGCAGGATGAACTGCAAGAGGGGGAACCAATGAGAGACTCGCTGGAGGTGTTTGGTCGGGCACATGTCACTCTCATTTCCCATCACGAAGAAGAATTCACCAGCGGTTCAGCCTGCAACCGCGGATCGACAATAGGGCGTGAAGCCATCCAGCCGTGTTGCGTCCCACTCACAAAAAAGCGACTTGGGAAATGGAGCTCAGGGGCCCTGCACTTCCCAAACCTGCAGAGTTCTAAACGATAACTATCGCCCCAAAATATATTGAGGGCAGGCTACGAAGAGGCGCTGAACGCAAGGCAGAACTGCAGGAAACGGATGTCAACGGGTACATCGGAATGGCCCCGATAGCACATGAAAAGCGCCAGAACGTGGACAATGATGCGGTTGGCCAAAAAGGGCGTATGCGTTTTTTCCTGAATATATTCAGGAAAAAACGCATACGCCCTTTTTGGCCAACCAAGCAACCTGGGAGAGCAAATCAGCACTACAAAGAAATCTCTCGTCCCCCCCCCCCCCGGGGCAAAAGGGCCAGGCGAAAAAAGTCTAAAAACCAGAAAGGCAGGACAGCCCACGGAGTCAAGGGAGCCTTGTTAAGCTGATGGGCGGGATGTCAATGGCCAACAGCCAATCTTCACAAGTGTATCCTCTTTCCCAAACCATGTAAAACACAGAACCACAGAGCATAGGGCACTTCCACACATGGGCGTTGACCTTGGGAAAATGAAAAAATCAACCAGACACAGGGACCCCAAAGTTGAGGGCTGCTGTCTTGACAAGAACCTCCACTCCGGTACACGTTTCATATCCCAGGAAAGAGCCAAGTGGACAAAGACGAGTGGACAAGTGGACAAAGACAAGTGGACAAGTGGACAAGTGGTGCTACGTAGGTCCAATGGAGTGTCACTCAGCCATGAAATCCACGTCATGAGGCTGGTAGCAGCATCCTGAGTGGATTTAGGTACGATCATCCTCAGTGAAATAAGTCCCACAAAAAAAGAAACTTATGATATCACTTATCGAGGGAATGTAAAAATCGCTCCCCATGAACGGAATCCCCAAACAGAACAGAGTCACGCTTTTAGAAAACACACTTATGCCTGCTTCAGGGGAAAGGTGAGGTGCGGTGACGCATAAAACTCGAGTTTGAAATGAGCACAGATACCCTTCCGAAAACCGAATATGGAATGGACACGACCTACTCCTTGCTCAATCAACTGGACTCACCAGACCCTGTTCATCGCACAAGTATCTATCCGACTAGTAAGCATCTTAAAAGCTAAGTCTTGATATCTCTGTGTAAGTGCATCAAGGGTGTGTAAAGCGGCCTAAAACCAGCAGGGAAAATCAGCTCAGACCCATTCTGAGGATACATTTCCAACACAAAGAAGAAACAAGCAGGGCAAAACAGAGAGAAATTCTTCCCAAATGCGTTCAGGGACTGGCATGCAACCAGGATTGACCACATCTACAGCCCCAGCGGCAGAAGACATAAGGCTGGACACTCTTGGGGCTGAGACGATTGGTGAGGTTGGGAAAGCAAATGCAGACCCTTGAAAGGAATCCTGCGTGCTCCCCATTCCATGGCTCCCAACTCTCCAGGTTCAACGCAATCTTCCGACAGCGAAAGCACTCATTGGAAACCCAGCGGATGCTACACCGTGGGATCGGGAAAGCTTTCTGAAACTCACCTCAGTTTTCCTCTCCTGGTGCTCGTGTTCTCCATTCAGGCCCCCTTACTAACAATCTCCCCACTTGGAGACTCGGCGCCTTTCCATGCCTCTTTCGTACCGTCTGCAATTTGTCCGCAGGATGAACTGCAAGAGGGGGAACCAATGAGAGACTCGCTGGAGGTGTTTGGTCGGGCACATGTCACTCTCATTTCCCATCACGAAGAAGAATTCACCAGCAGTTCAGCCTGCCACCGCGGATCGACAATAGGGCGTGAAGCCATCCAGCCGTGTTGCGTCCCACTCACAAAAAAGCGACTTGGGAAATGGAGCTCAGGGGCCCTGCACTTCCCAAACCTGCAGAGTTCTAAACGATAACTATCGCCCCAAAATATATTGAGGTCAGGCTACGAAGAGGCGCTGAACGCAAGGCAGAACTGCAGGAAACGGATGTCAACCGGTACATCGGAATGGCCCCGATAGCACATGAAAAGCGCCAGAACGTGGACAATGATGCGGTTGGCCAAAAAGGGCGTATGCGTTTTTTCCTGAATATATTCAGGAAAAAACGCATACGCCCTTTTTGGCCAACCAAGCAACCTGGGAGAGCAAATCAGCACTACAAAGAAATCTCTCGCCCCCCCCCCCCCGGGGCAAAAGGGCCAGGCGAAAAAAGTCTAAAAACCAGAAAGGCAGGACAGCCCACGGAGTCAAGGGAGCCTTGTTAAGCTGATGGGCGGGATGTCAATGGCCAACAGCCAATCTTCACAAGTGTATCCTCTTTCCCAAACCATGTAAAACACAGAACCACAGAGCATAGGGCACTTCCACACATGGGCGTTGACCTTGGGAAAATGAAAAAATCAACCAGACACAGGGACCCCAAAGTTGAGGGCTGCTGTCTTGACAAGAACCTCCACTCCGGTACACGTTTCATATCCCAAGAAAGAGCCAAGTGGACAAAGACGAGTGGACAAGTGGACAAAGACAAGTGGACAAGTGGACAAGTGGTGCTACGTAGGTCCAATGGAGTGTCACTCAGCCATGAAATCCACGTCATGAGGCTGGTAGCAGCATCCTGAGTGGATTTAGGTACGATCATCCTCAGTGAAATAAGTCCCACAAAAAAAGAAACTTATGATATCACTTATCGAGGGAATGTAAAAATCGCTCCCCATGAACGGAATCCCCAAACAGAACAGAGTCACGCTTTTAGAAAACACACTTATGCCTGCTTCAGGGGAAAGGTGAGGTGCGGTGACGCATAAAACTCGAGTTTGAAATGAGCACAGATACCCTTCCGAAAACCGAATATGGAATGGACACGACCTACTCCTTGCTCAATCAACTGGACTCACCAGACCCTGTTCATCGCACAAGTATCTATCCGACTAGTAAGCATCTTAAAAGCTAAGTCTTGATATCTCTGTGTAAGTGCATCAAGTGTGTGTAAAGCGGCCTAAAACCAGCAGGGAAAATCAGCTCAGACCCATTCTGAGGATACATTTCCAACACAAAGAAGAAACAAGCAGGGCAAAACAGAGAGAAATTCTTCCAAAATGCGTTCAGGGACTGGCATGCAACCAGGATTGACCACATCTACAGCCCCAGCGGCAGAAGACATAAGGCTGGACACTCTTGGGGCTGAGACGATTGGTGAGGTTGGGAAAGCAAATGCAGACCCTTGAAAGGAATCCTGCGTGCTCCCCATTCCATGGCTCCCAACTCTCCAGGTTCAACGCAATCTTCCGACAGCGAAAGCACTCATTGGAAACCCAGCGGATGCTACACCGTGGGATCGGGAAAGCTTTCTGAAACTCACCTCAGTTTTCCTCTCCTGGTGCTCGTGTTCTCCATTCAGGCCCCCTTACTAACAATCTCCCCACTTGGAGACTCGGCGCCTTTCCATGCCTCTTTCGTACCGTCTGCAATTTGTCCGCAGGATGAACTGCAAGAGGGGGAACCAATGAGAGACTCGCTGGAGGTGTTTGGTCGGGCACATGTCACTCTCATTTCCCATCACGAAGAAGAATTCACCAGCGGTTCAGCCTGCCACCGCGGATCGACAATAGGGCGTGAAGCCATCCAGCCGTGTTGCGTCCCACTCACAAAAAAGCGACTTGGGAAATGGAGCTCAGGGGCCCTGCACTTCCCAAACCTGCAGAGTTCTAAACGATAACTATCGCCCCAAAATATATTGAGGTCAGGCTACGAAGAGGCGCTGAACGCAAGGCAGAACTGCAGGAAACGGATGTCAACGGGTACATCGGAATGGCCCCGATAGCACATGAAAAGCGCCAGAACGTGGACAATGATGCGGTTGGCCAAAAAGGGCGTATGCGTTTTTTCCTGAATATATTCAGGAAAAAACGCATACGCCCTTTTTGGCCAACCAAGCAACCTGGGAGAGCAAATCAGCACTACAAAGAAATCTCTCGCCCCGCCCCCCGGGGGGCAAAAGGGCCAGGCGAAAAAAGTCTAAAAACCAGAAAGGCAGGACAGCCCACGGAGTCAAGGGAGCCTTGTTAAGCTGATGGGCGGGATGTCAATGGCCAACAGCCAATCTTCACAAGTGTATCCTCTTTCCCAAACCATGTAAAACACAGAACCACAGAGCATAGGGCACTTCCACACATGGGCGTTGACCTTGGGAAAATGAAAAAATCAACCAGACACAGGGACCCCAAAGTTGAGGGCTGCTGTCTTGACAAGAACCTCCACTCCGGTACACGTTTCATATCCCAGGAAAGAGCCAAGTGGACAAAGACGAGTGGACAAGTGGACAAAGACAAGTAGACAAGTGGACAAGTGGTGCTACGTAGGTCCAATGGAGTGTCACTCAGCCATGAAATCCACGTCATGAGGCTGGTAGCAGCATCCTGAGTGGATTTAGGTACGATCATCCTCAGTGAAATAAGTCCCACAAAAAAAGAAACTTATGATATCACTTATCGAGGGAATGTAAAAATCGCTCCCCATGAACGGAATCCCCAAACAGAACAGAGTCACGCTTTTAGAAAACACACTTATGCCTGCTTCAGGGGAAAGGTGAGGTGCGGTGACGCATAAAACTCGAGTTTGAAATGAGCACAGATACCCTTCCGAAAACCGAATATGGAATGGACACGACCTACTCCTTGCTCAATCAACTGGACTCACCAGACCCTGTTCATCGCACAAGTATCTATCCGACTAGTAAGCATCTTAAAAGCTAAGTCTTGATATCTCTGTGTAAGTGCATCAAGTGTGTGTAAAGCGGCCTAAAACCAGCAGGGAAAATCAGCTCAGACCCATTCTGAGGATACATTTCCAACACAAAGAAGAAACAAGCAGGGCAAAACAGAGAGAAATTCTTCCAAAATGCGTTCAGGGACTGGCATGCAACCAGGATTGACCACATCTACAGCCCCAGCGGCAGAAGACATAAGGCTGGACACTCTTGGGGCTGAGACGATTGGTGAGGTTGGGAAAGCAAATGCAGACCCTTGAAAGGAATCCTGCGTGCTCCCCATTCCATGGGTCCCAACTCTCCAGGTTCAACGCAATCTTCCGACAGCGAAAGCACTCATTGGAAACCCAGCGGATGCTACACCGTGGGATCGGGAAAGCTTTCTGAAACTCACCTCAGTTTTCCTCTCCTGGTGCTCGTGTTCTCCATTCAGGCCCCCTTACTAACAATCTCCCCACTTGGAGACTCGGCGCCTTTCCATGCCTCTTTCGTACCGTCTGCAATTTGTCCGCAGGATGAACTGCAAGAGGGGGAACCAATGAGAGACTCGCTGGAGGTGTTTGGTCGGGCACATGTCACTCTCATTTCCCATCACGAAGGAGAATTCACCAGCGGTAAAGCCTGCCACCGCGGATCGACAATAGGGCGTGAAGCCATCCAGCCGTGTTGCGTCCCACTCACAAAAAAGCGACTTGGGAAATGGAGCTCAGGGGCCCTGCACTTCCCAAACCTGCAGAGTTCTAAACGATAACTATCGCCCCAAAATATATTGAGGTCAGGCTACGAAGAGGCGCTGAACGCAAGGCAGAACTGCCGGAAACGGATGTCAACGGGTACATCGGAATGGCCCCGATAGCACATGAAAAGCGCCAGAACGTGGACAATGATGCGGTTGGCCAAAAAGGGCGTATGCGTTTTTTCCTGAATATATTCAGGAAAAAACGCATACGCCCTTTTTGGCCAACCAAGCAACCTGGGAGAGCAAATCAGCACTACAAAGAAATCTCTCGCCCCCCCCCCCCGCGGGCAAAAGGGCCAGGCGAAAAAAGTCTAAAAACCAGAAAGGCAGGACAGCCCACGGAGTCAAGGGAGCCTTGTTAAGCTGATGGGCAGGATGTCAATGGCCAACAGCCAATCTTCACAAGTGTATCCTCTTTCCCAAACCATGTAAAACACAGAACCACAGAGCATAGGGCACTTCCACACATGGGCGTTGACCTTGGGAAAATGAAAAAATCAACCAGACACAGGGACCCCAAAGTTGAGGGCTGCTGTCTTGACAAGAACCTCCACTCCGGTACACGTTTCATATCCCAGGAAAGAGCCAAGTGGACAAAGACGAGTGGACAAGTGGACAAAGACAAGTGGACAAGTGGACAAGTGGTGCTACGTAGGTCCAATGGAGTGTCACTCAGCCATGAAATCCACGTCATGAGGCTGGTAGCAGCATCCTGAGTGGATTTAGTTACGATCATCCTCAGTGAAATAAGTCCCACAAAAAAAGAAACTTATGATATCACTTATCGAGGGAATGTAAAAATCGCTCCCCATGAACGGAATCCCCAAACAGAACAGAGTCACGCTTTTAGAAAACACACTTATGCCTGCTTCAGGGGAAAGGTGAGGTGGAGTGACGCATAAAACTCGAGTTTGAAATGAGCACAGATACCCTTCCGAAAACCGAATATGGAATGGACACGACCTACTCCTTGCTCAATCAACTGGACTCACCAGACCCTGTTCATCGCACAAGTATCTGTCCGACTAGTAAGCATCTTAAAAGCTAAGTCTTGATATCTCTGTGTAAGTGCATCAAGTGTGTGTAAAGCGGCCTAAAACCAGCAGGGAAAATCAGCTCAGACCCATTCTGAGGATATATTTCCAACATAAAGAAGAAACAAGCAGGGCAAAACAGAGAGAAATTCTTCCAAAATGCGTTCAGGGACTGGCATGCAACCAGGATTGACCACATCTACAGCCCCAGCGGCAGAAGACATAAGGCTGGACACTCTTGGGGCTGAGACGATTGGTGAGGTTGGGAAAGCAAATGCAGACCCTTGAAAGGAATCCTGCGTGCTCCCCATTCCATGGCTCCCAACTCTCCAGGTTCAACGCAATCTTCCGACAGCGAAAGCACTCATTGGAAACCCAGCGGATGCTACACCGTCGGATCGGGAAAGCTTTCTGAAACTCACCTCAGTTTTCATCTCCTGGTGCTCGTGTTCTCCATTCAGGCCCCCTTACTAACAATCTCCCCACTTGGAGACTCGGCGCCTTTCCATGCCTCTTTCGTACCGTCTGCAATTTGTCCACAGGATGAACTGCAAGAGGGGGAACCAATGAGAGACTCGCTGGAGGTGTTTGGTCGGGCACATGTCACTCTCATTTCCCATCACGAAGAAGAATTCACCAGAGGTTCAGCCTGCCACCCCGGATCGACAATAGGGCGTGAAGCCATCCAGCTGTGTTGCGTCCCACTCACAAAAAAGCGACTTGGGAAATGGAGCTCAGGGGCACTGCACTTCCCAAACCTGCAGAGTTCTAAACGATAACTATCGCCCCAAAATATATTGAGGGCAGGCTACGAAGAGGCGCTGAACGCAAGGCAGAACTGCAGGAAACGGATGTCAACGGGTACATCGGAATGGCCCCGATAGCACATGAAAAGCGCCAGAACGTGGACAATGATGCGGTTGGCCAAAAAGGGCGTATGCGTTTTTTCCTGAATATATTCAGGAAAAAACGCATACGCCCTTTTTGGCCAACCAAGCAACCTGGGAGAGCAAATCAGCACTACAAAGAAATCTCTCACCCCCCCCCCGGGGCAAAAGGGTCAGGCGAAAAAAGTCTAAAAACCAGAAAGGCAGGACAGCCCACGGAGTCAAGGGAGCCTTGTTAAGCTGATGGGCGGGATGTCAATGGCCAACAGCCAATCTTCACAAGTGTATCCTCTTTCCCAAACCATGTAAAACACAGAACCACAGAGCATAGGGCACTTCCACACATGGGCGTTGACCTTGGGAAAATGAAAAAATCAACCAGACACAAGGACCCCAAAGTTGAGGGCTGCTGTCTTGACAAGAACCTCCACTCCGGTACACGTTTCATATCCCAGGAAAGAGCCAAGTGGACAAAGACGAGTGGACAAGTGGACAAAGTCAAGTGGACAAGTGGTGCTACGTAGGTCCAATGGAGTGTCACTCAGCCATGAAATCCACGTCATGAGGCTGGTAGCAGCATCCTGAGTGGATTTAGGTACGATCATCCTCAGTGAAATAAGTCCCACAAAAAAAGAAACTTATGATATCACTTATCGAGGGAATGTAAAAATCGCTCCCCATGAACGGAATCCCCAAACAGAACAGAGTCACGCTTTTAGAAAACACACTTATGCCTGCTTCAGGGGAAAGGTGAGGTGCGGTGACGCATAAAACTCGAGTTTGAAATGAGCACAGATACCCTTCCGAAAACCGAATATGGAATGGACACGACCTACTCCTTGCTCAATCAACTGGACTCACCAGACCCTGTTCATCGCACAAGTATCTATCCGACTAGTAAGCATCTTAAAAGCTAAGTCTTGATATCTCTGTGTAAGTGCATCAAGTGTGTGTAAAGCGGCCTAAAGCCAGCAGGGAAAATCAGCTCAGACCCATTCTGAGGATACATTTCCAACATAAAGAAGAAACAAGCAGGGCAAAACAGAGAGAAATTCTTCCAAAATGCGTTCAGGGACTGGCATGCAACCAGGATTGACCACATCTACAGCCCCAGCGGCAGAAGACATAAGGCTGGACACTCTTGGGGCTGAGACGATTGGTGAGGTTGGGAAAGCAAATGCAGACCCTTGAAAGGAATCCTGCGTGCTCCCCATTCCATGGGTCACAACTCTCCAGGTTCAACGCAATCTTCCGACAGCGAAAGCACTCATTGGAAACCCAGCGGATGCTACACCGTGGGATCGGGAAAGCTTTCTGAAACTCACCTCAGTTTTCATCTCCTGGTGCTCGTGTTCTCCATTCAGGCCCCCTTACTAACAATCTCCCCACTTGGAGACTCGGCGCCTTTCCATGCCTCTTTCGTACCGTCTGCAATTTGTCCGCAGGATGAACTGCAAGAGGGGGAACCAATGAGAGACTCGCTGGAGGTGTTTGGTCGGGCACATGTCACTCTCATTTCCCATCACGAAGAAGAATTCACCAGAGGTTCAGCCTGCCACCCCGGATCGACAATAGGGCGTGAAGCCATCCAGCCGTGTTGCGTCCCACTCACAAAAAAGCGACTTGGGAAATGGAGCTCAGGGGCACTGCTCTTCCCAAACCTGCAGAGTTCTAAACGATAACTATCGCCCCAAAATATATTGAGGTCAGGCTACGAAGAGGCGCTGAACGCAAGGCAGAACTGCAGGAAACGGATGTCAACGGGTACATCGGAATGGCCCCGATAGCACATGAAAAGCGCCAGAACGTGGACAATGATGCGGTTGGCCAAAAAGGGCGTATGCGTTTTTTCCTGAATATATTCAGGAAAAAACGCATACGCCCTTTTTGGCCAACCAAGCAACCTGGGAGAGCAAATCAGCACTACAAAGAAATCTCTCGCCCCCCCCCCCGGGGCAAAAGGGCCAGGCGAAAAAAGTCTAAAAACCAGAAAGGCAGGACAGCCCACGGAGTCAAGGGAGCCTTGTTAAGCTGATGGGCGGGATGTCAATGGCCAACAGCCAATCTTCACAAGTGTATCCTCTTTCTCAAACCATGTAAAACACAGAACCACAGAGCATAGGGCACTTCCACACATGGGCGTTGACCTTGGGAAAATGAAAAAATCAACCAGACACAGGGACCCCAAAGTTGAGGGCTGCTGTCTTGACAAGAACCTCCACTCCGGTACACGTTTCATATCCCAGGAAAGAGCCAAGTGGACAAAGACGAGTGGACAAGTGGACAAAGACAAGTGGACAAGTGGACAAGTGGTGCTACGTAGGTCCAATGGAGTGTCACTCAGCCATGAAATCCACGTCATGAGGCTGGTAGCAGCATCCTGAGTGGATTTAGGTACGATCATCCTCAGTGAAATAAGTCCCACAAAAAAAGAAACTTATGATATCACTTATCGAGGGAATGTAAAAATCGCTCCCCATGAACGGAATCCCCAAACAGAACAGAGTCACGCTTTTAGAAAACACACTTATGCCTGCTTCAGGGGAAAGGTGAGGTGCGGTGACGCATAAAACTCGAGTTTGAAATGAGCACAGATACCCTTCCGAAAACCGAATATGGAATGGACACGACCTACTCCTTGCTCAATCAACTGGACTCACCAGACCCTGTTCATCGCACAAGTATCTATCCGACTAGTAAGCATCTTAAAAGCTAAGTCTTGATATCTCTGTGTAAGTGCATCAAGTGTGTGTAAAGCGGCCTAAAACCAGCAGGGAAAATCAGCTCAGACCCATTCTGAGGATACATTTCCAACACAAAGAAGAAACAAGCAGGGCAAAACAGAGAGAAATTCTTCCAAAATGCGTTCAGGGACTGGCATGCAACCAGGATTGACCACATCTACAGCCCCAGCGGCAGAAGACATAAGGCTGGACACTCTTGGGGCTGAGACGATTGGTGAGGTTGGGAAAGCAAATGCAGACCCTTGAAAGGAATCCGTCGTGCTCCCCATTCCATGGCTCCCAACTCTCCAGGTTCAACGCAATCTTCCGACAGCGAAAGCACTCATTGGAAACCCAGCGGATGCTACACCGTGGGATCGGGAAAGCTTTCTGAAACTCACCTCAGTTTTCCTCTCCTGGTGCTCGTGTTCTCCATTCAGGCCCCCTTACTAACAATCTCCCCACTTGGAGACTCGGCGCCTTTCCATGCCTCTTTCGTACCGTCTGCAATTTGTCCGCAGGATGAACTGCAAGAGGGGGAACCAATGAGAGACTCGCTGGAGGTGTTTGGTCGGGCACATGTCACTCTCATTTCCCATCACGAAGAAGAATTCACCAGCGGTTCAGCCTGCAACCGCGGATCGACAATAGGGCGTGAAGCCATCCAGCCGTGTTGCGTCCCACTCACAAAAAAGCGACTTGGGAAATGGAGCTCAGGGGCCCTGCACTTCCCAAACCTGCAGAGTTCTAAACGATAACTATCGCCCCAAAATATATTGAGGGCAGGCTACGAAGAGGCGCTGAACGCAAGGCAGAACTGCAGGAAACGGATGTCAACGGGTACATCGGAATGGCCCCGATAGCACATGAAAAGCGCCAGAACGTGGACAATGATGCGGTTGGCCAAAAAGGGCGTATGCGTTTTTTCCTGAATATATTCAGGAAAAAACGCATACGCCCTTTTTGGCCAACCAAGCAACCTGGGAGAGCAAATCAGCACTACAAAGAAATCTCTCGCCCCCCCCCCCCGGGGCAAAAGGGCCAGGCGAAAAAAGTCTAAAAACCAGAAAGGCAGGACAGCCCACGGAGTCAAGGGAGCCTTGTTAAGCTGATGGGCGGGATGTCAATGGCCAACAGCCAATCTTCACAAGTGTATCCTCTTTCCCAAACCATGTAAAACACAGAACCACAGAGCATAGGGCACTTCCACACATGGGCGTTGACCTTGGGAAAATGAAAAAATCAACCAGACACAGGGACCCCAAAGTTGAGGGCTGCTGTCTTGACAAGAACCTCCACTCCGGTACACGTTTCATATGCCAGGAAAGAGCCAAGTGGACAAAGACGAGTGGACAAGTGGACAAAGACAAGTGGACAAGTGGACAAGTGGTGCTACGTAGGTCCAATGGAGTGTCACTCAGCCATGAAATCCACGTCATGAGGCTGGTAGCAGCATCCTGAGTGGATTTAGGTACGATCATCCTCAGTGAAATAAGTCCCACAAAAAAAGAAACTTATGATATCACTTATCGAGGGAATGTAAAAATCGCTCCCCATGAACGGAATCCCCAAACAGAACAGAGTCACGCTTTTAGAAAACACACTTATGCCTGCTTCAGGGGAAAGGTGAGGTGCGGTGACGCATAAAACTCGAGTTTGAAATGAGCACAGATACCCTTCCGAAAACCGAATATGGAATGGACACGACCTACTCCTTGCTCAATCAACTGGACTCACCAGACCCTGTTCATCGCACAAGTATCTATCCGACTAGTAAGCATCTTAAAAGCTAAGTCTTGATATCTCTGTGTAAGTGCATCAAGTGTGTGTAAAGCGGCCTAAAACCAGCAGGGAAAATCAGCTCAGACCCATTCTGAGGATACATTTCCAACACAAAGAAGAAACAAGCAGGGCAAAACAGAGAGAAATTCTTCCAAAATGCGTTCAGGGACTGGCATGCAACCAGGATTGACCACATCTACAGCCCCAGCGGCAGAAGACATAAGGCTGGACACTCTTGGGGCTGAGACGATTGGTGAGGTTGGGAAAGCAAATGCAGACCCTTGAAAGGAATCCTGCGTGCTCCCCATTCCATGGCTCCCAACTCTCCAGGTTCAACGCAATCTTCCGACAGCGAAAGCACTCTTTGGAAACCCAGCGGATGCTACACCGTGGGATCGGGAAAGCTTTCTGAAACTCACCTCAGTTTTCCTCTCCTGGTGCTCGTGTTCTCCATTCAGGCCCCCTTACTAACAATCTCCCCACTTGGAGACTCGGCGCCTTTCCATGCCTCTTTCGTACCGTCTGCAATTTGTCCGCAGGATGAACTGCAAGAGGGGGAACCAATGAGAGACTCGCTGGAGGTGTTTGGTCGGGCACATGTCACTCTCATTTCCCATCACGAAGAAGAATTCACCAGCAGTTCAGCCTGCAACCGCGGATCGACAATAGGGCGTGAAGCCATCCAGCCGTGTTGCGTCCCACTCACAAAAAAGCGACTTGGGAAATGGAGCTCAGGGGCCCTGCACTTCCCAAACCTGCAGAGTTCTAAACGATAACTATCGCCCCAAAATATATTGAGGTCAGGCTACGAAGAGGCGCTGAACGCAAGGCAGAACTGCAGGAAACGGATGTCAACGGGTACATCGGAATGGCCCCGATAGCACATGAAAAGCGCCAGAACGTGGACAATGATGCGGTTGGCCAAAAAGGGCGTATGCGTTTTTTCCTGAATATATTCAGGAAAAAACGCATACGCCCTTTTTGGCCAACCAAGCAACCTGGGAGAGCAAATCAGCACTACAAAGAAATCTCTCGCCCCCCCCCCCCCGGGGCAAAAGGGCCAGGCGAAAAAAGTCTAAAAACCAGAAAGGCAGGACAGCCCACGGAGTCAAGGGAGCCTTGTTAAGCTGATGGGCGGGATGTCAATGGCCAACAGCCAATCTTCACAAGTGTATCCTCTTTCCCAAACCATGTAAAACACAGAACCACAGAGCATAGGGCACTTCCACACATGGGCGTTGACCTTGGGAAAATGAAAAAATCAACCAGACACAGGGACCCCAAAGTTGAGGGCTGCTGTCTTGACAAGAACCTCCACTCCGGTACACGTTTCATATCCCAGGAAAGAGCCAAGTGGACAAAGACGAGTGGACAAGTGGACAAAGACAAGTGGACAAGTGGACAAGTGGTGCTACGTAGGTCCAATGGAGTGTCACTCAGCCATGAAATCCACGTCATGAGGCTGGTAGCAGCATCCTGAGTGGATTTAGGTACGATCATCCTCAGTGAAATAAGTCCCACAAAAAAAGAAACTTATGATATCACTTATCGAGGGAATGTAAAAATCGCTCCCCATGAACGGAATCCCCAAACAGAACAGAGTCACGCTTTTAGAAAACACACTTATGCCTGCTTCAGGGGAAAGGTGAGGTGCGGTGACGCATAAAACTCGAGTTTGAAATGAGCACAGATACCCTTCCGAAAACCGAATATGGAATGGACACGACCTACTCCTTGCTCAATCAACTGGACTCACCAGACCCTGTTCATCGCACAAGTATCTATCCGACTAGTAAGCATCTTAAAAGCTAAGTCTTGATATCTCTGTGTAAGTGCATCAAGTGTGTGTAAAGCGGCCTAAAACCAGCAGGGAAAATCAGCTCAGACCCATTCTGAGGATACATTTCCAACACAAAGAAGAAACAAGCAGGGCAAAACAGAGAGAAATTCTTCCAAAATGCGTTCAGGGACTGGCATGCAACCAGGATTGACCACATCTACAGCCCCAGCGGCAGAAGACATAAGGCTGGACACTCTTGGGGCTGAGACGATTGGTGAGGTTGGGAAAGCAAATGCAGACCCTTGAAAGGAATCCTGCGTGCTCCCCATTCCATGGCTCCCAACTCTCCAGGTTCAACGCAATCTTCCGACAGCGAAAGCACTCATTGGAAACCCAGCGGATGCTACACCGTGGGATCGGGAAAGCTTTCTGAAACTCACCTCAGTTTTCCTCTCCTGGTGCTCGTGTTCTCCATTCAGGCCCCCTTACTAACAATCTCCCCACTTGGAGACTCGGCGCCTTTCCATGCCTCTTTCGTACCGTCTGCAATTTGTCCGCAGGATGAACTGCAAGAGGGGGAACCAATGAGAGACTCGCTGGAGGTGTTTGGTCGGGCACATGTCACTCTCATTTCCCATCACGAAGAAGAATTCACCAGCGGTTCAGCCTGCCACCGCGGATCGACAATAGGGCGTGAAGCCATCCAGCCGTGTTGCGTCCCACTCACAAAAAAGCGACTTGGGAAATGGAGCTCAGGGGCCCTGCACTTCCCAAACCTGCAGAGTTCTAAACGATAACTATCGCCCCAAAATATATTGAGCGCAGGCTACGAAGAGGCGCTGAACGCAAGGCAGAACTGCAGGAAACGGATGTCAACGGGTACATCAGAATGGCCCAGATAGCACATGAAAAGCGCCAGAACGTGGACAATGATGCGGTTGGCCAAAAAGGGCGTATGCGTTTTTTCCTGAATATATTCAGGAAAAAACGCATACGCCCTTTTTGGCCAACCAAGCAACCTGGGAGAGCAAATCAGCACTACAAAGAAATCTCTCGCCCCCCCCCCGGGGCAAAAGGGCCAGGCGAAAAAAGTCTAAAAACCAGAAAGGCAGGACAGCCCACGGAGTCAAGGGAGCCTTGTTAAGCTGATGGGCGGGATGTCAATGGCCAACAGCCAATCTTCACAAGTGTATCCTCTTTCCCAAACCATGTAAAACACAGAACCACAGAGCATAGGGCACTTCCACACATGGGCGTTGACCTTGGGAAAATGAAAAAATCAACCAGACACAGGGACCCCAAAGTTGAGGGCTGCTGTCTTGACAAGAACCTCCACTCCGGTACACGTTTCATATCCCAAGAAAGAGCCAAGTGGACAAAGACGAGTGGACAAGTGGACAAAGACAAGTGGACAAGTGGACAAGTGGTGCTACGTAGGTCCAATGGAGTGTCACTCAGCCATGAAATCCACGTCATGAGGCTGGTAGCAGCATCCTGAGTGGATTTAGGTACGATCATCCTCAGTGAAATAAGTCCCACAAAAAAAGAAACTTATGATATCACTTATCGAGGGAATGTAAAAATCGCTCCCCATGAACGGAATCCCCAAACAGAACAGAGTCACGCTTTTAGAAAACACACTTATGCCTGCTTCAGGGGAAAGGTGAGGTGCGGTGACGCATAAAACTCGAGTTTGAAATGAGCACAGATACCCTTCCGAAAACCGAATATGGAATGGACACGACCTACTCCTTGCTCAATCAACTGGACTCACCAGACCCTGTTCATCGCACAAGTATCTATCCGACTAGTAAGCATCTTAAAAGCTAAGTCTTGATATCTCTGTGTAAGTGCATCAAGTGTGTGTAAAGCGGCCTAAAACCAGCAGGGAAAATCAGCTCAGACCCATTCTGAGGATACATTTCCAACACAAAGAAGAAACAAGCAGGGCAAAACAGAGAGAAATTCTTCCAAAATGCGTTCAGGGACTGGCATGCAACCAGGATTGACCACATCTACAGCCCCAGCGGCAGAAGACATAAGGCTGGACACTCTTGGGGCTGAGACGATTGGTGAGGTTGGGAAAGCAAATGCAGACCCTTGAAAGGAATCCTGCGTGCTCCCCATTCCATGGCTCCCAACTCTCCAGGTTCAACGCAATCTTCCGACAGCGAAAGCACTCATTGGAAACCCAGCGGATGCTACACCGTGGGATCGGGAAAGCTTTCTGAAACTCACCTCAGTTTTCCTCTCCTGGTGCTCGTGTTCTCCATTCAGGCCCCCTTACTAACAATCTCCCCACTTGGAGACTCGGCGCCTTTCCATGCCTCTTTCGTACCGTCTGCAATTTGTCCGCAGGATGAACTGCAAGAGGGGGAACCAATGAGAGACTCGCTGGAGGTGTTTGGTCGGGCACATGTCACTCTCATTTCCCATCACGAAGAAGAATTCACCAGCGGTTCAGCCTGCCACCGCGGATCGACAATAGGGCGTGAAGCCATCCAGCCGTGTTGCGTCCCACTCACAAAAAAGCGACTTGGGAAATGGAGCTCAGGGGCCCTGCACTTCCCAAACCTGCAGAGTTCTAAACGATAACTATCGCCCCAAAATATATTGAGGTCAGGCTACGAAGAGGCGCTGAACGCAAGGCAGAACTGCAGGAAACGGATGTCAACGGGTACATCGGAATGGCCCCGATAGCACATGAAAAGCGCCAGAACGTGGACAATGATGCGGTTGGCCAAAAAGGGCGTATGCGTTTTTTCCTGAATATATTCAGGAAAAAACGCATACGCCCTTTTTGGCCAACCAAGCAACCTGGGAGAGCAAATCAGCACTACAAAGAAATCTCTCGCCCCGCCCCCCGGGGGGCAAAAGGGCCAGGCGAAAAAAGTCTAAAAACCAGAAAGGCAGGACAGCCCACGGAGTCAAGGGAGCCTTGTTAAGCTGATGGGCGGGATGTCAATGGCCAACAGCCAATCTTCACAAGTGTATCCTCTTTCCCAAACCATGTAAAACACAGAACCACAGAGCATAGGGCACTTCCACACATGGGCGTTGACCTTGGGAAAATGAAAAAATCAACCAGACACAGGGACCCCAAAGTTGAGGGCTGCTGTCTTGACAAGAACCTCCACTCCGGTACACGTTTCATATCCCAGGACAGAGCCAAGTGGACAAAGACGAGTGGACAAGTGGACAAAGACAAGTGGACAAGTGGACAAGTGGTGCTACGTAGGTCCAATGGAGTGTCACTCAGCCATGAAATCCACGTCATGAGGCTGGTAGCAGCATCCTGAGTGGATTTAGGTACGATCATCCTCAGTGAAATAAGTCCCACAAAAAAAGAAACTTATGATATCACTTATCGAGGGAATGTAAAAATCGCTCCCCATGAACGGAATCCCCAAACAGAACAGAGTCACGCTTTTAGAAAACACACTTATGCCTGCTTCAGGGGAAAGGTGAGGTGCGGTGACGCATAAAACTCGAGTTTGAAATGAGCACAGATACCCTTCCGAAAACCGAATATGGAATGGACACGACCTACTCCTTGCTCAATCAACTGGACTCACCAGACCCTGTTCATCGCACAAGTATCTATCCGACTAGTAAGCATCTTAAAAGCTAAGTCTTGATATCTCTGTGTAAGTGCATCAAGTGTGTGTAAAGCGGCCTAAAACCAGCAGGGAAAATCAGCTCAGACCCATTCTGAGGATACATTTCCAACACAAAGAAGAAACAAGCAGGGCAAAACAGAGAGAAATTCTTCCAAAATGCGTTCAGGGACTGGCATGCAACCAGGATTGACCACATCTACAGCCCCAGCGGCAGAAGACATAAGGCTGGACACTCTTGGGGCTGAGACGATTGGTGAGGTTGGGAAAGCAAATGCAGACCCTTGAAAGGAATCCTGCGTGCTCCCCATTCCATGGCTCCCAACTCTCCAGGTTCAACGCAATCTTCCGACAGCGAAAGCACTCATTGGAAACCCAGCGGATGCTACACCGTGGGATCGGGAAAGCTTTCTGAAACTCACCTCAGTTTTCCTCTCCTGGTGCTCGTGTTCTCCATTCAGGCCCCCTTACTAACAATCTCCCCACTTGGAGACTCGGCGCCTTTCCATGCCTCTTTCGTACCGTCTGCAATTTGTCCGCAGGATGAACTGCAAGAGGGGGAACCAATGAGAGACTCGCTGGAGGTGTTTGGTCGGGCACATGTCACTCTCATTTCCCATCACGAAGAAGAATTCACCAGCGGTAAAGCCTGCCACCGCGGATCGACAATAGGGCGTGAAGCCATCCAGCCGTGTTGCGTCCCACTCACAAAAAAGCGACTTGGGAAATGGAGCTCAGGGGCCCTGCACTTCCCAAACCTGCAGAGTTCTAAACGATAACTATCGCCCCAAAATATATTGAGGTCAGGCTACGAAGAGGCGCTGAACGCAAGGCAGAACTGCCGGAAACGGATGTCAACGGGTACATCGGAATGGCCCCGATAGCACATGAAAAGCGCCAGAACGTGGACAATGATGCGGTTGGCCAAAAAGGGCGTATGCGTTTTTTCCTGAATATATTCAGGAAAAAACGCATACGCCCTTTTTGGCCAACCAAGCAACCTGGGAGAGCAAATCAGCACTACAAAGAAATCTCTCGCCCCCCCCCCCCGGGGGGCAAAAGGGCCAGGCGAAAAAAGTCTAAAAACCAGAAAGGCAGGACAGCCCACGGAGTCAAGGGAGCCTTGTTAAGCTGATGGGCGGGATGTCAATGGCCAACAGCCAATCTTCACAAGTGTATCCTCTTTCCCAAACCATGTAAAACACAGAACCACAGAGCATAGGGCACTTCCACACATGGGCGTTGACCTTGGGAAAATGAAAAAATCAACCAGACACAGGGACCCCAAAGTTGAGGGCTGCTGTCTTGACAAGAACCTCCACTCCGGTACACGTTTCATATCCCAGGAAAGAGCCAAGTGGACAAAGACGAGTGGACAAGTGGACAAAGACAAGTGGACAAGTGGACAAGTGGTGCTACGTAGGTCCAATGGAGTGTCACTCAGCCATGAAATCCACGTCATGAGGCTGGTAGCAGCATCCTGAGTGGATTTAGGTACGATCATCCTCAGTGAAATAAGTCCCACAAAAAAAGAAACTTATGATATCACTTATCGAGGGAATGTAAAAATCGCTCCCCATGAACGGAATCCCCAAACAGAACAGAGTCACGCTTTTAGAAAACACACTTATGCCTGCTTCAGGGGAAAGGTGAGGTGGGGTGACGCATAAAACTCGAGTTTGAAATGAGCACAGATACCCTTCTGAAAACCGAATATGGAATGGACACGACCTACTCCTTGCTCAATCAACTGGACTCACCAGACCCTGTTCATCGCACAAGTATCTATCCGACTAGTAAGCATCTTAAAAGCTAAGTCTTGATATCTCTGTGTAAGTGCATCAAGTGTGTGTAAAGCGGCCTAAAACCAGCAGGGAAAATCAGCTCAGACCCATTCTGAGGATATATTTCCAACATAAAGAAGAAACAAGCAGGGCAAAACAGAGAGAAATTCTTCCAAAATGCGTTCAGGGACTGGCATGCAACCAGGATTGACCACATCTACAGCCCCAGCGGCAGAAGACATAAGGCTGGACACTCTTGGGGCTGAGACGATTGGTGAGGTTGGGAAAGCAAATGCAGACCCTTGAAAGGAATCCTGCGTGCTCCCCATTCCATGGCTCCCAACTCTCCAGGTTCAACGCAATCTTCCGACAGCGAAAGCACTCATTGGAAACCCAGGGGATGCTACACCGTGGGATCGGGAAAGCTTTCTGAAACTCACCTCAGTTTTCATCTCCTGGTGCTCGTGTTCTCCATTCAGGCCCCCTTACTAACAATCTCCCCACTTGGAGACTCGGCGCCTTTCCATGCCTCTTTCGTACCGTCTGCAATTTGTCCACAGGATGAACTGCAAGAGGGGGAACCAATGAGAGACTCGCTGGAGGTGTTTGGTCGGGACATGTCACTCTCATTTCCCATCACGAAGAAGAATTCACCAGAGGTTCAGCCTGCCACCCCGGATCGACAATAGGGCGTGAAGCCATCCAGCTGTGTTGCGTCCCACTCACAAAAAAGCGACTTGGGAAATGGAGCTCAGGGGCACTGCACTTCCCAAACCTGCAGAGTTCTAAACGATAACTATCGCCCCAAAATATATTGAGGGCAGGCTACGAAGAGGCGCTGAACGCAAGGCAGAACTGCAGGAAACGGATGTCAACGGGTACATCGGAATGGCCCCGATAGCACATGAAAAGCGCCAGAACGTGGACAATGATGCGGTTGGCCAAAAAGGGCGTATGCGTTTTTTCCTGAATATATTCAGGAAAAAACGCATACGCCCTTTTTGGCCAACAAAGCAACCTGGGAGAGCAAATCAGCACTACAAAGAAATCTCTCACCCCCCCCCCGGGGCAAAAGGGTCAGGCGAAAAAAGTCTAAAAACCAGAAAGGCAGGACAGCCCACGGAGTCAAGGGAGCCTTGTTAAGCTGATGGGCGGGATGTCAATGGCCAACAGCCAATCTTCACAAGTGTATCCTCTTTCCCAAACCATGTAAAACACAGAACCACAGAGCATAGGGCACTTCCACACATGGGCGTTGACCTTGGGAAAATGAAAAAATCAACCAGACACAAGGACCCCAAAGTTGAGGGCTGCTGTCTTGACAAGAACCTCCACTCCGGTACACGTTTCATATCCCAGGAAAGAGCCAAGTGGACAAAGACGAGTGGACAAGTGGACAAAGTCAAGTGGACAAGTGGTGCTACGTAGGTCCAATGGAGTGTCACTCAGCCATGAAATCCACGTCATGAGGCTGGTAGCAGCATCCTGAGTGGATTTAGGTACGATCATCCTCAGTGAAATAAGTCCCACAAAAAAAGAAACTTATGATATCACTTATCGAGGGAATGTAAAAATCGCTCCCCATGAACGGAATCCCCAAACAGAACAGAGTCACGCTTTTAGAAAACACACTTATGCCTGCTTCAGGGGAAAGGTGAGGTGCGGTGACGCATAAAACTCGAGTTTGAAATGAGCACAGATACCCTTCCGAAAACCGAATATGGAATGGACACGACCTACTCCTTGCTCAATCAACTGGACTCACCAGACCCTGTTCATCGCACAAGTATCTATCCGACTAGTAAGCATCTTAAAAGCTAAGTCTTGATATCTCTGTGTAAGTGCATCAAGTGTGTGTAAAGCGGCCTAAAGCCAGCAGGGAAAATCAGCTCAGACCCATTCTGAGGATACATTTCCAACACAAAGAAGAAACAAGCAGGGCAAAACAGAGAGAAATTCTTCCAAAATGCGTTCAGGGACTGGCATGCAACCAGGATTGACCACATCTACAGCCCCAGCGGCAGAAGACATAAGGCTGGACACTCTTGGGGCTGAGACGATTGGTGAGGTTGGGAAAGCAAATGCAGACCCTTGAAAGGAATCCTGCGTGCTCCCCATTCCATGGGTCACAACTCTCCAGGTTCAACGCAATCTTCCGACAGCGAAAGCACTCATTGGAAACCCAGCGGATGCTACACCGTGGGATCGGGAAAGCTTTCTGAAACTCACCTCAGTTTTCATCTCCTGATGCTCGTGTTCTCCATTCAGGCCCCCTTACTAACAATCTCCCCACTTGGAGACTCGGCGCCTTTCCATGCCTCTTTCGTACCGTCTGCAATTTGTCCGCAGGATGAACTGCAAGAGGGGGAACCAATGAGAGACTCGCTGGAGGTGTTTGGTCGGGCACATGTCACTCTCATTTCCCATCACGAAGAAGAATTCACCAGAGGTTCAGCCTGCCACCCCGGATCGACAATAGGGCGTGAAGCCATCCAGCCGTGTTGCGTCCCACTCACAAAAAAGCGACTTGGGAAATGGAGCTCAGGGGCACTGCACTTCCCAAACCTGCAGAGTTCTAAACGATAACTATCGCCCCAAAATATATTGAGGTCAGGCTACGAAGAGGCGCTGAACGCAAGGCAGAACTGCAGGAAACGGATGTCAACGGGTACATCGGAATGGCCCCGATAGCACATGAAAAGCGCCAGAACGTGGACAATGATGCGGTTGGCCAAAAAGGGCGTATGCGTTTTTTCCTGAATATATTCAGGAAAAAACGCATACGCCCTTTTTGGCCAACCAAGCAACCTGGGAGAGCAAATCAGCACTACAAAGAAATCTCTCGCCCCCCCCCGGGGGCAAAAGGGCCAGGCGAAAAAAGTCTAAAAACCAGAAAGGCAGGACAGCCCACGGAGTCAAGGGAGCCTTGTTAAGCTGATGGGCGGGATGTCAATGGCCAACAGCCAATCTTCACAAGTGTATCCTCTTTCTCAAACCATGTAAAACACAGAACCACAGAGCATAGGGCACTTCCACACATGGGCGTTGACCTTGGGAAAATGAAAAAATCAACCAGACACAGGGACCCCAAAGTTGAGGGCTGCTGTCTTGACAAGAACCTCCACTCCGGTACACGTTTCATATCCCAGGAAAGAGCCAAGTGGACAAAGACGAGTGGACAAGTGGACAAAGACAAGTGGACAAGTGGACAAGTGGTGCTACGTAGGTCCAATGGAGTGTCACTCAGCCATGAAATCCACGTCATGAGGCTGGTAGCAGCATCCTGAGTGGATTTAGGTACGATCATCCTCAGTGAAATAAGTCCCACAAAAAAAGAAACTTATGATATCACTTATCGAGGGAATGTAAAAATCGCTCCCCATGAACGGAATCCCCAAACAGAACAGAGTCACGCTTTTAGAAAACACACTTATGCCTGCTTGAGGGGAAAGGTGAGGTGCGGTGACGCATAAAACTCGAGTTTGAAATGAGCACAGATACCCTTCCGAAAACCGAATATGGAATGGACACGACCTACTCCTTGCTCAATCAACTGGACTCACCAGACCCTGTTCATCGCACAAGTATCTATCCGACTAGTAAGCATCTTAAAAGCTAAGTCTTGATATCTCTGTGTAAGTGCATCAAGTGTGTGTAAAGCGGCCTAAAACCAGCAGGGAAAATCAGCTCAGACCCATTCTGAGGATACATTTCCAACACAAAGAAGAAACAAGCAGGGCAAAACAGAGAGAAATTCTTCCAAAATGCGTTCAGGGACTGGCATGCAACCAGGATTGACCACATCTACAGCCCCAGCGGCAGAAGACATAAGGCTGGACACTCTTGGGGCTGAGACGATTGGTGAGGTTGGGAAAGCAAATGCAGACCCTTGAAAGGAATCCTGCGTGCTCCCCATTCCATGGCTCCCAACTCTCCAGGTTCAACGCAATCTTCCGACAGCGAAAGCACTCATTGGAAACCCAGCGGATGCTACACCGTGGGATCGGGAAAGCTTTCTGAAACTCACCTCAGTTTTCCTCTCCTGGTGCTCGTGTTCTCCATTCAGGCCCCCTTACTAACAATCTCCCCACTTGGAGACTCGGCGCCTTTCCATGCCTCTTTCGTACCGTCTGCAATTTGTCCGCAGGATGAACTGCAAGAGGGGGAACCAATGAGAGACTCGCTGGAGGTGTTTGGTCGGGCACATGTCACTCTCATTTCCCATCACGAAGAAGAATTCACCAGCGGTTCAGCCTGCCACCGCGGATCGACAATAGGGCGTGAAGCCATCCAGCCGTGTTGCGTCCCACTCACAAAAAAGCGACTTGGGAAATGGAGCTCAGGGGCCCTGCACTTCCCAAACCTGCAGAGTTCTAAACGATAACTATCGCCCCAAAATATATTGAGGTCAGGCTACGAAGAGGCGCTGAACGCAAGGCAGAACTGCCGGAAACGGATGTCAACGGGTACATCGGAATGGCCCCGATAGCACATGAAAAGCGCCAGAACGTGGACAATGATGCGGTTGGCCAAAAAGGGCGTATGCGTTTTTTCCTGAATATATTCAGGAAAAAACGCATACGCCCTTTTTGGCCAACCAAGCAACCTGGGAGAGCAAATCAGCACTACAAAGAAATCTCTCGCCCCCCCCCCGGGGGCAAAAGGGCCAGGCGAAAAAAGTCTAAAAACCAGAAAGGCAGGACAGCCCACGGAGTCAAGGGAGCCTTGTTAAGCTGATGGGCGGGATGTCAATGGCCAACAGCCAATCTTCACAAGTGTATCCTCTTTCCCAAACCATGTAAAACACAGAACCACAGAGCATAGGGCACTTCCACACATGGGCGTTGACCTTGGGAAAATGAAAAAATCAACCAGACACAGGGACCCCAAAGTTGAGGGCTGCTGTCTTGACAAGAACCTCCACTCCGGTACACGTTTCATATCCCAGGAAAGAGCCAAGTGGACAAAGACGAGTGGACAAGTGGACAAAGACAAGTGGACAAGTGGACAAGTGGTGCTACGTAGGTCCAATGGAGTGTCACTCAGCCATGAAATCCACGTCATGAGGCTGGTAGCAGCATCCTGAGTGGATTTAGGTACGATCATCCTCAGTGAAATAAGTCCCACAAAAAAAGAAACTTATGATATCACTTATCGAGGGAATGTAAAAATCGCTCCCCATGAACGGAATCCCCAAACAGAACAGAGTCACGCTTTTAGAAAACACACTTATGCCTGCTTCAGGGGAAAGGTGAGGTGGGGTGACGCATAAAACTCGAGTTTGAAATGAGCACAGATACCCTTCCGAAAACCGAATATGGAATGGACACGACCTACTCCTTGCTCAATCAACTGGACTCACCAGACCCTGTTCATCGCACAAGTATCTATCCGACTAGTAAGCATCTTAAAAGCTAAGTCTTGATATCTCTGTGTAAGTGCATCAAGTGTGTGTAAAGCGGCCTAAAGCCAGCAGGGAAAATCAGCTCAGACCCATTCTGAGGATACATTTCCAACATAAAGAAGAAACAAGCAGGGCAAAACAGAGAGAAATTCTTCCAAAATGCGTTCAGGGACTGGCATGCAACCAGGATTGACCACATCTACAGCCCCAGCGGCAGAAGACATAAGGCTGGACACTCTTGGGGCTGAGACGATTGGTGAGGTTGGGAAAGCAAATGCAGACCCTTGAAAGGAATCCTGCGTGCTCCCCATTCCATGGCTCCCAACTCTCCAGGTTCAACGCAATCTTCCGACAGCGAAAGCACTCATTGGAAACCCAGCGGATGCTACACCGTGGGATCGGGAAAGCTTTCTGAAACTCACCTCAGTTTTCATCTCCTGGTGCTCGTGTTCTCCATTCAGGCCCCCTTACTAACAATCTCCCCACTTGGAGACTCGGCGCCTTTCCATGCCTCTTTCGTACCGTCTGCAATTTGTCCACAGGATGAACTGCAAGAGGGGGAACCAATGAGAGACTCGCTGGAGGTGTTTGGTCGGACACATGTCACTCTCATTTCCCATCACGAAGAAGAATTCACCAGAGGTTCAGCCTGCCACCCCGGATGGACAATAGGGCGTGAAGCCATCCAGCTGTGTTGCGTCCCACTCACAAAAAAGCGACTTGGGAAATGGAGCTCAGGGGCACTGCACTTCCCAAACCTGCAGAGTTCTAAACGATAACTATCGCCCCAAAATATATTGAGGTCAGGCTACGAAGAGGCGCTGAACGCAAGGCAGAACTGCAGGAAACGGATGTCAACGGGTACATCGGAATGGCCCCGATAGCACATGAAAAGCGCCAGAACGTGGACAATGATGCGGTTGGCCAAAAAGGGCGTATGCGTTTTTTCTTGAATATATTCAGGAAAAAACGCATACGCCCTTTTTGGCCAACCAAGCAACCTGGGAGAGCAAATCAGCACTACAAAGAAATCTCTCGCCCCCCCCCCCGGGGCAAAAGGGCCAGGCGAAAAAAGTCTAAAAACCAGAAAGGCAGGACAGCCCACGGAGTCAAGGGAGCCTTGTTAAGCTGATGGGCGGGATGTCAATGGCCAACAGCCAATCTTCACAAGTGTATCCTCTTTCCCAAACCATGTAAAACACAGAACCACAGAGCATAGGGCACTTCCACACATGGGCGTTGACCTTGGGAAAATGAAAAAATCAACCAGACACAGGGACCCCAAAGTTGAGGGCTGCTGTCTTGACAAGAACCTCCACTCCGGTACACGTTTCATATCCCAGGAAAGAGCCAAGTGGACAAAGACGAGTGGACAAGTGGACAAAGTCAAGTGGACAAGTGGTGCTACGTAGGTCCAATGGAGTGTCACTCAGCCATGAAATCCACGTCATGAGGCTGGTAGCAGCATCCTGAGTGGATTTAGGTACGATCATCCTCAGTGAAATAAGTCCCACAAAAAAAGAAACTTATGATATCACTTATCGAGGGAATGTAAAAATTGCTCCCCATGAACGGAATCCCCAAACAGAACAGAGTCACGCTTTTAGAAAACACACTTATGCCTGCTTCAGGGGAAAGGTGAGGTGCGGTGACGCATAAAACTCGAGTTTGAAATGAGCACAGATACCCTTCCGAAAACCGAATATGGAATGGACACGACCTACTCCTTGCTCAATCAACTGGACTCACCAGACCCTGTTCATCGCACAAGTATCTATCCGACTAGTAAGCATCTTAAAAGCTAAGTCTTGATATCTCTGTGTAAGTGCATCAAGTGTGTGTAAAGCGGCCTAAAGCCAGCAGGGAAAATCAGCTCAGACCCATTCTGAGGATACATTTCCAACATAAAGAAGAAACAAGCAGGGCAAAACAGAGAGAAATTCTTCCAAAATGCGTTCAGGGACTGGCATGCAACCAGGATTGACCACATCTACAGCCCCAGCGGCAGAAGACATAAGGCTGGACACTCTTGGGGCTGAGACGATTGGTGAGGTTGGGAAAGCAAATGCAGACCCTTGAAAGGAATCCTGCGTGCTCCCCATTCCATGGGTCACAACTCTCCAGGTTCAACGCAATCTTCCGACAGCGAAAGCACTCATTGGAAACCCAGCGGATGCTACACCGTGGGATCGGGAAAGCTTTCTGAAACTCACCTCAGTTTTCATCTCCTGGTGCTCGTGTTCTCCATTCAGGCCCCCTTACTAACAATCTCCCCACTTGGAGACTCGGCGCCTTTCCATGCCTCTTTCGTACCGTCTGCAATTTGTCCGCAGGATGAACTGCAAGAGGGGGAACCAATGAGAGACTCGCTGGAGGTGTTTGGTCGGGCACATGTCACTCTCATTTCCCATCACGAAGAAGAATTCACCAGAGGTTCAGCCTGCCACCCCGGATCGACAATAGGGCGTGAAGCCATCCAGCCGTGTTGCGTCCCACTCACAAAAAAGCGACTTGGGAAATGGAGCTCAGGGGCACTGCACTTCCCAAACCTGCAGAGTTCTAAACGATAACTATCGCCCCAAAATATATTGAGGTCAGGCTACGAAGAGGCGCTGAACGCAAGGCAGAACTGCAGGAAACGGATGTCAACGGGTACATCGGAATGGCCCCGATAGCACATGAAAAGCGCCAGAACGTGGACAATGATGCGGTTGGCCAAAAAGGGCGTATGCGTTTTTTCCTGAATATATTCAGGAAAAAACGCATACGCCCTTTTTGGCCAACCAAGCAACCTGGGAGAGCAAATCAGCACTACAAAGAAATCTCTCGCCCCCCCCCCCCCGGGGGCAAAAGGGCCAGGCGAAAAAAGTCTAAAAACCAGAAAGGCAGGACAGCCCACGGAGTCAAGGGAGCCTTGTTAAGCTGATGGGCGGGATGTCAATGGCCAACAGCCAATCTTCACAAGTGTATCCTCTTTCTCAAACCATGTAAAACACAGAACCACAGAGCATAGGGCACTTCCACACATGGGCGTTGACCTTGGGAAAATGAAAAAATCAACCAGACACAGGGACCCCAAAGTTGAGGGCTGCTGTCTTGACAAGAACCTCCACTCCGGTACACGTTTCATATCCCAGGAAAGAGCCAAGTGGACAAAGACGAGTGGACAAGTGGACAAAGACAAGTGGACAAGTGGACAAGTGGTGCTACGTAGGTCCAATGGAGTGTCACTCAGCCATGAAATCCACGTCATGAGGCTGGTAGCAGCATCCTGAGTGGATTTAGGTACGATCATCCTCAGTGAAATAAGTCCCACAAAAAAAGAAACTTATGATATCACTTATCGAGGGAATGTAAAAATCGCTCCCCATGAACGGAATCCCCAAACAGAACAGAGTCACGCTTTTAGAAAACACACTTATGCCTGCTTCAGGGGAAAGGTGAGGTGCGGTGACGCATAAAACTCGAGTTTGAAATGAGCACAGATACCCTTCCGAAAACCGAATATGGAATGGACACGACCTACTCCTTGCTCAATCAACTGGACTCACCAGACCCTGTTCATCGCACAAGTATCTATCCGACTAGTAAGCATCTTAAAAGCTAAGTCTTGATATCTCTGTGTAAGTGCATCAAGTGTGTGTAAAGCGGCCTAAAACCAGCAGGGAAAATCAGCTCAGACCCATTCTGAGGATACATTTCCAACACAAAGAAGAAACAAGCAGGGCAAAACAGAGAGAAATTCTTCCAAAATGCGTTCAGGGACTGGCATGCAACCAGGATTGACCACATCTACAGCCCCAGCGGCAGAAGACATAAGGCTGGACACTCTTGGGGCTGAGACGATTGGTGAGGTTGGGAAAGCAAATGCAGACCCTTGAAAGGAATCCTGCGTGCTCCCCATTCCATGGGTCCCAACTCTCCAGGTTCAACGCAATCTTCCGACAGCGAAAGCACTCATTGGAAACCCAGCGGATGCTACACCGTGGGATCGGGAAAGCTTTCTGAAACTCACCTCAGTTTTCCTCTCCTGGTGCTCGTGTTCTCCATTCAGGCCCCCTTACTAACAATCTCCCCACTTGGAGACTCGGCGCCTTTCCATGCCTCTTTCGTACCGTCTGCAATTTGTCCGCAGGATGAACTGCAAGAGGGGGAACCAATGAGAGACTCGCTGGAGGTGTTTGGTCGGGCACATGTCACTCTCATTTCCCATCACGAAGAAGAATTCACCAGCGGTAAAGCCTGCCACCGCGGATCGACAATAGGGCGTGAAGCCATCCAGCCGTGTTGCGTCCCACTCACAAAAAAGCGACTTGGGAAATGGAGCTCAGGGGCCCTGCACTTCCCAAACCTGCAGAGTTCTAAACGATAACTATCGCCCCAAAATATATTGAGGTCAGGCTACGAAGAGGCGCTGAACGCAAGGCAGAACTGCCGGAAACGGATGTCAACGGGTACATCGGAATGGCCCCGATAGCACATGAAAAGCGCCAGAACGTGGACAATGATGCGGTTGGCCAAAAAGGGCGTATGCGTTTTTTCCTGAATATATTCAGGAAAAAACGCATACGCCCTTTTTGGCCAACCAAGCAACCTGGGAGAGCAAATCAGCACTACAAAGAAATCTCTCGCCCCCCCCCCCCGGGGGCAAAAGGGCCAGGCGAAAAAAGTCTAAAAACCAGAAAGGCAGGACAGCCCACGGAGTCAAGGGAGCCTTGTTAAGCTGATGGGCGGGATGTCAATGGCCAACAGCCAATCTTCACAAGTGTATCCTCTTTCCCAAACCATGTAAAACACAGAACCACAGAGCATAGGGCACTTCCACACATGGGCGTTGACCTTGGGAAAATGAAAAAATCAACCAGACACAGGGACCCCAAAGTTGAGGGCTGCTGTCTTGACAAGAACCTCCACTCCGGTACACGTTTCATATCCCAGGAAAGAGCCAAGTGGACAAAGACGAGTGGACAAGTGGACAAAGACAAGTGGACAAGTGGACAAGTGGTGCTACGTAGGTCCAATGGAGTGTCACTCAGCCATGAAATCCACGTCATGAGGCTGGTAGCAGCATCCTGAGTGGATTTAGGTACGATCATCCTCAGTGAAATAAGTCCCACAAAAAAAGAAACTTATGATATCACTTATCGAGGGAATGTAAAAATCGCTCCCCATGAACGGAATCCCCAAACAGAACAGAGTCACGCTTTTAGAAAACACACTTATGCCTGCTTCAGGGGAAAGGTGAGGTGGGGTGACGCATAAAACTCGAGTTTGAAATGAGCACAGATACCCTTCCGAAAACCGAATATGGAATGGACACGACCTACTCCTTGCTCAATCAACTGGACTCACCAGACCCTGTTCATCGCACAAGTATCTATCCGACTAGTAAGCATCTTAAAAGCTAAGTCTTGATATCTCTGTGTAAGTGCATCAAGTGTGTGTAAAGCGGCCTAAAACCAGCAGGGAAAATCAGCTCAGACCCATTCTGAGGATACATTTCCAACATAAAGAAGAAACAAGCAGGGCAAAACAGAGAGAAATTCTTCCAAAATGCGTTCAGGGACTGGCATGCAACCAGGATTGACCACATCTACAGCCCCAGCGGCAGAAGACATAAGGCTGGACACTCTTGGGGCTGAGACGATTGGTGAGGTTGGGAAAGCAAATGCAGACCCTTGAAAGGAATCCTGCGTGCTCCCCATTCCATGGCTCCCAACTCTCCAGGTTCAACGCAATCTTCCGACAGCGAAAGCACTCATTGGAAACCCAGCGGATGCTACACCGTGGGATCGGGAAAGCTTTCTGAAACTCACCTCAGTTTTCATCTCCTGGTGCTCGTGTTCTCCATTCAGGCCCCCTTACTAACAATCTCCCCACTTGGAGACTCGGCGCCTTTCCATGCCTCTTTCGTACCGTCTGCAATTTGTCCACAGGATGAACTGCAAGAGGGGGAACCAATGAGAGACTCGCTGGAGGTGTTTGGTCGGGCACATGTCACTCTCATTTCCCATCACGAAGAAGAATTCACCAGAGGTTCAGCCTGCCACCCCGGATCGACAATAGGGCGTGAAGCCATCCAGCTGTGTTGCGTCCCACTCACAAAAAAGCGACTTGGGAAATGGAGCTCAGGGGCACTGCACTTCCCAAACCTGCAGAGTTCTAAACGATAACTATCGCCCCAAAATATATTGAGGTCAGGCTACGAAGAGGCGCTGAACGCAAGGCAGAACTGCAGGAAACGGATGTCAACGGGTACATCGGAATGGCCCCGATAGCACATGAAAAGCGCCAGAACGTGGACAATGATGCGGTTGGCCAAAAAGGGCGTATGCGTTTTTTCCTGAATATATTCAGGAAAAAACGCATACGCCCTTTTTGGCCAACCAAGCAACCTGGGAGAGCAAATCAGCACTACAAAGAAATCTCTCGCCCCCCCCCCCCCGGGGCAAAAGGGTCAGGCGAAAAAAGTCTAAAAACCAGAAAGGCAGGACAGCCCACGGAGTCAAGGGAGCCTTGTTAAGCTGATGGGCGGGATGTCAATGGCCAACAGCCAATCTTCACAAGTGTATCCTCTTTCCCAAACCATGTAAAACACAGAACCACAGAGCATAGGGCACTTCCACACATGGGCGTTGACCTTGGGAAAATGAAAAAATCAACCAGACACAGGGACCCCAAAGTTGAGGGCTGCTGTCTTGACAAGAACCTCCACTCCGGTACACGTTTCATATCCCAGGAAAGAGCCAAGTGGACAAAGACGAGTGGACAAGTGGACAAAGTCAAGTGGACAAGTGGTGCTACGTAGGTCCAATGGAGTGTCACTCAGCCATGAAATCCACGTCATGAGGCTGGTAGCAGCATCCTGAGTGGATTTAGGTACGATCATCCTCAGTGAAATAAGTCCCACAAAAAAAGAAACTTATGATATCACTTATCGAGGGAATGTAAAAATCGCTCCCCATGAACGGAATCCCCAAACAGAACAGAGTCACGCTTTTAGAAAACACACTTATGCCTGCTTCAGGGGAAAGGTGAGGTGCGGTGACGCATAAAACTCGAGTTTGAAATGAGCACAGATACCCTTCCGAAAACCGAATATGGAATGGACACGACCTACTCCTTGCTCAATCAACTGGACTCACCAGACCCTGTTCATCGCACAAGTATCTATCCGACTAGTAAGCATCTTAAAAGCTAAGTCTTGATATCTCTGTGTAAGTGCATCAAGTGTGTGTAAAGCGGCCTAAAGCCAGCAGGGAAAATCAGCTCAGACCCATTCTGAGGATACATTTCCAACATAAAGAAGAAACAAGCAGGGCAAAACAGAGAGAAATTCTTCCAAAATGCGTTCAGGGACTGGCATGCAACCAGGATTGACCACATCTACAGCCCCAGCGGCAGAAGACATAAGGCTGGACACTCTTGGGGCTGAGACGATTGGTGAGGTTGGGAAAGCAAATGCAGACCCTTGAAAGGAATCCTGCGTGCTCCCCATTCCATGGGTCACAACTCTCCAGGTTCAACGCAATCTTCCGACAGCGAAAGCACTCATTGGAAACCCAGCGGATGCTACACCGTGGGATCGGGAAAGCTTTCTGAAACTCACCTCAGTTTTCATCTCCTGGTGCTCGTGTTCTCCATTCAGGCCCCCTTACTAACAATCTCCCCACTTGGAGACTCGGCGCCTTTCCATGCCTCTTTCGTACCGTCTGCAATTTGTCCGCAGGATGAACTGCAAGAGGGGGAACCAATGAGAGACTCGCTGGAGGTGTTTGGTCGGGCACATGTCACTCTCATTTCCCATCACGAAGAAGAATTCACCAGAGGTTCAGCCTGCCACCCCGGATCGACAATAGGGCGTGAAGCCATCCAGCCGTGTTGCGTCCCACTCACAAAAAAGCGACTTGGGAAATGGAGCTCAGGGGCACTGCACTTCCCAAACCTGCAGAGTTCTAAACGATAACTATCGCCCCAAAATATATTGAGGTCAGGCTACGAAGAGGCGCTGAACGCAAGGCAGAACTGCAGGAAACGGATGTCAACGGGTACATCGGAATGGCCCCGATAGCACATGAAAAGCGCCAGAACGTGGACAATGATGCGGTTGGCCAAAAAGGGCGTATGCGTTTTTTCCTGAATATATTCAGGAAAAAACGCATACGCCCTTTTTGGCCAACCAAGCAACCTGGGAGAGCAAATCAGCACTACAAAGAAATCTCTCGCCCCCCCCCCCCGGGGCAAAAGGGTCAGGCGAAAAAAGTCTAAAAACCAGAAAGGCAGGACAGGCCACGGAGTCAAGGGAGCCTTGTTAAGCTGATGGGCGGGATGTCAATGGCCAACAGCCAATCTTCACAAGTGTATCCTCTTTCCCAAACCATGTAAAACACAGAACCACAGAGCATAGGGCACTTCCACACATGGGCGTTGACCTTGGGAAAATGAAAAAATCAACCAGACACAGGGACCCCAAAGTTGAGGGCTGCTGTCTTGACAAGAACCTCCACTCCGGTACACGTTTCATATCCCAGGAAAGAGCCAAGTGGAGAAGTGGACAAAGACAAGTGGACAAGTGGACAAGTGGTGCTACGTAGGTCCAATGGAGTGTCACTCAGCCATGAAATCCACGTCATGAGGCTGGTAGCAGCATCCTGAGTGGATTTAGGTACGATCATCCTCAGTGAAATAAGTCCCACAAAAAAAGAAACTTATGATATCACTTATCGAGGGAATGTAAAAACCGCTCCCCATGAACGGAATCCCCAAACAGAACAGAGTCACGCTTTTAGAAAACACACTTATGCCTGCTTCAGGGGAAAGGAGAGGTGGGGTGACGCATAAAACTCGAGTTTGAAATGAGCACAGATACCCTTCCGAAAACCGAATATGGAATGGACACGACCTACTCCTTGCTCAATCAACTGGACTCACCAGACCCTGTTCATCGCACAAGTATCTATCCGACTAGTAAGCATCTTAAAAGCTAAGTCTTGATATCTCTGTGTAAGTGCATCAAGTGTGTGTAAAGCGGCCTAAAACCAGCAGGGAAAATCAGCTCAGACCCATTCTGAGGATACATTTCCAACATAAAGAAGAAACAAGCAGGGCAAAACAGAGAGAAATTCTTCCAAAATGCGTTCAGGGACTGGCATGCAACCAGGATTGACCACATCTACAGCCCCAGCGGCAGAAGACATAAGGCTGGACACTCTTGGGTCTGAGACGATTTTTGAGGTTGGGAAAGCAAATGCAGACCCTTGAAAGGAATCCTGCGTGCTCCCCTTTCCATGGGTCCCAACTCTCCAGGTTCAACGCAATCTTCCGACAGCGAAAGCACTCATTGGAAACCCAGCGGATGCTACACCGTGGGATCGGGAAAGCTTTCTGAAACCCACCTAAGTTTTCATCTCCTGGTGCTCGTGTTCTCCATTCAGGCCCCCTTACTAACAATCTCCCCACTTGGAGACTCGGCGCCTTTCCATGCCTCTTTCGTACCGTCTGCAATTTGTCCGCAGGATGAACTGCAAGAGGGGGAACCAATGAGAGACTCGCTGGAGGTGTTTGGTCGGGCACATGTCACTCTCATTTCCCATCACGAAGAAGAATTCACCAGAGGTTCAGCCTGCCACCCCGGATCGACAATAGGGCGTGAAGCCATCCAGCCGTGTTGCGTCCCACTCACAAAAAAGCGACTTGGGAAATGGAGCTCAGGGGCCCTGCACTTCCCAAACCTGCAGAGTTCTAAATGATAACTATCGCCCCAAAATATATTGAGGTCAGGCTACGAAGAGGCGCTGAACGCAAGGCAGAACTGCAGGAAACGGATGTCAACGGGTACATCGGAATGGCCCCGATAGCACATGAAAAGCGCCAGAACGTGGACAATGATGCGGTTGGCCAAAAAGGGCGTATGCGTTTTTTCCTGAATATATTCAGGAAAAAACGCATACGCCCATTTTGGCCAACCAAGCAACCTGGGAGAGCAAATCAGCACTACAAAGAAATCTCTCGCCCCCCCCCCGGGGCAAAAGGGTCAGGCGAAAAAAGTCTAAAAACCAGAAAGGCAGGACAGCCCATGGAGTCAAGGGAGCCTTGTTAAGCTGATGGGCGGGATGTCAATGGCCAACAGCCAATCTTCACAAGTGTATCCTCTTTCCCAAACCATGTAAAACACAGAACCACAGAGCATAGGGCACTTCCACACATGGGCGTTGACCTTGGGAAAATGAAAAAATCAACCAGACACAGGGACCCCAAAGTTCAGGGCTGCTGTCTTGACAAGAACCACCACCCCGGTACACGTTTCATATCCCAGGAAAGAGCCAAGTGGACAAAGACGAGTGGACAAGTGGACAAAGTCAAGTGGACAAGTGGTGCTACGTAGGTCCAATGGAGTGTCACTCAGCCATGAAATCCACGTCATGAGGCTGGTAGCAGCATCCTGAGTGGATTTAGGTACGATCATCCTCAGTGAAATAAGTCCCACAAAAAAAGAAACTTATGATATCACTTATCGAGGGAATGTAAAAATCGCTCCCCATGAACGGAATCCCCAAACAGAACAGAGTCACGCTTTTAGAAAACACACTTATGCCTGCTTCAGGGGAAAGGTGAGGTGCGGTGACGCATAAAACTCGAGTTTGAAATGAGCACAGATACCCTTCCGAAAACCGAATATGGAATGGACACGACCTACTCCTTGCTCAATCAACTGGACTCACCAGACCCTGTTCATCGCACAAGTATCTATCCGACTAGTAAGCATCTTAAAAGCTAAGTCTTGATATCTCTGTGTAAGTGCATCAAGGGTGTGTAAAGCGGCCTAAAACCAGCAGGGAAAATCAGCTCAGACCCATTCTGAGGATACATTTCCAACATAAAGAAGAAACAAGCAGGGCAAAACAGAGAGAAATTCTTCCAAAATGCGTTCAGGGACTGGCATGCAACCAGGATTGACCACATCTACAGCCCCAGCGGCAGAAGACATAAGGCTGGACACTCTTGGGGCTGAGACGATTGGTGAGGTTGGGAAAGCAAATGCAGACCCTTGAAAGGAATCCTGCGTGCTCCCCATTCCATGGGTCCCAACTCTCCAGGTTCAACGCAATCTTCCGACAGCGAAAGCACTCATTGGAAACCCAGCGGATGCTACACCGTGGGATCGGGAAAGCTTTCTGAAACTCACCTCAGTTTTCCTCTCCTGGTGCTCGTGTTCTCCATTCAGGCCCCCTTACTAACAATCTCCCCACTTGGAGACTCGGCGCCTTTCCATGCCTCTTTCGTACCGTCTGCAATTTGTCCGCAGGATGAACTGCAAGAGGGGGAACCAATGAGAGACTCGCTGGAGGTGTTTGGTCGGGCACATGTCACTCTCATTTCCCATCACGAAGAAGAATTCACCAGAGGTTCAGCCTGCCACCCCGGATCGACAATAGGGCGTGAAGCCATCCAGCCGTGTTGCGTCCCACTCACAAAAAAGCGACTTGGGAAATGGAGCTCAGGGGCACTGCACTTCCCAAACCTGCAGAGTTCTAAACGATAACTATCGCCCCAAAATATATTGAGGTCAGGCTCCGAAGAGGCGCTGAACGCAAGGCAGAACTGCAGGAAACGGATGTCAACGGGTACATCGGAATGGCCCCGATAGCACATGAAAAGCGCCAGAACGTGGACAATGATGCGGTTGGCCAAAAAGGGCGTATGCGTTTTTTCCTGAATATATTCAGGAAAAAACGCATACGCCCTTTTTGGCCAACCAAGCAACCTGGGAGAGCAAATCAGCACTACAAAGAAATCTCTCGCCCCCCCCCCCGGGGGCAAAAGGGTCAGGCGAAAAAAGTCTAAAAACCAGAAAGGCAGGACAGGCCACGGAGTCAAGGGAGCCTTGTTAAGCTGATGGGCGGGATGTCAATGGCCAACAGCCAATCTTCACAAGTGTATCCTCTTTCCCAAACCATGTAAAACACAGAACCACAGAGCATAGGGCACTTCCACACATGGGCGTTGACCTTGGGAAAATGAAAAAATCAACCAGACACAGGGACCCCAAAGTTGAGGGCTGCTGTCTTGACAAGAACCTCCACTCCGGTACACGTTTCATATCCCAGGAAAGAGCCAAGTGGAGAAGTGGACAAAGACAAGTGGACAAGTGGACAAGTGGTGCTACGTAGGTCCAATGGAGTGTCACTCAGCCATGAAATCCACGTCATGAGGCTGGTAGCAGCATCCTGAGTGGATTTAGGTACGATCATCCTCAGTGAAATCAGTCCCACAAAAAAAGAAACTTATGATATCACTTATCGAGGGAATGTAAAAATCGCTCCCCATGAACTGAATCCCCAAACAGAACAGAGTCACGCTTTTAGAAAACACACTTATGCCTGCTTCAGGGGAAAGGAGAGGTGGGGTGACGCATAAAACTCGAGTTTGAAATGAGCACAGATACCCTTCCGAAAACCGAATATGGAATGGACACGACCTACTCCTTGCTCAATCAACTGGACTCACCAGACCCTGTTCATCGCACAAGTATCTATCCGACTAGTAAGCATCTTAAAAGCTAAGTCTTGATATCTCTGTGTAAGTGCATCAAGTGTGTGTAAAGCGGCCTAAAACCAGCAGGGAAAATCAGCTCAGACCCATTCTGAGGATACATTTCCAACACAAAGAAGAAACAAGCAGGGCAAAACAGAGAGAAATTCTTCCAAAATGCGTTCAGGGACTGGCATGCAACCAGGATTGACCACATCTACAGCCCCAGCGGCAGAAGACATAAGGCTGGACACTCTTGGGGCTGAGACGATTGGTGAGGTTGGGAAAGCAAATGCAGACCCTTGAAAGGAATCCTGCATGCTCCCCTTTCCATGGGTCCCAACTCTCCAGGTTCAACGCAATCTTCCGACAGCGAAAGCACTCATTGGAAACCCAGCGGATGCTACACCGTGGGATCGGGAAAGCTTTCTGAAACCCACCTAAGTTTTCATCTCCTGGTGCTCGTGTTCTCCATTCAGGCCCCCTTACTAACAATCTCCCCACTTGGAGACTCGGCGCCTTTCCATGCCTCTTTCGTACCGTCTGCAATTTGTCCGCAGGATGAACTGCAAGAGGGGGAACCAATAAGAGACTCGCTGGAGGTGTTTGGTCGGGCACATGTCACTCTCATTTCCCATCGCGAAGAAGAATTCACCAGAGGCTCAGCCTGCCACCGCGGATCGACAATAGGGCGTGAAGCCATCCAGCCGTGTTGCGTCCCACTCACAAAAAAGCGACTTGGGAAATGGAGCTCAGGGGCACTGCACTTCCCAAACCTGCAGAGTTCTAAACGATAACTATCGCCCCAAAATATATTGAGGTCAGGCTACGAAGAGGCGTTGAACGCAAGGCAGAATTGCAGGAAACGGATGTCACCGGGTACATCGGAATGGCCCCGATAGCACATGAAATGCGCCAGAACGTGGACAATGATGCGGTTGGCCAAAAAGGGCGTATGCGTTTTTTCCTGAATATATTCAGGAAAAAACGCATACGCCCTTTTTGGCCAACCAAGCAACCTGGGAGAGCAAATCAGCACTACAAAGAAATATCTCGCCCCCCCCCCCCGGGGCAAAAGGGTCAGGCGAAAAAAGTCTAAAAACCAGAAAGGCAGGACAGCCCACGGAGTCAAGGGAGCCTTGTTAAGCTGATGGGCGGGATGTCAATGGCCAACAGCCAATCTTCACAAGTGTATCCTCTTTCCCAAACCATGTAAAACACAGAACCACAGAGCATAGGGCACTTCCACACATGGGCGTTGACCTTGGGAAAATGAAAAAATCAACCAGACACAGGGACCTCAAAGTTGAGGGCTGCTGTCTTGACAAGAACCTCCACTCCGGTACACGTTTCATATCCCAGGAAAGAGCCAAGTGGAGAAGTGGACAAAGACAAGTGGACAAGTGGACAAGTGGTGCTACGTAGGTCCAATGGAGTGTCACTCAGCCATGAAATCCACGTCATGAGGCTGGTAGCAGCATCCTGAGTGGATTTAGGTACGATCATCCTCAGTGAAATCAGTCCCACAAAAAAAGAAACTTATGATATCACTTATCGAGGGAATGTAAAAATCGCTCCCCATGAACTGAATCCCCAAACAGAACAGAGTCACGCTTTTAGAAAACACACTTATGCCTGCTTCAGGGGAAAGGTGAGGTGGGGTGACGCATAAAACTCGAGTTTGAAGTGAGCACAGATACCCTTCCGAAAACCGAATATGGAATGGACACGACCTACTCCTTGCTCAATCAACTGGACTCACCAGACCCTGTTCATCGCACAAGTATCTATCCGACTAGTAAGCATCTTAAAAGCTAAGTCTTGATATCTCTGTGTAAGTGCATCAAGTGTGTGTAAAGCGGCCTAAAACCAGCAGGGAAAATCAGCTCAGACCCATTCTGAGGATACATTTCCAACATAAAGAAGAAACAAGCAGGGCAAAACAGAGAGAAATTCTTCCAAAATGCGTTCAGGGACTGGCATGCAACCAGGATTGACCACATCTACAGCCCCAGCGGCAGAAGACATAAGGCTGGACACTCTTGGGGCTGAGACGATTGGTGAGGTTGGGAAAGCAAATGCAGACCCTTGAAAGGAATCCTGCGTGCTCCCCATTCCATGGGTCCCAACTCTCCAGGTTCAACGCAATCTTCCGACAGCGAAAGCACTCATTGGAAACCCAGCGGATGCTACACCGTGGGATCGGGAAAGCTTTCTGAAACTCACCTCAGTTTTCATCTCCTGGTGCTCGTGTTCTCCATTCAGGCCCCCTTACTAACAATCTCCCCACTTGGAGACTCGGCGCCTTTCCATGCCTCTTTCGTACCGTCTGCAATTTGTCCGCAGGATGAACTGCAAGAGGGGGAACCAATGAGAGACTCGCTGGAGGTGTTTGGTCGGGCACATGTCACTCTCATTTCCCATCGCGAAGAAGAATTCACCAGAGGCTCAGCCTGCAACCGCGGATCGACAATAGGGCGTGAAGCCATCCAGCCGTGTTGCGTCCCACTCACAAAAAAGCGACTTGGGAAATGGAGCTCAGGGGCACTGCACTTCCCAAACCTGCAGAGTTCTAAACGATAACTATCGTCCCAAAATATATTGAGGTCAGGCTACGAAGAGGCGTTGAACGCAAGGCAGAATTGCAGGAAACGGATGTCAACGGGTACATCGGAATGGCCCCGATAGCACATGAAATGCGCCAGAACGTGGACAATGATGCGGTTGGCCAAAAAGGGCGTGACGCATACGCCCTTTTTGGCCAACCAAGCAACCTGGGAGAGCAAATCAGCACTACAAAGAAATCTCTCGCCCCCCCCCCGGGGCAAAAGGGCCAGGCGAAAAAAGTCTAAAAACCAGAAAGGCAGGACAGCCCACGGAGTCAAGGGAGCCTTGTTAAGCTGATGGGCGGGATGTCAATGGCCAACAGCCAATCTTCACAAGTGTATCCTCTTTCCCAAACCATGTAAAACACAGAACCACAGAGCATAGGGCACTTCCACACATGGGCGTTGACCTTGGGAAAATGAAAAAATCAACCAGACACAGGGACCCCAAAGTTGAGGGCTGCTGTCTTGACAAGAACCTCCACTCCGGTACACGTTTCATATCCCAGGAAAGAGCCAAGTGGACAAAGACGAGTGGACAAGTGGACAAAGACAAGTGGACAAGTGGTGCTACGTAGGTCCAATGGAGTGTCACTCAGCCATGAAATCCACGTCATGAGGCTGGTAGCAGCATCCTGAGTGGATTTAGGTACGATCATCCTCAGTGAAATAAGTCCCACAAAAAAAGAAACTTATGATATCACTTATCGAGGGAATGTAAACATCGCTCCCCATGAACGGAATCCCCAAACAGAACAGAGTCACGCTTTTAGAAAACACACTTATGCCTGCTTCAGGGGAAAGGTGAGGTGGGGTGACGCATAAAACTCGAGTTTGGAATGAGCACAGATACCCTTCGAAAACCGAATATGGAATGGACACGACCTACTCCTTGCTCAATCAACTGGACTCACCAGACCCTGTTCATCGCACAAGTATCTATCCGACTAGTAAGCATCTTAAAAGCTAAGTCTTGATATCTCTGTGTAAGTGCATCAAGTGTGTGTAAAGGGGCCTAAAACCAGCAGGGAAAATCAGCTCAGACCCATTCTGAGGATACATTTCCAACATAAAGAAGAAACAAGCAGGGCAAAACAGAGAGAAATTCTTCCAAAATGCGTTCAGGGACTGGCATGCAACCAGGATCGACCACATCTACAGCCCAGGCGGCAGAAGACAGAAGGCTGGACACTCTTGGGGCTGAGACGATTGGTGAGGTTGGGAAAGCAAATGCAGACCCTTGAAAGGAATCTTGCGTGCTCCCCATTCCATGGGTCCCAACTCTCCAGGTTCAACGCAATCTTCCGACAGCGAAAGCACTCATTGGAAACCCAGCGGATGCTACACCGTGGGATCGGGAAAGCTTTCTGAAACTCACCTCAGTTTTCATCTCCTGGTGCTCGTGTTCTCCATTCAGGCCCCCTTACTAACAATCTCCCCACTTGGAGACTCGGCGCCTTTCCATGCCTCTTTCGTACCGTCTGCAATTTGTCCGCAGGATGAACTGCAAGAGGGGGAACCAATGAGAGACTCGCTGGAGGTGTTTGGTCGGGCACATGTCACTCTCATTTCCCATCACGAAGAAGAATTCACCAGCGGTTCAGCCTGCCACCCCGGATCGACAATAGGGCGTGAAGCCATCCAGCCGTGTTGCGTCCCACTCACAAAAAAGCGACTTGGGAAATGGAGCTCAGGGGCACTGCACTTCCCAAACCTGCAGAGTTCTAAACGATAACTATCGCCCCAAAATATATTGAGGTCAGGCTACGAAGAGGCGCTGAACGCAAGGCAGAATTGCAGGAAACGGATGTCAACGGGTACATCGGAATGGCCCCGATAGCACATGAAAAGCGCCAGAACGTGGACATTGATGCGGTTGGCCAAAAAGGGCGTATGCGTTTTTTCCTGAGGAAAAAACGCATACGCCCTTTTTGGCCAACCAAGCAACCTGGGAGAGCAAATCAGCACTACAAAGAAATCTCTCGCCCCCCCCCCCCCTGGGCAAAAGGGTCAGGCGAAAAAAGTCTAAAAACCAGAAAGGCAGGACAGCCCACGGAGTCAAGGGAGCCTTGTTAAGCTGATGGGCGGGATGTCAATGGCCAACAGCCAATCTTCACAAGTGTATCCTCTTTCCCAAACCATGTAAAACACAGAACCACAGAGCATAGGGCACTTCCACACATGGGCGTTGACCTTGGGAAAATGAAAAAATCAACCAGACACAGGGACCCCAAAGTTGAGGGCTGCTGTCTTGACAAGAACCTCCACTCCGGTACACGTTTCATATCCCAGGAAAGAGCCAAGTGGAGAAGTGGACAAAGACAAGTGGACAAGTGGACAAGTGGTGCTACGTAGGTCCAATGGAGTGTCACTCAGCCATGAAATCCACGTCATGAGGCTGGTAGCAGCATCCTGAGTGGATTTAGGTACGATCATCCTCAGTGAAATAAGTCCCACAAAAAAAGAAACTTATGATATCACTTATCGAGGGAATGTAAAAATCGCTCCCCATGAACTGAATCCCCAAACAGAACAGAGTCACGCTTTTAGAAAACACACTTATGCCTGCTTCAGGGGAAAGGTGAGGTGGGGTGACGCATAAAACTCGAGTTTGAAATGCGCACAGATACCCTTCCGAAAACCGAATATGGAATGGACACGACCTACTCCTTGCTCAATCAACTGGACTCACCAGACCCTGTTCATCGCACAAGTATCTATCCGACTAGTAAGCATCTTAAAAGCTAAGTCTTGATATCTCTGTGTAAGTGCATCAAGTGTGTGTAAAGCGGTCTAAAAACAGCAGGGAAAATCAGCTCAGACCCATTCTGAGGATACATTTCCAACACAAAGAAGAAACAAGCAGGGCAAAACAGAGAGAAATTCTTCCAAAATGCGTTCAGGGACTGGCATGCAACCAGGATTGACCACATCTACAGCCCCAGCGGCAGAAGACATAAGGCTGGACACTCTTGGGGCTGAGACGATTGGTGAGGTTGGGACAGCAAATGCAGACCCTTGAAAGGAATCCTGCCTGCTCCCCATTCCATGGGTCCCAACTCTCCAGGTTCAACGCAATCTTCCGACGGCGAAAGCACTCATTGGAAACCCAGCGGATGCTACACCGTGGGATCGGGAAATCTTTCTGAAACTCACCTCAGTTTTCATCTCCTGGTTCTCGTGTTCTCCATTCAGGCCCCCTTACTAAAAATCTCCTCACTTGGGAACTCAGCGCCTTTCCATGCCTCTTTCGTACCGTCTGCAATTTGTCCGCAGGATGCACTGGAAGAGGGGGAACCAATGAGAGACTCGCTGGAGGTGTTTGGTCGGGCACATGTCACTCTCATTTCCCATCGCGAAGAAGAATTCACCAGAGGCTCAGCCTGCCACCCCGGATCGACAATAGGGCGTGAAGCCATCCAGCCGTGTTGCGTCCCACTCACAAAAAAGCGACTTGGGAAATGGAGCTCAGGGGCACTGCACTTCCCAAACCTGCAGAGTTCTAAACGATAACTATCGCCCCCAAATATATTGAGGTCAGGCTACGAAGAGGCGCTGAACGCAAGGCAGAATTGCAGGAAACGGATGTCAACGGGTACATCGGAATGGCCCCTATAGCACATGAAAAGCGCCAGAACGTGGACATTGATGCGGTTGGCCAAAAAGGGCGTATGCGTTTTTTCCTGAATATATTCAGGAAAAAACGCATACGCCCTTTTTGGCCAACCAAGCAACCTGGGAGAGCAAATCAGCACTACAAAGTAATCTCTCGCCCCACCCCCGGGCAAAAGGGCCAGGCGAAAAAAGTCTAAAAACCAGAAAGGCAGGACAGGCCACGGAGTCAAGGGAGCCTTGTTAAGCTGATGGGCGGGATGTCAATGGCCAACAGCCAATCTTCACAAGTGTATCCTCTTTCCCAAACCATGTAAAACACAGAACCACAGAGCATAGGGCACTTCCACACATGGGCGTTGACCTTGGGAAAATGAAAAAATCAACCAGACACAGGGACCCCAAAGTTGAGGGCTGCTGTCTTGACAAGATCCTCCACTCCGGTACACGTTTCATATCCCAGGAAAGAGCCAAGTGGACAAAGACAAGTGGACAAGTGGACAAACACAAGTGGACAAGTGGACAAGTGGTGCTACGTAGGTCCAATGGAGTGTCACTCAGCCATGAAATCCACGTCATGAGGCTGGTAGCAGCATCCTGAGTGGATTTAGGTACGATCATCCTCAGTGAAATAAGTCCCACAAAAAAAGAAACTTATGATATCACTTATCGAGGGAATGTAAAAATCGATCCCCATGAAATGAATCCCCAAACAGAACAGAGTCACGCTTTTAGAAAACACACTTATGCCTGCTTCAGGGGAAAGGTGAGGTGGGGTGACGCATAAAACTCGAGTTTGAAATGCGCACAGATACCCTTCCGAAAACCGAATATGGAATGGACACGACCTACTCCTTGCTCAATCAACTGGACTCACCAGACCCTGTTCATCGCACAAGTATCTATCCGACTAGTAAGCATCTTAAAAGCTAAGTCTTGATATCTCTGTGTAAGTGCATCAAGTGTGTGTAAAGTGGTCTAAAAACAGCAGGGAAAATCAGCTCAGACCCATTCTGAGGATACATTTCCAACACAAAGAAGAAACAAGCAGGGCAAAACAGAGAGAAATTCTTCCAAAATGCGTTCAGGGACTGGCATGCAACCAGGATTGACCACATCTACAGCCCCAGCGGCAGAAGACATAAGGCTGGACACTCTTGGGGCTGAGACGATTGGTGAGGTTGGGAAAGCAAATGCAGACCCTTGAAAGGAATCCTGCGTGCTCCCCATTCCATGGCTCCCAACTCTCCAGGTTCAACGCAATCTTCCGACAGCGAAAGCACTCATTGGAAACCCAGCGGATGCTACACCGTGGGATCGGGAAAGCTTTCTGAAACTCACCTCAGTTTTCATCTCCTGGTGCTCGTGTTCTCCATTCAGGCCCCCTTACTAACAATCTCCCCACTTGGAGACTCAGCGCCTTTCCATGCCTCTTTCGTACCGTCTGCAATTTGTCCGCAGGATGAACTGCAAGAGGGGGAACCAATGAGAGACTCGCTGGAGGTGTGTGCTCAGGCACATGTCACTCTCATTTCCCGTCACGAAGAAGAATTCACCAAAGGTTCAGCCTGCCACCCCGGATCGACAATAGGGCGTGAAGCCATCCAGCCGTGTTGCGTCCCACTCACAAAAAAGAGACTTGGGAAATGGAACTCAGGGGCCCTGCACTTCCCAAACCTGCAGAGTTCTAAACGATAACTATTGCCCCAAAATATATTGAGGTCAGCCTACGAAGAGGCGTTGAACGCAAGGCAGAATTGCCTGAAACATCCCTTTAAAAATCGCTACAGATCAACCGAATTACAATATAGAAGAGAGTTAAATATTTGAAAACACACTGATGCCTGCTTCAGGGCATTGGTGATGTGGGGTGATGCATAAAACAAGAGTTTGAAATTAGCACATAAACCGTTCCATAAACCAAGTAGGTAATCCTCAAGAGCTACTTATTGCTCAATGATCTGTACTCAACCCACCCTATTCACCACAGAAGAATATATCTGAGTTGTACAAATATTAAAATGTATTTATTGATATCCCTGTGTAAGTGAATCACGTGAGTGTAAAGCGACATAACCACAGCAGTGAAAATCAGCTAAACCCCATTATAAACATACACATTTTCAGGCAAAACCCATACGCCCTTTTTGGCAAACCAAACAACCACGAAATGCAAATCAGCACTACAAAGTATTCTGACTTCTCATTAGTCAATAGTGCCATTTTGGAAAAGTGTGAAGCAGAAATGCAGCTCAGGCCATGGAGCAAAGGAAGCCTCTTTATCCTGATTGGGGGGATGTAAATAGTCAACGGCCACTCTGGAAAAGTGCATGCTGTTTCCTTAACCTTCCAGAAAAATAGAGCTACAGACCATATGGCTCTTCCAATCTTGGGCGTATATAGTGGTAATACCAAAAGTCGACAGGACACAGGCATCCCTACGTTTAATGCTGCTCTGCTTAAAATGCCTCAACTTGGGTACAACATACATGTCCTTGAAGGAAGAAATGGATAAAGAATTTGTGGTACTTATGTACAATGTAATATTCCTGAGCAATTAAATCAATGAAATAAGGCCAGTTGCAGCAACTCGTGGAGACTCACGTACGATCATTCTAAGTGACGTAAGTCAGACATTAGTAGAGACTTATCATAAGGTATCAATTATACGTGGTATCTAAAAATAGCTACACATGAACTCACTTACAAAACAGAAACCGAGTCACACATAAAGAAAACACATTTATGACTTCTAAAAGAGAAAGGTGTGGTGGGGGTGATGCATAAACCAGGAGGTTGGAATTAGCATAGATACGGTTCCATAAACAAAATACGTAATCAACAGGACCTGCTGAATAGCTCAAGTAGCTGGACTCAGCACACTGCTGTCACTGGAAAAGCGTATATAAGACTGTAAGAATCTGTAAAAGAATTGATTGGTGTCTCTCTTTAAGTGAATCAAGTGGATAGATGTAGTGCAGGAAGAATCATAGTATTGAAAATCAGCTCTACCCCATTATAAAATTAAATTAAAAGAACAAAAAAAGACAGTGAGAGAGAGAGAAATTCTTACAAAATGTGTTCAAGGGCTGTGATGCAACCTGGACTGACCACATCTAGACACACAGCTGGATGGGACCTAAGGCTCTACACTCGTGGGTCTGAGAGGCTTGCTGAGGATGGGACAGCAAATGCAGTACTTTTACAGTAACACTGCCTGGCCCCCATTCCATGGGTCCCATATCTCCAGGTGCAGAGGACCCTTCCTCCAGGTAAAACATGAATGGGACATCCAGAGGATGGTACACCGTCTGTTCGGGAAGAGTGAGGAAGCGGTATCGCTTTGCACCAGTCAGAATGGCCAACCTCACAAAGTGTAAAACCTGAAATGCAGGACAGGGTGTGGATAAAAGGGAACCCTGACAAGCTGATGGTGGGAATGTAAATTGCTAACAGCCACTCTGGAGAAGTGGGTGGTGATTCCTTAAAAATCTAAAAAGCAGAGCTTCAGAGCATATGGCACTTCCACTCCTGGGCCTGTATCTTGGAAAAAATGTAAATTGACAGTACCCAGGCACTCCAAAATTTATGCAGCCCTGTTTACAAGAGCCCCTACTTGGAAGTTACGTAAACGTCCTTGGAAGGAAGACTGGATAAAGAAATTATGGTAGATATGTACAGTGGAATATTACTCAGCCATGAAATGAATGAAATAAGGCCATTTGCAGCCACTCAGAAGGACGTAGATGCATTCATACTATGTGGCATAAATCAGACAATGATAAATATCATATGATATTACTTATCTGTGGAATCTACATATTGATACAAAGGTACTATCTTACAACACAGAAACAGAGTCCCAGGCTTAGAACACAAACTTATGGTTACCAAACTGGAAAGGTGTGTTGGAGGCACAAATCATGAGGTTGGAGTTAGTATATACATATTTACAGAGAGAAAACTTGTCATCAAACTGGATCTGCTGTAGAGCACTTGGAACTCTTCTCAACACCCTTTAGTAACCTCAATGGGAAAATAATTCCAAAGAGAATGTATAGTCATCTCTGTATAAATGAATCATGTTGGTGTATATCAAAAATGAACACAACATGGTAAATCAACTATACCCCATTATAAATTTAAAATTAAATTATAGAAAAGAAAAATGATCACTAAATCCATTTAGTCACGGTGGACGTGCTAGTGTCACATCCTTGGACACAGACACAATTTGATCCCAAGGCTGGACTGTTGTGGGCCTGAGGACCTCGGAAGGATACGCCAGCTAATTCACCCCCCTTGAACATGTAGTACTTGGTCCCCTCTGCATGGGATCACAATCTCCAGATCGAAGTGTGCCCTCATACTACTAAACCAACCCTCTGACACCCAAAGGATGGTGGGCTCTCTGGGCTGCATGACATTTGGAAAATCACCTGGTCTCAACATACCCTGGTGTTTGGGTTCCGACCTTCTGACTCCTTCGTTAGGGTCATCAGACTCTACACGACAGCCCCCTCAACAGGTGACTCTGCAGGGGTTTATGCTTGTTCGGGGGCTGAAGGGGAAGGGGATAGGAGGAATGGGACGGAAGCCCTTACATGTTTGGTCAGGCACATCCCGCTCTAAGTTAAAACCCAGGAACAGGACTTTCCCTACAGCTAAGGTTGTGTCAGTAACCAGAGAGGGACAGGAGAAATCCTGCCACCTTCTCTTTCCCATAACAACAATTCTAAACCTGGACCTTATAGGCACTTCATATTCACAATGCCTGGGAAGCTGTAAGTGACAACAGCCCTCAAAAAATGTCTTGGTGGGCTTCCCTGGTGGGACAGTGGTTGAGAGTCCTCCTACCGATGCAGGGGACATGGGTTCGTGCCCCTGTTCGGGAGGATCCCACACGCCATGGACCAGCTGGGCCCGTGAGCCATGGCCGCTGAATCTGTGCATCCGGAGCCCGTGCATCCTGAGCCTGTGCTCTGCAGTAGCAGAGGCCATGGCAGTGAGAGACCCGTGTACCACACACAAAAAAAATGTCTTGGGGTAGATAATCGAAATAGACTTCAAAACAAGGCAACCTTTCAATAACCCTTTTTCAAGGGGTACATTTTACTCACACTGTTCAAAAAAAAGCACACATGAAGATGCTCACCATTGCTTTATGTCAGACAAATGCAAATCAGATGTACAAAGAAGTATCACCTAGAACCACTCAGAATAGCCATCCTCACAATGTCTAGAAACAAGAAATGCTTCAGAAGGTGTGGAAAAAAGAGAAACCTACTACATATTATTCGTATATTTTAATCTGCTTTGGGTCCCCGTTGCTGCATGCGGCTTTTCTATAGTTGCAGCAAGCGGGGGCTACTCATCGTTGTGGTACGCAGCCTTCTCTTTGCGGTGGCTTCTCTTGTTGTGGAGCACAGGCTCTAGGCACACAGGCTTCAGTAGTTGTGGCACGTGAGCTCAGTAGTTGTGGCTCATGGGCTCTAGAGCGCAGACTCAGTAGTTGTGGCACACAGGCTTAGGTGCTCTGCAGCGTGTGGGATCTTCCTGGGTCAGGGTTCAAACCTGTGTCCCCTGCACTGGTAGGCAGATTCTTAACTACTGTGCCACAAATACTTCACTATTGGTGGCAATGCCAATTGGCAACAGCCACTATGGAGCACAGACTGGAGGTTACCAGAGTAAGGGGAGGCGGGAGGGATAAATTGGGATTGACATATACACACCACTATATATATATATATATATATATATTTTTTTTTTTTTTTTTGCGGTACGCGGGCCTCTCACTGCTGTGGCCTCTCCCGTTGCGGAGCACAGGCTCCGGACGCGCAGGCTCAGCGGCCATGGCTCACGGGCCCGGCCGCTCCACGGCATGTGGGATCTTCCCAGACCAGGACACGAACCCGTGTCCCCTGCATCGGCAGGCGGACTCTCAACCACTGCGCCACCAAGGAAGCCCACCACTATATATTTTAAAAATAACAAATACGGGCCTACTGTATAGCACTTGAGGAACTCTACACAATACTCTGTAATGACCTGTGTGGGAAAGGAATCCAAAAAGGATTGGATATATGTATAACTGCTTCACTCTGCTGTGTAGCAGAAAGTAACACAACATTGTAAATCAACTATACTCCAAAGAAATTGAAATGAAATGAAAGAAAATAAAATAAAATAGAGTTACCAGATGATCCAGCAAGTTTACTCCTGTGTGCATATCTGAAGGAAAGCATAAATCGAAAAGACACATCTTCCCCAATGTTCACTGCAACACTCTTTACAATAGTGAAGACATGGAAGCAACCAAAATGTCCATCAACATACGAATATAGGTAAAGAATATGTGATACATATATATAATGGAATATGACTCAGCCATAAAATAGAAGAAAATAGGGGCTTCCCTGGTGGTGCAGTGGTTGAGAGTCTGCCTGCTGATGCAGGGGACACGGGTTCATGCCCCGGTCTGGGAAGATCCCACATGCCATGGGGCGACTAGGCCCGTGAGCCATGGCCGCTGAACCTGCGCGTCCGGAGCCTGTGTATCCTGAGCCTGTGCTCCGCAATGGGAGAGGCCACAACAGTGAGAGGCCTGTGTACCGCAAAAGGAAAAAAAAATAGAAGAAAATAATGTCAATTGCAGTAACATGGATGGACCTAGAGATGATTGTACTAAGTGAAGTGAGTCAGACAGAGTAAGACAAATATTGTATGATATCACTTCTAGGTGGAAACTAAAAATTGATACAAATGAACTAACTTACAAAACAGAGGCAGACTCACAGACTTGGAAAACAAACTTATGGTTACCAAAGGGGAAAGGTGGGGGGAGGGGTAAATCAAGAACTTGGGGTAAACATATGAATACTACTCTATATAATATAGGTAAGCAACAAGGACCTACTGTATAGCACAGGCAACTCTACTCAATATTCTGGGAATATCTTTATCAGAAAAGACTCTGAAAAAGAATGAATATATGCATATGTGTAACTGAATCACTTTCTGTGCAGCTGAAATGAACACAACATTGTAAATCAACTATACTCCAATAAAATTTAAATTACAAAATAAAGAAAATCACCTCATTTCAAAAGAAAAAAAGAATTCCCATATATTTTTATGGCTTGATAGCTTACTTTCTTAGTGCTCAATATTATCCCATTCCCAGTATATATTAATACTATATCATTTCATTCACCTATTGGAGGACACCTTAGTTTCATTCACATTTTGGCAATATTGAATTAGGTGCTATAAATATCCATATGCAGGTTTTCATCTGGAAGTATGTTTTAAACTACTTTCAGTTAATATCCATGAGAACACTTGCTGGATTGTACAGTAATGGAATGTTCAATATTATAGCAAGTGTCAATCAGACTACCAAAGTAGCTGCATTATTTTTCATTTCCACCAATAACAAATGTCATTTCCTAATGTTCCACATCCGCTACAGAATTTGTCCTTGTCATTGTACACATTTTAGCCATTCTAAGTGTTACATAGTGGTATGTAATTGTATTTTTAATTTGCTTTTTTATGGCAGCATGTAATCTGGATTATTCTTCTGTATACTTATATGCATGGTGTCTATTTTCTTTGGTGAGGTGCCCATAAAGTATAATGGTCCACATTTTATTTAGGCTGCTTTCATTTTTTTCTAACCAATCTGTACTGTTTTATTTCTTTTTATGCCTTATTGCATTAGTAAGGACTTGGAGTAAAATATGGAAAAGGAGTCATGAAAGGGGACATCCTTGTTTTTACCTGAACTTAGTGACAAAGCTTCATGTTTTTAACCATTAATCATGAGGTAAGATCAAAGTTTCCTGTAGATCTTTATTATCAACTTGAGAAACTTCCAGTCTATTTCTTTAACTAAGAGTTTTTATGAAGAATGGGTTTTAGGCTTTTTCAAAGGTCTTCTGAATCTAGTGATATGTTAATGATTGTCTTTAGGGTGTTGATATGATGAATATAATTATTTGATTTCAGAATGTTGAACAAGCCTTGCATAACTGGGATTATTCCTTCTCATTCATGATATAAAATTCTCTCAAAATATTGTTGGATTTGATTTGTTAATATTTTGTTGACGATTTTTGCATTGATGGTCCTGAGAGATATTGGTCAATTTTCTTTACTATTCATATGTTTCTCTAAGTTTGGATGTTATGGATTTAGTGTGAGACATTAATTTGGGGAGATTCTCAGTCATTTAAAAAAATTCTTTCTGTTCTTTGTTACCTTTATTTTCCTCCTGCTATATCCATTATGTATAGGTCACAGCATTTTCACTGTTTCACAATTATTGATTACTCTGTTCTGCTGATTTCTTTCCTGCCCATTTTTTCTTTTGAGATTTAAAGGTTTCTCTTGATATGTCTTCAAGCTCACAGATATTACTCCTCAGCCAGCCCCTTCACTGCTAAAACAAAATACGAGAGACTTGGTATTTTATAAACAACAGAATATTTTTGTTTTCTCATAATTGCTGAGGCTGAAAAGTTCAAGAACTAGTTACCAGGGGCTTCCCTGGTGGCACAGTGGTTAAGAATCTCCATACCAATAAAGGGGACACAGGTTTGAGCCCTGTCTGGGAAGATCCCACATGCCATGGAACAACTAAGCCCGTGCACTACAACTACTGAGCCTGCACTCTAGAGCCTGCAAGCAATAACTATTGAGCCTGAATGACACAATTACGAAGCCCATGCACCTAGAGTCCATACTCCACAACAAGAGAAACCACTGCAAGGAGAAACCCGTGCGCCGCAACGATGAGTAACCCCTGTGTGACACAACTAGAGAAACCTTGTGCAGCAACGAAGACCCAATGCAACAAAAAATAAATAAAATTAAATCTTTTGACTTCTGAGATGACTCACTCACATGGTTGTAAGTAAGAGGCCTCAGTTCCTTGACACATGGATCTCTCCTTAGGGCTGCTTGAGTGTCCTCATGACATGGAAGCTGGATTACCCCAGGATGAGTGATCTAGCAGAAACCAAAGCAGAAGCTGCAATGCCTTTGATAAACTTGGAAACTGCACTTTGTCATTTCTGCAATTTCTTATTAGTTAAACAGTGAGCTTTTTTCAAGTGTGAGGAGACACACAGGTAGATGAAGACTGGGAGATAATTAGGGGATAATTAGGGCCATCTTGGAGGCTGGCTACCAAAGTGGCTGACTAGACGAAGACTGAATTTTGTTTTCTTCACGTCTGGGGAGAAAATGGTCAGTGAATCCCATTGGTGGTCTTTGAGATGTACCAAAGCTACCTCTTGCTCTCACCCCCAGCCGTGTGGCTGACAGGATCTTGCTGCTCCGGCCATGTGTCAGGCCTGTGCCTCTGAGGTGAGAGAGCCAAGTTCAGGACATTTATCTACCAGAGACCTCCAGCACCTTATAATATCAAACGATGAAAACTCTCCCAGAGATATCCGTCTCCATGCTGAGACCTGGCTCCAGTCAGAGACCAGCAAGATATGGTGCCGGACATCCCATGCCAAACAACTAGCAAGACAGGAATGCAGGCCCACCCATTAGCAAAGGGGCTGACTAAAATCATAATAAGGCCACAGACACCCCAAAACACACCACCGGATGCAGAATTGCCCACCAGAAGGACAAGATCCAGACATACCCACCAGAACACAGGCACCAGTCCCCTCCACCAGAAAGCCTGCACAACCCACTGAACCAACCTTAGTCACTGGAGGCAGACACCAAAACAATGGGAATTACGAATCTGCAGCCTGCAAAAAGGTGACCCCAAACACAGTCCCCAAAGCCAAATGAGAAGACAGAGAAACACACAGCAGATGAAGGAGCAAGGTAAAAACTCACCGGACCAAACAAATGTAGAGAAAACAGGCAGTCTACCTGAAAAAGAATTCAGAGTAATGATAGTAAAGATGATCCCAAATCTTGGAACTGGAATGGAGAATATACAAGAAACATTTCACAAGGACCTAGAAGAACTAAAGAGCAAACAAACAATGATGAACAACACAATAAATGGAATTTAAAATTCTCAAGAAGGAAACAATAGCAGAATAACTGAGGCAGAAGAATGGATAAATGACCTGGAAGATAAAATAGTGGAAATAACTACTGCAGAGCAGAATAAAGAAAAAAGAATGAAAAGAATTGAGGACAATCTGAGACACTTCTGGGACCACATTAAACACACCAACATTCGAATATCAGGGTCCCAGAAGTAGAAGAGAAAAAGAAAGAGACTGAGAAAATATTTGAAGAGATTTTTGTTGAAAAGTTCCCTAATATGGGAAAGGGAATCATTAATCAAGTCCGGGAAGTGCAGAGAGTCCCATACAAGATAAACCCAAGGAGAAACATGCCAAAACATATATTAATCAAACTATCAAAAATTAAATAACAAAGAAAAAATATTAAAAGCAGCAAGGGAAAAACAACAAATAACATACAAGGGAATCCCCGTAAGGTTAACAGATGATCTTTCAGCAGAAACTCTGCAAGCCAGAAGGGACTGGCAGGACATATTTAAAGTGATGAAAGGGGAAAAGCTACAACCAAGATTACTCGAACCAGCAAAGATCTCATTCAGATTTGACAGAGAAATTAAAATCTTTACAGACAAGCAAAAACTAAGAGAATTTAGCACCACCAAACCAGCTTTACAAGAAATGCTAAAGGAAATTCTCTAGGCAGGAAACACAAGAGAAGGAAAAGACCTACAATAACAAACCCAAGACAATTAAGAAAATGGTCATAAGAACATACATATCAATAATTACCTTAAATGTAAATGGATTAAATGCTCCAACCAAAAGACATAGACTGGCTGAATGGATCCAAAAACATAACTGGTATATATGTGGTCTACAAGAGACCCACTTGAGACCTGGGGACACATGCAGACTGAAAGTTAGGGGATGGAATAAGATAATCCATGCAAATGGAAATCAAAAGAAAGCTAGAGTAGCAATTCTCATATCCGACAAAAAAGACTTTAAAATAAAGACTATTACAGGAAACAAAGAAGGACACTACATATCATCAAGGGATCAATCCAAGAAAAAGATATAACAATTCTATATACTTATGCACCCAACATAGGAGCAACTTAATACATAAGGCAAATGCTAACAGCCATAAAAGGGGAAATCGACAGTAACACAATCATAGTAGGGGACTTTAGCACCCCTCTTTCACCAATGAACAGATCATCCAAAATGAAAATAAATAAAGAAACACAAGCTTTAAAATGATACATTAAACAAGATGGACTTAATTGATACTCACAGGACATTCCATCCAAAAACAACAGAATACACTTTTTCTCAAGGGCTCGTGGAACATTCTCCAGGATAGATCATATCTTGGGTCACAAATCAAGCCTTGGTAAATTTAAGAAAATTGAAATCATTATCAAGTATCTTTTCCAACCACAATGCTATCAGACTAGATATCAATTACAGGAAAAAAAATCTGTAAAAAATACAAACACATGGACGCTAAAAAATACTCTACTTAATAACCAAGGCATCACTGATGAAATGAAAGAGGAAATTTAAAAATACCTAGAAACAAATGACAATGAAAACATGAAGACCCAAAACCTATGGGATGCAGCAAAAGGAGTTCTAAGAGGGAAGTTTATAGCAATAAAATCCTACCTCAAGAAACAAGAAACATCTCAAATAAACAAGCTAACCTTACACCTAAAGCAATTAGAGAAAGAAAGAAAAAAAAAAAAACAAAGTCAGCAGAGGAAAGAAATCATAAAGATCATATCAGAAATAAATGAAAAATAAATGAAGGAAACAACAGCAAAGATCAAACAAACTAAAAGCTGGTTCCCTGAGAAGATAGACAAAATTGATAAACCATTAGCCAGACTCATCAAGAAAAGAAGGGACAGGACTCAAATCAATAGAATTACAAATGAAAAAGGAGAAGTAACAACTGACACTGCAGAAATACAAAGGATCATGAGAGATTACTGCAAGCAACTATAGGCCAATAAAATGGACAACCTGGAAGAAATGGACAAATTCTTAGAAAAGCACAGCCTTCCAAGACTGAACCAGGAAGAAATAGAAACTATAAACAAACCAATCCCAAGCACTGAAATTGAGACTGTGATTATAAATATTCCAACAAACAAAAGCCCAGGACCAGATGGCTTCACATGCAAATTCCATCAAACATTTAGAGAAGAGTTAACACCTATCCTTCTCAAACTCTTCCAAAATAGAGCAGAGGGAGGATCTCTCCCAAACTTATTCTATGAGACCACCATCTCCCTGATACCAAAACCAGACAAAGATGTCACAAAGAAAGAAAACTACAGGTCAATATCACTGATTAACATAGATGGAAAAATCCACACCAAAATACTAGCAAACAGAAATCAACAGAGCATTAAAAGGATCATACACCAAGATCAAGTGGGGTTTATCCAAGGGATGCAAGGATTCTTCAATATATGCAAATCAATGTGATACACCATACTAAAAAACTGAAGGATAAAAACCATATGATCATCTCAATAGATGCAGAAAATTCTTCTGACAATATTAAATAACCATTTATGATTTTTTAAAAACCCAAGAAAGTAGGCATAGAGGGAACTTTCCTTAACATAATAAAAGCCATATATGACAAACCCACAGCCAACATCATTCTCAATGGTGAAAAAGTGAAACCATTTCCACCAATATTAGAAGCAAGACAAGGTTGCCCACTCTCACCACTATGATTCAACACACTTCTGGAATTTTTAGCTACAGCAACCAGAGAAGAAAAGGAAATAAAAGGAATCCAAATCAGAAAATAAGAAGTTAAGCTCTCACTGTTTGCAGATGACATGATACTATACATAGAGAATCCTAAAGATGCTACCAGAAACCTACTAGACTTAATCAATCAATCTGGTAAGGTTGCAGCATACAAAATTAACGTACACATATCTCTTTCATTCCTATACACTAAAATGAAAAATCTGAAAGAGAAATTAGGGAAACACTCCCATTTACCACTGCAACAAAAAGAATAAAATACCTAGGAATAAACCTACCTAAGGAGACAAAAGACGTTTACTCAACAAACTATAAGACACTGAGGAAAGAAATCAAAGATGACACAAACAGATAGAGAGATATACCATGTTCTTGGATTGGAAGAATCAACATAGTGAAAATGACTATACTACCCAAAGCAACCTACAGATTCAATGCAATCCATATCAAAGTACCAATGGCATTTTTCAGACAACTGGAACAAAAAAAATTCACAATTTGTATGGAAACACAAAAGACTCTGAACAGCCAAAGCAATCTTGAGAAGAAGAACAGAGCTAGAAAAATCAGGCTCCCTGACGTCAGACAATACTACAAAGCTACAGTAGTCAAGACAGTATGGTAGTGGCACAAAAACAGAAATATAGATCAATGGAACAGGAGAGAAAACCCAGAGATAAACCTATGCACATATGGTCACTTTAGTTTTGATAAAGGAGACAAGAATATACAATGGAGAAATCATGGCCTCTTCAGTAAGTGGTGCTGGGCAAACTGGACATCTACAGGTAAAAGAATGAAATTAGAAGACTCCCTAACACCATACACAAAAATAAATTCAAAATGGATTAAAGACCTAAATGTAAGCCCAGACACTATAAAACTCTTAGAGGAAAAAACATAGGCAGAACACTCTATGACATCAATCACAGCAAGATCCTTTTTGACCCACCTCCTAGAGAAATGGAAATAAAAACAAAAATAAACAAATGAGACCTAATGAGACTTAAAAGCTTTTGCACAACAAAGGAAAACGTAAACAAGATGAAAAGACAACCCTCAGAATGAGAGAAAATATTTTCCAATGAAGCAACTGACAAAGGATTAATCTCCAAACTTTACAAGCAGCCCGTGCAGATCAATATCAAAAAAACAAACAACCCAATCCATAAATGGGCAGAAGACCTAAATAGACATTTCTCCAAAGAAGTTATACAGATTGCCAACAAACACATGAAAGAATGCTCAACATCACTGATCATCAGAGAAATGCAAATCAAAATTACAATGAGGTATCACCACACACAGGTAAGAATGGTCATCATCCAAAAATCTAGAAACAATAAATGCTGCAGAGGTGTGGAGAAAATAGAACCCTCTTGCCCCGTTGGTGGGAGTGTAAATTGATACACCCACTCTCAAGAATAGTATGGAGGTTCTTTAAAAACCTAAAAATAGAACTACCATATGATACAGCAATCCCAGTACTGGGCATACACCTAGAGAATACCATCATTCAAAAAGAGTCATGTTCCATAATGTTCATTGGAGCTCTATTTGCAATAGCCAGCACATGGAAGCAATCTAAGTGTCCATCAACTGATGAATGGATCAAGAAGATGTTGCACATCTTCAATATAAAATGGAATATTACTCAGCCATAAAAAGAAATGTAATTGAGTTATTTGTACTGAGGTGGATGGACCTAGAGTCTGTCATACAGAGTGCAGTAAGTCAGAAAGAGAAAAACAAATACTGTATGCTAACACATATATATGGAATCTAAAAAAAAAAGAAAGAAAATGGTTGGGAAGAACCTAGGGGCAGGACAGGAATAAAGACGCAGACATAGAGAATGGACTTGAGGACATGGGGAGGGGGAAGGGTAAGCCTTGACGAAGTGAGAGAGTGACATGGACTTATATATACTACCAAATGTAAAACAGATAACTAGTAGGAAACAGCTGCATAGCACAGGGAGATCAGCTCAGTACTTTGTGACCACTTAGACGGTGGGATACGGAGGGTGGGAGGGAGACGCAAGAGGGAGGAGATAAGGGGATATATGTATATGTAGAGCTTGTTCACTTTGTTATAAAGCAGAAACTAACACACCACTGTAAAGCAATTATAGTCCAATAAAGATGATAAAAATAAATAAATAATTTATGCCCCCCCCAAATTAAATATTTTTAAATAAATAAATAAATAAGAGCACTCAATAACATGGTAACTCTAAACCTAAGTGTTTTCAGTACTATAGTAACTGTAAACGGATTAATATCTCCTATTAAAGTATAATTTTTATATTATGTGCAACTACATTTTTTTCACAATATACAGGTAAAATAAAAGAATTACATTAGAAAGGAGAAAACATTCCATGTATTTTAAAACAATAAAACAATAAGCATATATCATGCCTATAATAAGAATATAATAAGCATATAATAAGCATATATAATATATAAGCATATAATATCATGCTTATAATAAGCATATAATAAGCATCTTAGATAGTCTTTTTTTGTGTGTGGTAGGCGGGCCTCTTACTGTTGTGGCCTCTCCCGTTGCGGAGCACAGGCTCCGGACGCGCAGGCTCAGCGGCCATGGCTCACGGGCCCAGCCGCTCCATGGCATGTGGGATCCTCCCAGACCAGGGCATGAACCCGTGTCTCAGGCATCGGCAGGCAGACTCGCAACCACTGCGTTACCAGGGAAGCCCAATAAAGTAGTCTTTAAGTTCAGAACAATTTGTCATTATTGTAATTAGCATTATTATCCCAATTTCTTAAAAATATTTCAATACTTTTTCTATTTGAAAAACTGTTTTAATATTGTTTTCTTCACTCTTTTGTGGTCTAATACATGGTAAGTATTTAGTTGCTAAAATTACGTTAAAATATATGTTGGTTTTTTACAGCCAAACAAAACTGAATCAAGAAGAAATAGATAACTTGAACATACTGATCACTAAAAGCAAAATAGAATCTGTAATTTTAAAAAACTCCTTACCAACAAAAGTCCAGGATCAGATGATTTCACAGACAAATTCTACCAAATATACAAAAAAGAACTTACACTAATTCTTCTCAAACTCTTCAAAACGATTGAAGAGTAAGGGATACTTCCAAAGACATTCTATGAAGCCATCATCACCTTGATATCAAAAACAGGTGGGGTGACTTCTCTGGTGGCACAGTGGTTAAGAATCCATCTGCCAATGCAGGGGACATCGGTTCGAGCCCTGGTCTGGGAAGATCCCACATGCCATGGGACAACTAAGCCTGTGTGCCACAACGACTGTGCCTGCACTCTACATCCCATGAGCCACAATTACTGAGATTGATAGCCACAACTGCTGAAGCCTGCACACCTAGAGCCCATGCTCTGCAAAAAAAGAAGCCACCGAAATGAACAGCCTGCACACCACAATGAAGAGTAGCCCCTGCTCACCACAACTAGAGAGAGCCCGTGCACAGCAACGAACACCCAATGCATCCAAAAATAAAGAAAGAAATTGACTAAAACAAACAAACAAAAAACAGATGAGGACTTTTCTGGTGGTCCAGCAGTTAAGATTTCACCTTCCAGTGCAGGGGGTGTGAGTACAATCCCTGGTGGTGGAGCTGAGATCCCACATGCCTCACAAACAACAAACCAAAACAAAACAGTAGCAATATTGGAACAAATTCAATAAAGACTTTCCAAAAAAAAGCACAGAGAAAGACACTATCAAAAAAGAAAATTGCAGGCCAATATCTTCGATAAATTTAGATGCAAAAATTCTCATCTGAATATTAGAAAACTGAATCTGACAACACATAAGAGGATCATACACCATGACCAAATTTGATTCACCCCAGTGTCACAAAGTTGTTTCAACATAGGCAAATCAATCAACATGATACACCCCATCAACAAAGGAAAAAAACAAAAAAAAGATCATCTCAATAGATGCCGAAAAAGCATTTGAAAAACTTCAGTATCCATTCATCATAAAAACACTCACCAAAGTGGGTATAGAGGAAACATATCTCAACATAATAGAAGCTATTTATGACAAGCCCACAGGCAATATAATACTCAATGTTCCTAAGGTGAAAGCCTTCCCGCTAAAATCCGGAACAAGACAAGGATTCCCACTCTCACCTCTTCTCTTCAACATAGTACTGGAAGTCCTAGCCACAACAATCAGACAGAAAAAAGAAAAAACTCTAACCAAATTGGAAGGGAAGAGGTAAATTTGTCATCATTTGCAGATGACATGATAATATATATAAAGGAAATCCTAAAAATTCCACCCAAAACCTACTAGAATTGATAAACAAATATAGCAAAGTAGCAGGATACAAGATTAACATACATAAATTGGTTGCATTTCTTGTTTTTCTTTTTTGTTAATTTATTTTGGCTGCATTGGATCTTCATTGCTGTGCACAGGTTTTTGCTAGTTGTGGCCACTGGGGACTAGTCTTCATTGTGGTGCACAGGCTTCTCATTGCAGTGGCTTCTCTTGTTGCAGAGCATGGGCTCTAGGCATGCGGGCATAAGTAGTTGTGACACACGGGCTCAGTATTTGTGGCTCACGGGCTCTAGTGTGCAGGCTAAGTAGCTGTGGCACACAGGTTTAGTTTCTCCACGGCATGTGAGATCTTCCTGCACCAGGGCTCAAACCCATGTCCCCTGTATTTGCAGGCAGATTCTCAACCATGGAGACACCAGGGAAGTCCCTGGTTGCATTTCTTTACACTAACAATGAAATATCAGAAAGGAAATGTGAACAAACAATCCCTTTTTTAAATGGCATCAAAAAAAATAAAAGACTTACGAATAAAACTCTCATCAAGGAGGTGAAAGATTTATATGCTGAAAACTACAAAACATTAGTAAAGGAAACTGAAGATGATTCAAAGAAATGGAAAGACATCCCATGCTCTTGGATGGGAAGAATTAATACTGTTAAAATGGCTATATTACCCAAAGCAATCTACAGATTTAATGTGATCCCTATCAAAATACCCATGACATTTCCCCCAGAACTAGAATAATCCTAAAATATATCTGGAACCATAAAAAGTCAGAACTGTCAACACAATCCTGAGGAAAAAGAACAAAGCAGGAGGCATAACCCTCCTAAATTTCAGACAATACTACAAAGTTAAAGTAATCAAAGCCGCATGGTATTGCCACAGAAATAGATACATGGATCAATGGAATGGAATAGAGATCCCAGAAATAAACCCACACACCTATGGTCAATTAACCTTCGACAAAGGAGGCAAGAATATACAGTGGAGAAAAGATAGTCTCTTCAGCAAGTGGTGTTTTGAAAGTTGGACAGCCATATGCAAATCAGTGAAGTCAGAACATACCCTCACAGCATACACAAAAATCAACTCCAAACGGCTTATATGCTTAAATATAAGATAAGACACCTTCAAACTCCTAGAAGAGAACATAAGCAAAACATTCTCTGACGTAAATCATACCACAGTTTTCCTAGGTAGTTCTCCCGAGGCAGCAGAAATACAGTGTCACCTACATACAAACTTTCAAGTTGAAAACTTTCAAAGATGCAAACGTCCATTCGCGTGTCAAATCATGTAAGTTAGTTTGTGTATCTGGCATACATTGTCACGTGCATGCATCCTCTATAAGTGGTTGTGCTTTTGTGTGCTTTACAGTACTGTATTATAGAGTACAGTAGTACAGTACCTTTATTTCAAGGCCAAGATGTCTGGAGGCAAGTGTAAAAGCAGTGGTGATGTAGCTGGTACTGTTAAGAAGCGCCAAGCGATAATGATGGAAAGAAAAGTGAAAGTAATTGAGAGAGTGGATCGAGGCAAAAAGATGTTAGACATCGCTCATTCTTATAACATGAATCATTCAATCACTGGCACAAATCTAAAGACCAAGGACAAGATCTTGGAACATGTGAAGTCTGCTGTGCTGACGATGTTGACAAAATATCGAAGAAGCATGGAAAAGTGGTGGAGGAGATGGAGAAACTTCTCAGTGTGCAGATGCAAGACCAACATCAGCGCTGAGTCCTGCTCAGCTTAATGCTGATTCAAGAGAAAGCTAAAGGCCTTTATGAAGACTTGAAGAAACACGGAAAAGAATCAGAGGGCACATCTTTTAATGTCAGCCATGGCTGGTTTCATCGGTTCAAGGCTAGAGCCAAATTTCACAATGTAAAAGTAAGTGGAGAGGCAGCAAGTGCATATAGGGTAGATGTCCAGGAACTTCCGGAAACACTTTAAGAAATGATTGATGATGGTGTGTATTTACCCGACCAGGTTTTTAATGTGGATGAGACACAACTGTACTGGAAGATGCCAGACCAAAATTACATCAGTAAGGAGGAAAAGTTGATGCCGGGCTGTAAAACAGCAAAGGATAGGCTAACTGTTGTTTCGTGGCAATGCTTCTGGTGAATTGAAGCTGAAGCCTCTCTTAGTTTATCATTCAGAGAACCCAAGAACTCTTAAAAACATAGCCAAGGGCTCTCTTCCTGTTGTGTGGAAGCATAACCCTAAATCCTGGATTGCACAGGCCACGTTCCAGGACTGCTTTTACCACCACTTTATCCCAGATGTAGAGAAATATCGCTTGGAGAAGGACATTCCAGCAAAACATTCTTTTGCTGCTCGACAATGCTCTGGGCCATCCCCCATCCACGAATGACTTTCATCTCAACGTCAAAGTAGTGCATCTGCCACCGAATACTACATTGCTCATTCAACCTATGGACCAGGGAGTTAAAGTGACTTTCAAGAAATATTACTTATGTCCCACTTTTTGTCAGGCAGTGAAGGTAAGTGACAAATCAGGAACAACCTAGGGACAACTTTGGAAGGACTATAACATCCACAAGACCATAAAAAACACTGACTTTGCACGGTGTGAGGGTATGGTGGGCACCGTGGATGGAGTTTGGAAGAAACTTTGCCCACAGTTTGTTCGTGATTTTTGTGGATTTGAGAAGGTAGATCAGAAGTCTGAAGAGGTCTTCAGCAACGTAGTGACCCACAGAGAGAAGCTGCAGCTAGATCTGCAAGAGGACGACTTCATTGAACTCCTTGCTGTGCAACATGAGGAGCTTGCTGATGGAATTGGAGGTCCAGAGAAAGGATGAAGAGGGACAGGAGGAAGACGAGGTAACAGAAGAACTGAAGAGATTCACGACACAGAGAATGGCAACGGAATCTTCTTTATTTGAGGAAGCACTGTTCGTTTTTGAGGTATAGGACCCGAACCTAGAATGGTACCCAAAGGTGGCAACCATTCAGAATGCAATCCAGTGCTACGCTACCTTGTCACCTATGATGAGAAAAAAGGAACTACTACCCAGACATCAATGGATCATTTTTTCAAGAGGGTAGATAGAATGAAATCCAGCAAGGAACCAGAACCTCTGCCATCAATGTCAGGCGTGAGTGAAATGGCAGCTTGCCCTCTGTCTCCTACTGCTGATAATCCTCCACCTCTACCTTCTCCCACCTCCTCTGCCTCCTCCAGTCAGTAACTCTTCTTGCCTCTTCCCTCCATGCCAGCCCCAGTATCAAAGCTGTCGTACTGTACTACTGTACTTTTCTACTTACTGTACTATCAGATTAAAAACATTTTCTTTATTTTTGTGTTTGTTTTTTATGTATTGTTTGCATGGAAAGTATTATAAACATATTACGGTACAATACCATAGAGCCGACTGTGTAAGTTGGGTACCTAGGCTAACTTTGTGGGACTTACAAACAAATTGGACTTACAAACGCACTCTTGGAACAGAACTTGTTCATATGGAGGAGACTTACTGTAAAATCAAAAAAGAAACAAGAACTAACCAAACTTATAAGCTGTTGCACAGCAAAGGAAACCATAATCAAAATGAAAATACACCCTATGGACTGGGAGAAAATATTAGCAAATGATGAGACTGACAAGGGCTTAATTTCCAAACTATACAAACAGCTCATACGACTCAACAACAAAATAACAAATAACTCAGTGGAAAAATGGGTAGAAGACCTAAATAAACATTTCTCCAAAGAAGACATAAGTAGAGCCAACAGGCACATGAAAAGATGCTCATCATCACTAATGATTAGAGAAATGCAAATCCAAATTACAATGAGGTATCACTTCACACAGATCAGAATGGCCATCATTAAAAAAATCTACAATTAACAAATGCTGGAGGGGATATGGAGAAAAAGGAACCCTTCTACACTGTTGGTGGCCATGTAAGTAGGTGCACCCACTATGGAAAACGGTATGGAGGTTCCTCAAAAATGCTATAAAGAGAGTTGCCATATGATCTAGCAATCTCACTTGTGGACATATATCCAGACAAAACTATAATTCAAAAAGACACATGAAACCCTATGTTCATAGCAGCACTATTTATAATAGCCAAGACTTGGAAACAACCTAAATGCTCATTGAAAAATGAATGTATAAAGAAGGTGTGGCATACATATACAACAGATATTACTCAGACATAAAAAGAATGAAATAATGGCATTTGCAGCAACATGGATGGACCTAGAGATAATGATACTAAGTGAAGTAAGTCAGAAACAGAAAGACAAGTAGCATATAATATCACTTATATGTGGGATCGAAAACAGGACACAAATGAATATGTCAGTGAAACAGAAACAAACACACAGATACAGAAAACAGAGTTGTGGTTGCCAAGGAGAGAGCGAAGGAAAGATTGGGAGTTTTGGAATAGCAGAAGCAAACTATTCTACATAGGATGGACAACCCACAAAGACCTACTGTATAGCAGAGGAAACTATATTCAATATCCTGTGTTAAACCATAATGGAAAAGAATATATATATTAATTATATGTATATATAATTAATTATAATTAATTAATTATACAGAAATTAATACAACAATGTATAAAGGCTGCAGAGGGGGTGGAGAAAAGGGAACCCTCCTGCACTGTTGGTGGGAATGTAAACTGATACAGTCACTATGGAGAACAGTATGGAGGTTCCTTAAAAGCTAAAAATAGAACTATCATATGACCCAGCAATCCCACTACTGGGCATATACCTGGAGAAAACCATAATTCAAGAAGATACATGGGGCTTCCCTGGTGGCGCAGTGGTTGAGAATCCACCTGCCGATGCAGGGGACACGGCTTCGTGCCCCGGTCCGGGAAGATCCCACATGCCGCAGAGCGGCTGGGCCCGTGAGCCATGGCCGCTGAGCCTGCGCGTCCGGAGCCTGCGCTCTGCAATGGGAGAGGCCACAACAGTGAGAGGCCCGCGTACCACAAAAAAAAAAAAAAAGATACATGTACCACAATGTTCACTGTAGCACTGTTTACAATAGCCAGGATATAGAAGCAACCTAAATGTCCACTGATGGATGAATATATAAAGAAGATGTAGCCCATATATATAATGGAATATTACTCAGCCATAAAAAGGAACAAAATTTAGTTATTTGTAGTGAGGTCGTTGGACCTAGAGTCTGTCATACAGAGTGAAGTAAGTTAGAAAGAGAAAAGCAAATACCATACATGAACACATATATATGGAATGTAGAAAAATGGTACTGACGAACCTAGTGATAGGACAGGACTAGAGGCACAGATGTAGAGAACGGACTTAAGGACACAGGGTGGAAGGGGAGACAGGGACGTAGTGAGAGAGTAGCACTGACATATATACATTACCAAATGTAAAAGAGCTAGTGGTAAGCGGCCACATAGCCAGGGAGATCAGCTCGGTGCTTTATGACCCCCAGAGGGGTGGGATAGGGAGGGTGGAGGGAGGCTCAAGAGGGGGGATAAGGGGAATATACGTATACCTATAGGTGATTCACTTTGTTGTAAAGCACAAAGTAATACAGTGTTAGAAAGCAATTATACTCCAATAAACATGTATTAAAAAACCCACAACATTGTAAATTGACTACACTAGAAAATATTTCTTAAGTGCAAAACATTTTTTGAATGTAAGTTTTATTGTGTGTGTGTACCACAGGTTCAATATATATGAATTATGTCAAATTAATTACATTGTTTTTCAAAATAAAGAATTTTGGATATTCTACATCAGCTTCTCAATATAAACGCAGAAAAACTATATTCTTTTTTTCTAAAGTTCAGAAATAGCCATTTTCCTCATTCGGTATACTATAAACCACTAACTATTAAAAAGGGAATCGAGACCTCTTCCTTGCAAAGGATTATTTCTCCACTCACACAAGTTTAATAGAATGTTCCACAATGAACTGACTTCCCACCTTAGAGACATGAGATTTTTGCATCCTGAAATCCCTTTCTTGCAAAAATGTCCAATTAGCATCCTAGCATTACAGAAAATAAATGCTTTTTTCTGGATCTCAAATTCCATACAACTTTATCAAGACATCACGTATGTTTTTTTACACACACAGACTGTATTTTATTTTTACAACAGATAAATCAACTGACACCAAGCATTGTAAATGGATGACCACAACAAAAGCAACAATGACTGCAATTACCAAACACGAATCACACTCAGCCGATGTCAGAATATTGACATCCAGTCCAGTCATCGCTCCACTCTAACAGTTTCTTTACTTTGCAGTGAAAGACATCATGGATTTTTAAATTATCAGCACTCACCTGAGGTCTTTAAAAATCAACAAAAACATACTTTTGTGATCTCTTTCATTTATTCTGGTTCTAAGTGGTCATTTCTAAACGAAAGTATTTAAGTATGTTAACGTCATCTTATAACATCATATTTCAAATGACTGACTACTGTCTCTCCAAAGATGAAATATCAGGAACTCATAATTAGGGTCTCCAAAGATTTACTGCCTGAGTCTGTATTACCCTTCTGCTGAACTCCACACTGTTCATTATTCTCTGAGAATATTATTTTTCTTGTATGGCCAGCACACGCTCTTTCATTTCATGAAGTTTCTTCCTACAATTTTATGCTTAGTTTATTTCTGAGAATATGCATTATTTCAGGTTGATATTTATAGACACAAAGAATTCTCTATAATTCCCTGAGAGTTTCAAGAACTCCTTCTTCTTTTATTTTAATACCTAGATTCTGAAGCTCTCCACAAAGCATTACTAAAATTGCTTTTACATAAATATCTACATATTAATCACACATTAATGCATTTACAATTGTATTATGCTTTATTGCTAATTTTGGAGCATATACGTAGCTGTCTTATTTACCACCCTCTTGGAAATCATTTTAATATCTGCACTTAGGACTTGAAAGAGAATTGATAAATAAAAACATGAAGAATATGCAAATACAATTTATATTTTTCTCATAAAATTATCCAGAAAAAAGAAGAGTCCTGATACTCTGCAGGCATGATACTCAAGAATGTGTAGTCGGGCTTCCCTGGTGGCGCAGTGGTTGAGAATCTGCCTGCGGATGCAGGGGGCACGGGTTCGTGCCCCGGTCCGAGAAGATCCCACATGCCGCGGAGCGGCTGGGCCCGTGAGCCATGGCCGCTGGGCCGGTGCGTCCGGAGCCTGTGCTCCGCAACGGGAGAGGCCACAGCAGTGAGAGGCCCGCGTACCACCAAAAAAAAAAAAAAAAGAATGTGTAGTCTTCCGGCAGGAAAACATGCAGTAATCCATGTGGCAGAGTTTACCTGTGACCAGCTGGGGTTAGTGACCTGTGCATTCCTTACATGCAACATATCAGGAGTGGAAAAAGGGAATTTGTCAGTTGTGGCAATCAGTATCATGAAGATTTATAGCAGGTCATGCTCATATATTCAGCACAGGTACAATCAAAAGTTTGCTCAATTCTGGGAGATCTAAGTCCGTATCTGTTACCTCGTCTTTAACGAGGAAATGTCAGAACTGACTTAACAAAAAAAAAAGTGTTTGTTTGTTTTAATTACAGTCACGGTGGGTAAGACATAGCTCAGAACAGCTAATGTGACTTACTGATTCGTTCATCAGGAAATACAGTTTCACCTTTCCTGTTTATTCTCCACATCCTGTAGTAAGTTAAGTTTCAATGAAAGATAAATCTACAGGGTGAAAAGAAAAGAAAACTGACATGTGTTGAAAAGATCATTCTGACAGGTTTGACCACGTATGTCCGTGTTTCTGGCGATGGACACAAGCCAGAGCTCCCGACTCTGACGTTTTCGCTGATGTCATTCCCCTTGATCCTCAATTTGGAAGTGGATAAAAATGTTTTCTATGTTTTCTTCTTTAAGAAATTAAATCAAGAATGCTTTCTAGACATGATCCTCTAAAGATTTTCAGTCAGTGGTCATCAAGAGAAGAAAAGCACAGAATCTCATCCCCACCGAAGAGTGACATTCAGTCAGGCAACAGAATTCTCCCCAGAATCAGAGCTTCATCTTTAACATGCGATCAAAGGTTTTCACAGGTGCTGCCTCACTCTGCAGTCAGCCCTACCATATGGGATTGGCTCTGAGAATCTCACATCAGATGACTGACAAACATGTCATAGGACCCTGATCTGCTACCACATCCTGCCTCGCTTAATGATCTCCTGCAGGGACATTGGAATATTCCAGGATATTTCCTGGAGCCCTCTACTCTATACAGGTACACTTCCAAGTAGAAACAGAAGCTTTGATTTTCACTGGGACCCCTGCTCTGTCCAACCAACCTCTCTAGAAATATGATGTTCTAACCTCTCCTGATTAGAACATTTCAAGGTCTCTCCCTGTGCTAATTTAGTAAAGGTAAAGGAGAAACAAGAAAGAGCAAACTATGCAGGGAGCAATATATAAGATTCCTTTCCTTAATGTATTTATCTGATATACCCAAATATTGAGAAATATAGATTCATTTCAGAATGGTCAAGAAAAGAGGAGGAGGAACCTCTATGCCAACAGTATATATAAAACGGAATCAATATTGCATAAGCTCCAGCCTAAGTTTAGCTACGAGGTACTAACTCTTCTCATAAAGAAGAAAGAGTTCTCCATCACTTGAAGCACACTGAGGCCTCAGACAGCTGGACACTGAGGGTGTAGTCTCCTCACGCGAATTCTGTACCTGCGTCACAGAGCAATGAAACAGTCCCAAAGAATTATTAAGGATGAGGTGGGGAATCGAAAGAAGAAAGATGAATCCATACTCTCCCCTAGCATCTGTTCTGCTGGATATTACCACCACCGTAGCCCAATATGACCTTCCCACTTTTCTCTGGGCCTCCCTACTTTCCACCTCCATCCTCTCAGTATATCTTACCTACACTTGGAAACGACTCTAGTTTTTCCACTGGTCTTTATCAACAAGTAATCCAAATAGCAACTGTGTATATAACTCCTTAGAGACCTCAGGTCTGACTCATTAATACATGACCTTCCAAGTCCAAAGTTTTCCTAATTCCCTTTATTTTTTTTCTAATTTCCATGTACTTACACTCTCAGGACTTCCACTGTTCTCGGGTTCGTGTTCCCTGCAAAATCTGTCAACCTAGACATAGACTTAAGTACCACCCTTTAATTATCTCCTAGGTTATCCAGTTTTTAAAAAAGCCTCAGCAAGCCTTATGGACTTTATTAAAGACTCTTTAAGATAACCCACGGGGGATAGCAGTACACCCACACATATCTATTTAATACACCCTCAGAGTAATGAAGACTCTCAGCTCTTCTCCTTCAACGTATGCAGTGTCTCGCCCATCTGATTACTGTCTGCTGTATCCCAGGTCCACTCCCTTCCCTCGTATTACATTCTTTCCCAATTTTGTATGTTGGTAAAATCAAATAACATAAAATATAACATGTTAATTATTATAAAGTGCAGCGTTCAGTAATATTAAATACATTCATATTATCGGGCGATCAACATCGCCATTTATCTTTCTAATTCTTTTCTACGTTTTAAAACTGTAACTCTATATCTTTTAAACCTAACTTTCCTTTTTGTTCCATAAACACATGAAAAGCATCATTACCCTCCCAGATCTATGGTTTTGACTACACTAAGTACCCCATATAATTGAAATAAGTAGTTGTATTGTTATGACTCACTAAAAGTCACAAAAGTGGCATTTTTGGAAGCTAAATGTCCTCAAGATTCATCCATGTTGTAGCACATTCCTAGATCTTTTCCTTCTTCACACTGAATAATATTGTATTCTATGAGTATACCACACTTTGCTTATCCAGGAACCAGTGAATGAACACGTAGGTTGCTCTCATATTTTAGTTACTCTGATTATTACTGCTCTAAACACTAGAGTACAAATATTTAAGACCCTGATTTCAGTTCCTTTGGGTATACCTCAGAGTAAGATTCCTGGATCATGGAGTAATTCTATTTTTCAATATCTGAAAAACTGCCATACTCTTTTGCAAAGCAGCTGTATCATTCTACATTCCCTCTGACACATCACAATGCTTCCTACTCCCTCACTTCCTCACCAATACTTGTTTTCTGCTTGTGTATGTGTGTGTGTGTGCTTGTGTGTGTATGCATGCACACAAATATATAAACACGCATTTAGTGATATGGAGCATCTATTCAAGTGCTTAGTCGTTTGTACATCTTTTTGAAGAACCATCTATTCAAGTCTTTTATCCATTTTTGAATCAGGGTGTTTGCTTTTTGTTGAGTTGTAGAAGTTCTTGGTATATTCTGAAGAGAAATCTCTTGTCAGATAGATGGCTTTCAAATATTTTCTCCCATCTGTGGGTTGCCATTTTATTCTGTTTACATTTCTTTCATACACATTATTTTTTAATTATGTACTGCAAATTGTTTATTTTTTGTTAGCTGTACATTTGTTGTTCCTTCATTTCATACTGAGGAAGACACTGCCAAATCCAATGTCATGAAGCTCTTGTCTTGTGTCTTCTTCTAAGACTGTTTAGTTTATTAGGTCTTATATTTAGTTTCTTGATACGTTTTCATTATTTTTTGCATATGATGTTAGGTAAGGGGTCCATCTTCCTTATTTTGCACGTTGACAACAAGACTTCTCAGCACCATTTGTTGAAAATACTATCCTTTTTACTTTGAAAAGTCTGGCAACTTGTCAAAAATCATTTGGCCATATATCAGGGTTTATTTCTAGGTGTTCTATTCTATTCTGTTGGTCTTGAATAGAGGAGAAAATAGTATAACCTATCCAGGTTGATGAAGAACATAAAGAAAGACCAGGACTGAGAATTAGGAGGGCAATATAAAACAGCAGGAAGTAAAAGACAGTGTGAGAGAAGATCTTGTATTTGCGAGTTCATGGAAATATGATCATGCTAAAACCAGTAAACACCTCACTTTGAACAATACGGTAAATGTGCTGGCAAGAAACATAACACTTACCCATCTCTGGGAAATATAGTATGGGTATAAAGATAAACTACACACAGATATATGAAAAAGGGAAGGGTTTTCATGGTGTGAGAATATTGTGGGACCTGAAATACAATTTACTTCTGTTCTAGCATTGTCTCTAAAATTTAGCAAAGTGTATATACAAGCAATTCCAATTCTGGTAATGTGTGTTTGACAGGTTTATATATGAACTTCAGCAGACCAGTAAATGTACATTCATAGTAGGACCATTCCCTAAACCAAAAAAACAAAACACAAAAACTGGAAAGACTAGAGTTCACGTTGTCAACACACATACAGATGCAGTGATGGTTTACGGTCCAAAAGCAGAAGGTGAGCATGGGTACAAGAGGTTAATCCCCAGGCTGGGCTGGGGTGCACAGTTTGAGGGTAACACAGGTAGAAAAGGCTTTTGTCCTATCCTTGAGTTTTGAGGTATGGAAATTCACAGGTCACTACCTTCATTTCAAACTGAATGAATGCACTATTCCATTTTTTAAAACAGGCGAAGTAAACATGAGTGATAATAAATTTCAAACTGTCACGAATCAAACAAGATACTAAGAAAAATTAAATAATATGATTTAAGAATGAAGTGGAGAGACTGTCCAAGATGGTAGCATTCAGAAACTCAGAGCTGGATGCCTCTCAGACGCACACCAAAGTCACAATTGTTTACAGAGCAGCAACTGAAGAAAAGAGCGGGACTCACCATGAAAGATGTTTTACAGCTAAAGACATAAGAGGCCCCTCGGCAAGGCAGGAAGGACAGGGCAACATCTCAATAGCATCAAGACCCACACCACCTGGGGGTGGCCCACACATGGGAGAATAATTACAATTTCTGAGGGGCTCCCAGAGAGCCCAGGGATCCTGTGCTGGGAAGAAGAGTTCCTAGAAAGTTGGGCTTTGAACACCAGTAGTGCTTATTTTCCAGAGAGCCAGAGGGTTGTGGGAAATAGAGATTCCACTCTTAGAAGATGCTCACAAAATCCCACGTGATCCGAGAATCAGAACAGAAGCAGTCATTTGCAAGGATCCTGCGTTACACCTACCCCCTGATCTTAGAGAGTCTCCCAGAGACGCAAGAGGCATTTACAGCACAGCCTCAGGGACATGGACACTGGCAGCAGCCATCTGGGGGAGCTCATTCTACCTCGCGGCCACTGGCACCAGCAAGCAAAATTTCAGAATCCTCCCTCTATCTATTTAGCCTCAGGACCTAGCCTTACCCATTTCCACCACACTATACACACAAGCACTAGGGGGCTGCAGGCCAAGCAACTAACTGAGCAGGCGCATAGCCACATCCACCAGCGAACACGATGCCTTCAGACCCTCAGTGCACAGCTGCCCCTGGACATGGGCCCAGCCACCAAAAGCCCAAGGACCAGCCTCCAGACCTCAGTGGACAGGCGCCAGCCCCAGAGTCCCTGACCCCTCTGACCAGTGAGCCTCCTCTGGCCTTGGAATCAGCCTCACTGTCGGCAGGTGATTACTGCCCAGGGACTGGATGGAGCTTTGACCTACACAACCGCAAACCTGCTCCAGCAGTGGGATCAGCCTCGTACACCAACAGGTACACACCGGCCCCAGGAATACCACAGCCCAGCAGCCTGTGTGACCAGAACACTCCCTTGCAGGCCAGAAGCAACCACGGGCTCAGCTGGGTCCTGACCCTGCCCGTCAGAATGCCAACACAAGACTAGGGACAGCCCAGACCCTGCAGAGAGCTGTGTCAGGGACAGTGATCCAACACCAACTCTGCGACTCCTGGGGCCTGCAGCCAGAACTCGGGACCTGGGTCTTCCTCCCAGTCGCCAGCATAGCCCCAGGACCAGGGACTGGGCACTAGCCCTGATACCACCTGCACTGCAATTCTACCCAGAAGTGAACCAGCACTAGATTTGGTGTCTCCCAGAGTTTTTCAGCGAGCTGCCTCACGATTTAGCCTCAGCAAGTAGCACAGACAGCCTCCACACAAGGCAGGGTCTGGCAAACAAGCACTCTGGGGGCAGCCAAGCCTACCAGACCATCCACAGTAGTCAGCCCACCACAACAGAAGAGCCCAAGCAGCCCACATAGGGGGTACACCTAGAACATATAGTTCTAGTGACCAGGGGACAGTGGGTTGCTGGGACACATAAGACCTCTCCTACAAAAAGCCACTTCTCCAAGGTCAGGAAACGAAATGAACTTACTACATACAGAGCAATAAAAACAGCAAGTTAAGAAAAATGAGGTGATACAGAAACACGATCCAAATGAAGGAACAAGATAAGAACTCAGAAGAAGATCTAAGTGAAGTGGAGAGAGCCAATCTCCTCAACAAAGAGTTCAAGGTAATGACTGTAAAGATGATCAAAAAACTCAGAAGAATGGACATCCAGAGCAAGAAGTTATAATGTTTTTAGAAAGAGTTAGACCATTAAAGAACAACAAAACAGAGATTAGGAATACAGTAACTGAAATGAAAAATACACTAAAAGGAAACTACTGTAGACTAAATGATACAGAGGAATGCATCCGAAAACGGAAGGACAGAGCACGGGCGGTCACTGAGGATGAACGGGAAAACAATAGATTAAAATGCAATGAGGAAAGTTGAACAGACGTGTGACACAACATCAAGTGTACTAATATTTGCATCATACTGGTCCCAGAAGCAAAAAGGTACGAGAAAGCAATGTAGAACATACCTGAAGACATAAGAGCTGAAAAGTTCCATAACCTGGGAAAGAAAACAGACATCCAAGTCCAGTAAACACAGTAAGGCCCAAACAGGATCAAGCCAAGGAGGACCACACCAAGACTCATTGTCATTAATCTGGCAACAAAATAAAGAGAAAAAGACACTAGTAAAAGGAGCAAAGGAAAAGCAACAAGTTACAAACATGGGAACTTGCATCAAGTTATCAGCTGACTTTTCAGGATAACCTCTGCATGCCAGAAGGGAGTGGCATGGTATATTTAAAGTCGTGAAAGGGAAAAGCCTATAACCAAAAATACTCTACCCAGCAAGGCTCTCCTTCAGATTTGGTGGTGAGATCTCAAGTTTTACAGAGAAACAAAACTAAAAGAGCTCAGCATCGTCAAACCAGCGGGATGAGAAATCTGAAAGGGGCTTTTCTAAGTGAAAAAGAAAAGGCCACGACTGAAACATAAAAATTAGGAAAGGAAACTTACTAAAGGAAAAACCTCATTGGATAAGGCAAATATTCAACACAGGTAGTAAATCAACCATGAACACAGCTAATAGGAAGGATGAAAGAAAATACTAATAAAATCATCTATATTCACAATAAGAAGGTAAGGGACACACAAGACAAGTAGATGTAAAATATAAGGTCCAATTCAGTAACTGTGGTGGAGCAGAGTAACAGTGCAGGGTTGTTAGTGTCCACGTGAAATTAAGAGCTCAGCAACTTCAATAATCACACACACGCGCACGCACACACACACACACACACACACACACACACACACACATTTAAAAAAACTGAAAGAAATCCAAACATAACATTAAAGATAGTCCTCACATCACAGATGAAGAGAATAAAAGGAGAAGAAAGGAACACTGAAAAAATTAAAGAGGGATTCTAAAAATACCCAAGACAGATGAAAATGAACACACAATGATCCAAAATCTATGGGACACAGCCAACGCAGTTCACAGGGAGAAGTTATAGTGATACAAGCTTATTGTTAGGAAACAAGAAAAACATCAAATAAACAACCTAACATTACACCTGAAGGAATTAGATAAAGAAGAAGAAAACAAAACTCAAAGCTGTCAGAAAGAAAAAAATTAAGAAAACAATACCATATGCAATCACACCAAAAAGAATAAGATACCTAGGAACAAACACACCTAAGCAGTAAAAGACATGTACTCAGAAATCTATCAGCCGTTGGTGAAAGAAGTTGAAGGCAACAGAAAAAGATGGGGAGAATATAGCATGTGTGTGGATGGCAGAATTAATACTGTGAAAATAAACTTACTACCAAAGACAACCTACAGATTTAATGCAATCCCTATCAGAATACCAAAGCATTTTCACAGAACTTGAAAAAGTAATTTGAAAATTTGTATAGAAACACAAAGACCCCAAATAGCCAAACAATCTTGAGAAAGAACAGAGCTGGAGGCATCACACACCTTGACTTCAGATTAGACTGCAAAGCGACAGTAATCAAAGAGAATCGTACCGGAGCAAAAACAGACACAAAGATCACCGGAATAGAATAGATATCCCAGAAATAAGCCCACACACTTCTATTTAATTGATTTATGATGAAGCAGGAAATATGGAGAAAACACGTCTTTTCAATAAGGGGTACTGGGAAAACTGGTCAGCTACATGGAAAAGAATAAAATTAGATTATTTTAGCACACCATATATAAAATAAATGCAAAACTGAATAAAGACCTAAACGTAGGACCAGAAACCATAAAACCCCTAGAGGAAAATATAGAACATTCTTGAACATAAATGATAGCAACAGTTTTAGGTTCAGTCTACTAAGGCAAATGAAACAAAAGCAAAAATAAACAAGTGGGACTTCACTAAACTTAAAAGATTTTGAATAGCAAAGGAAACCAAAGACAAAATGAAAAGACAAGCTGCTGAAGTAGTGACAATATTTGCACATGATAAGACGTGAACATCAAAAAGATGACCAAGCAAGAGTTCATATCTAAACTACAGAAATGGCACATACAACTCAATATCAAAAAAATACCCAAAATCTTTTTTAAAAAATGAGAAGACCTAAATAGACATTTTTCCAAGGAAAAAATACAGATAGACAGACAGAACTCACAAAGATGCTAAACATAGCTAATTGGCAGTAAAATGCAAATCAAAACTGAGATATATCACCTCAGTCTTGTCAGAATGGCTGTCATCAAAAAGATCACAAATAACAAAGGTTAGTGAGGATGTGGAGAAAGGGAAACACATGTACACTCTTGATGTGGAGGTGAAGTAGTGCAGCTACTGTGGAAAGCAGAATGGAGGTTCCACAAAAAACTAAAAAGAGAACTACCATAATATCCAACAATTTCACTCTTGGGTATATCAGAAGAAAACAAAAACACTATTTCAAAAAAATAACTGCACATCAATATTCGTAACAGTGTTGTTTGCCATAGCCAAGAGACAGAGTCAAACTCAGTGTTCATCACTAGGTTAGGGGATAAAACAGATTTTTTATGATGACTTCAGTCAAACTAAGTGTTCATCACTAGGTTAGGGGATAAAACAGATTTTTTATGATGACTTCAGCAAAAAATGAAATTTTGCCATTTGCAAGAACATGGATGGATTTGGAGGCTATTATGCTTAGTAAAATAGGCCACAGAGAAAACAAGCATGGCATCTAAAAAATTGAATACAACAACAAGAACAAGAAAAAACAGCCTCACAGGTTAAAGAACAGACTAGTGGTTACCAGCAGGGAGAGATAGGGTGGAGGAGCAAAAGAGTGGTAGCAGATTTGGAGGTATAATCACTAGGTATATAATCAATCATCTACAGTGATGTACTGTATAGCATGGGGAATATAGCCACTCTTTTATAGTAAGTATAAGTGGAGAAGAACCTAAACTTTTATGAATCGCTATGTTGTACCTCTGAAACTAATATAATAATGTATATTAACTATAGATCAATAAAATATAAAGTAAGGAACAATAAAAGGGAGACAGATTATTAGATAGAAATCAATTAAATAAACACAAGTTTTGAAAATCAAGGAATTAAAAAACAACATGTAAGACACAACATTGGCATTTGAAGTGTATAATCTATTTATTTAAAAGAAATCATGGGCTTCCCTGGTGGCGCAGTGGTTGAGCATCCACCTGCTCATGCAGAGGACATGGGTTCGTATCCCGGTCCGGGAGGATCCCACGTGCTGCGGAGCGGCTGGGCCCATGAGCCATGGCCGCTGAACCTGCGCGTCTGGAGCCTGTGCTCCGCAACGGGAGAGGCCACAATGGTGAGAGGCCCATGTACCGCAAAAAAATAATAATAAATAAATAAAAATAAATAAAAAATAAAAGAAAGAAAAGAAATCATTTAAGTGGTGAAAAATGGTACCCATTCTCACAATTTTGTATATCTAGGGTAAATTATTATCTACAAAAATATTTTACAAATATTCACTCTAAAAGAAAGAGAAAATTTGGATTAACCCATTTTAGTATACAAATTTAATATCAAAGTCTCCATGTCAAATTGATTTGAATAAGTTCTGTTAGCCACTTCTAGTTTCTTTGTGATGTAAAATCTTTTAAAGCATAAAATCAGCCTTTCTGCATTATTCCATTAGACATACATAGAAGTGAAAAGAAACAAGAAGACAGAACAATCAACCAGGAAGGTGAATTTACTGAGAAACAGCCATTCGTTCTCCCTCCTCCTTTTCTTTTCCTCCTTTTCCAGGTCTCTTTCGGTTCCAATCAAGAGAAGTCTTGAGAGTTCTGAGAATATTTCTTTGAGGGCTTCAAATCACCATACCTACAACTTCTGCCACAACTACACACACACGGGAACAAAAATAAACCTCTGCTATCTACTCATGTAGGAGGGATTCATGCAAAATAAACTCCTACAAGGAGACCAACGGGTGAGTTTTCTACCTGTTCTTTATAATGTCCTTCCATTAGAGTAAATCCCACACATGATGAGGCAGAAGCAGTTATGTGAGCTTTTCCTTGAAGTCAAAACTCTTACATTCATTTCAAGTACCTGGTGATCATAGGGTACAGCCAGGGAAAGTGCCATCCCCCTTGCGGGGGGGTGGCGGTGAATAGGCTCCCACAACCGTGCACTTCCTGATGTACACATTCTGGAGAAACAAAGGGCGGTCACACCGCAGTCAGCCTGTCAGGCTGTCGGGCCACTGCCAACCCGAGCAGCCTGGAAGTGCCCCATCAGTTGCTGAAAGCGAAACTTTGTCCCCCCTGTGAAGCCAGGCAATTTTGGCCAGAGGGTCAGAGGAGACTATTAATCAACTCCTCCTCTCTGCTCAGCTCCTTGGGGTTACAGCAACCCCATCTCCAAGCCCAAATCTGCCCCTGGAGTGCCGAACTGGAAGTGGCAGGTGGGCTGTGCCGGTGCTTCAGCGCCCTCTGGAGGTTGTCTGCTCTAATGGCAACTCTCAGCCCTTCCTCCTCCCCCTTCCCTAGTCCTGGGGGCTGCCTTGGCCTCCTGCAGCTGCTGGCCTGATTTCATTCTTCTTTTTTCTCCAATTACAATTGAAGTATCCTACAGAGGTATGGAATCTCTTGAAGAAGGAAGATCTTTTAGTCAATACACCTTAACAGTGAGAAGTTGATTTCAAGAATGAACCTGAAATACTATATTTTTCTCCTGATGATTCCAAGGAGAGACAGCTCAAGTTTTCTAAATCATAAGAAAAACCAAGGTAAATATGATCTTCTGAGCCAGAGATGAAAAAACAGTTTTTAGCACCCTCTCCTCATGTCATATGACTGGGATTTAAATCAATCAACTGCCACTGGTTTTTAAATCACATGACCCAACTTTAAATCAATCAGCTGCTTCCCTGTAACTCAGGTGACTTGGCTTTGAACAGTAAGAAATGAAGAGGTATAAAAATGTTCTGAACAATAAATGGAAAAGCAACATTTTAGAAAGTGTTTTTTTTTCTTTTCGAATGGACCATTCATTGGATACGGAATAAAGGATTCTCTTGTGGATTTCTTGAACTGTAAGCATATACAATGTCTCCGTTGGCGTGATTGACTTAGTTTTGGGGGTTTTGTTGTTGTTGTTGTTAACATCCTTATTGGAGTACAATTGCTTTACCATGTTGTGTTAGCTTCTGCTGTATAACAAAGTGAATCAGCTATTCGTATACATATATCGCCATATCCCCGCCCTCTTGTGTCTCCCTCCCACCCTCCCTATCCCACCCCTCTAGGTGGTCACAAAGCACCGAGCTGATCCCCCTGTGCTATAGGCAGCTGCTTTCCACTAGCTATCCACTTCACCTTTGCTAGTGTATATATGTCCATGCCACTCTCTCACTTCATTCCAGCTTACCCTTCCCCCTCCCTGTGTCCTCAAGTCCGTTCTCTACGTCTTTATTCCTCTGCAGCGACTCCTGCTAAGGATGGATACTTCCTTTTATGCTCAGGAATATGCCCTAGTTTAAATATGATTTGAGTTTGATCCTGTGAACCATCAGAACTTCCCACGGGAGATAAATGAGGAGATTCGGGCCTTTATTAGTACGCACGGTGAACACGGGTGTCCTGGCTGTACTTGCCAACCCTCCTCATTTACCCACCTATTTTTATCCACCTTTCTCCCTGTGAGTACCTTTGACCAACCCTGAGCTCAGGCTCCTGACCTATGACAGTGACTTTGTCGTCAGTCTTTCTTTAAAAATGGACAGGTAACAAAATGAATGTAACCTAGAAGCAGCAGCTCAGTAAGGGAAATAAAATCACCAGTAATTATCTAATCACAGCCACAGCCATCCAGGGCTCAGGTCCCATAAGAATGGGACCTTCCTCAATTTGAAGGGCATCCAATCAAATAAGTAAAGGTGTTGCTCACCTCTGCCACTTGGAGGGATTGCTAGGCAGTCTACCCAGTGTATACTAACTGCAAAACACTGTCATGGTTTTGAAATACCTATTTTCCAGGAAAGATTTTTGGGGTGCATGGGGAAGGTTTCTTTTTGACATCAAGCAAAAAATAAATCACCAAGCTCTTTAAGCACAGGGGTTTTTAAGAGGGCAGTAGAAGGAGGGAATGGGCAGAAAAGACGATCTCTGAAGTGAAGGTCGTTTTTCCAAAAGAGTAGGATTTAGTCTCAGTTTAAGGAGAACACTTTTAAGTAGCTGGGGCAGCTCCAAACTGCAGTTTAGGGAATGAGTGCTTCAAAATAACAGGGCTGTAAAAGTCCTGGCAAGGCAGCAAGAGGATGAAGAGTTGGTTTTGCATAGTTTTGAACATAGGAGTAAAGAAGCAGAGGCATCTCTGACTAAAGGGCCCTGAGATCCTATGGCATCAGTGGGTCAGTTGCAGGGGGTGTAGGGGCGATATTTCTCTCTCAACGTCTCCCAGAGCAGCCACCCCTCTCTACCCCACCCCGCTACTCCTTTCACCCTTCCTGCCTCCACTGTTGGGTCCCCAGGGACAGCACTTCTTAAGCTGGAGCGCTCAGGCACCATCTCTGCAGTCTGGATTCTTCCTGGAGCCTGGCACGTTCTGGGACAGGAAGGCAGGTCTGCAAGGGCGCTGGGTTGCAGCCGGACCTGGAGGCCTGGAGGGGAACTGGAGTCATGAAGCCCACCCACGTCCTTGAAGCCGGGGAAGGAACGCATCTTCCTAACAGTACTTCTCAGGTCTCAGCGGGTTCCCCACCCGACGGTGATCCATACTCACTTGAGGCAGCAAGGACTGCCTCTAACTGGCCCCCTCCATTCCGCCTTAAGGGTCCTCGCACATGTGTGAGAGCACAGGCCCCGGATCTATGCACTCGACTGAGGCCAGTGCTGCCGGGGTCCCTCCAGTCCCATCCCCCGGCCCCTCCCTCTGGGACTGTATCTAATAGAAGAGAGAGCACAGAGGAATTGGCTGAATCAAGGGACCCGGGAGCCTGGGTATGAGTTTGAAGACCGAGAATCTAAAGCGCAATTACATATTATTGGAAACTCTTGTGGAGTGTGTAGGGGGAGGTTAGGAGATTGAGAGGCTGAGTCGACCTGGTGAGTCCAGCCCCAGGACACCACAAAGCCCCTCCCCCCTTTCCCTGCCATCAGACAAGGGGTGCCGCAACTCCAGCCGGGACTCTGCACTTCCCCCTCCCTGATTCTCCTCCAGAAGAGCAGGTGGCCCCCCTCTGAGGGCAAGGGAAGACAACGGACCAAGTCCCCCTGCACTAAGGCGCTACTGGAGCTCTTCCTGAACAGCAGTGCTGGCTTGGAGCGAACCCGTGCACTGCCAAAATTGGTCTCGTCCTGCAGCTGAGGGACGCAGACTTTAAGTCAGCTGCCCTGGCTTTAAAACAATCAACCCCCCCCCTTTAAGTCAGGTGACCCGACTTTAAATCACTGTGTGCCCCTCAAGCCTGCAACTTCCAAAGTTGGGAACTTCACTTTGATCCCACACATGGTATGAGGGTGTACTTCATGTACCAGAAGGGTCTAGGTACTCTGGGGTACAGCAAGCAGTGCAGGACGCAGCAGCTCCCAGGCAAAGCTGGTGATGCACAGGGAGAGCAGGCACAGCCAGGCATGCAGAGGTTCCAGGACGGGAGCTGGGGCACAGCCAGCCGCGAGGCTGTGAAAGCAGAGGATCTGAGCCTTCTTGACAAAGGCAAACCCAGAGGATGGATGAGAAACAAAGACCAGATGAAACATGGATTTGAAAATCACATGCTGCTCTTGAAATTGGGGTGGGGGCACCCCAGATTTGAATCCTCTTACTCAACAGTTGCTAGTGTTTTGGCATTTGTCCAATTCCTTATAAAATTTACTGATAATATCTAACCCATAGAATACTGCATTTGTAGTGGTATTGCGTGCTAATGTCTCTATAGTGGAATAATCTTTTCTACGAGAAAAATGTACACTATCCGAATTAAATTAAAACCCCTCTTTATAAAGTACTGTATCTGACTTCCCTGGTGGCGCAGTGGTTAATAATCTGCATGCTAAGGCAGGGGACATGGATTCGAGCCCTGGTCAGGGAAGATCTCACATGCCGCGGAGTAGCTAAGCCCATGTGCCACAACTACTGAGCCTTCAGGCCACAACTACTGAAGCCCGCACGCCTAGAGCCGATGCTCCACCACAAGCACAGCAAGAGAAGCCACTGCAATGAGAAGCCCACGCACTGCAACAAAAAGTAACCCCTGCTTGCTGCAACTAGAGAAAGCCCATGCATAGCAAAGAAGACCCAACGCAGCCAAAAATAAATAAATAAATAAATAAATATTTTTTTAAAGTACTATATCCTTCTGTACAACTTCTCTGGGAAGAACAGAGAGATGGCGTGGGAGAGTGAGAAAGACCAACATTTAGTGCACATGTCTCATGCAGGTGCTCTGCTGGCTCAGATAGTTTTATCCCCACTTTTACAAAGGAGGAAATAATCTCAGAGAGGTTTGGTAATTTTCCCGAAGCCAAACAGCTATTGAGTGGCAGAACCAGGATCTGAACCAAGTCTGTTACCTTAAAGCCTAAGTCCTCATCACAACAAAACTCAATTCATATTGACATTTATCGAATTACATTGCAACCTGGGGAGTTCTTGGCACAATCCTGAATAAGAGTGAGAAAGAAAGAAATAGCATTGTTCATACAGTCAATCAAAAATTTTGGAGCAGCTACTAGATGCGTGGCCCTTTTCGGGGTTCAGCAGTGATCAAGACAGGAAGAGTCCTGCTTACACAAACCATGTAGTGGGGAGGAAAGACGGGTGCAACTTGGCTGAGGGATTCAACTTGCTGGGCCTCTGTTTTCTCATCTGGAAAACGGGATGGGTGTTCCTCATTTCCTGGGATTGTCCAGCCCTCACATTCTCTGATTCCATAAGAATCATTTGTTTTCCTGTTTCTTTAAAATTCATTCAGGCAATGAGCTGTGATGAATGTTGTCAGCTGCTCCTCAAATCACTCTATTCCCACCCTCTTCCTGTGATCAGGTCTTTCTCCCAACATGACTCACAATCAATCAAGTCACAGAACCTAAGGGGCACCCAGCAGGAAAATTCCAGACCTTGTTTCTCAGGAGCTCTGAGGTCTACCTGCGAGGTAAACTTAACACACCTGGCACAAGGCGGCCATCCCGGGTTTCACATCAACATGATCTCAGGCACAAACCTCCTGGCTTTTCCATTGTGTCTTTAAGTTACTTGTTGAAACAACTGCACAACTATGACAAAGATATAAAATCAGGCATCTTCTGCCCCAGTGCCTGCTCATAAATGATTTTCTGCCACTTTAATGATAAAGATAGAACATTTCAACATTCTGCTGCCCTTATTATTTGTCATTTTTCTTGATATTTCTATTGAATACTCTTTCAATATTTTAACAATGGAACATTTATTTACCTTGTTCCAGACCCAGCCTGTAGTGGTAAAGGTTTTGTTGTTATATTTCTATTATGTTTCCTTTAAAAATCATTATGCTATTTAACTGGATTAAGTCAATTCTACAGGCATTTATCTTATGATATTGATGAAATTAATACATAGAGGGCAGTAGTACAAGTTGATTGTACTCCAGAGCCTCTCTCTATTAGCACAGTTAAGTAAGTATAACTATTATCTATATGTAAACCAAAGTACATGCCAAGTGAGACTCTCCGACGCTTCTTCACTGTCTGCCCCTCAAGCCTGTGAGAAATGGAATATTTCTTGCCACCTCAGTAAACAAAAGATGCCACAGTCATCCTCTCCAATGTGAGCGGGCAGGCCCTGAGGAACTCAGGATATGCAAATACAGGATGCAGGCCCCAGAGAGCTGAGGTGCATATCAAAGGAAGGAATTCGTGAGCCTGACTCCAGCATCTTCGCATACAAAGGAAAGCCCTGCATTGCTCACCTTGGGAGAGCAGGTTCTCCTTAGCTGACAATCACCTTTTCCCGTCCCCCATCACCTGCGCCAGCCCCCCGCCCTGTCCCCTCCCGCCCCCCGGGTGCTTTAGCTCAGGGAGGATGGGGCGCACAGGGCCTTGGCTGAACAAGAGGCCTGGAAGCCTCGGGAGGAACTTTCGGCCGCTATCCCCGCCGTCGGGAGGAGGGTCGCTGACGCTGCGGCCGGACCCTGCGCCTCCCTCGCCCCGTGTCCCCTCAGGACGTTCAGCCGCCCTCTCCCCACGTCCCCTGGGCCCCGCGAGCCAGGCCGAGGGCAGGGCCGGGAGGAGGCGCCGAAGTTCCCCGGGACCAGACCCCAGGCCGCTCGTTCTGCACAGCAGCGGCGGGTGGCCGCGAAACCCTTCCCCTCAGAAGCTGCTCTTGCGCGGCCGCCCGGGCACCAGACCCACTTACCCGGCCCGCCGTCCCCACGACTGTCGCGGCTTCGGCCGCCGGGGCCCCTCCGCAGCCGGCAGCGTCAGTGAGGCCGCCCTCCCCTTGGGCTCCGGGGCAGCTCCGTGACGGCGGAGGGAAGAGACCCCGAGCCGGGAGCTCCAGCTCTGAGGAAACGCGGGCTCCGTTCTGGGCGCTGCGGGTGGGGCCGCTCTGCCTGAGGCCTCCTGGGAGGGAGCGGGGCGCCGGGGGAGGAGCCGCCAGGAGCTCAGGGCCCCGTCGGGGGGCCTGGAGGGGCGGCCTGGCCTGAGGGCCCCGCCCACTGTGGCCACAGCGCAGGCCTTTTTCCTGCAATCCTACACAAAAAGTCAGAAAGATACACACGGTCTACAGTGAATGTTCACAAATGGTGGTTGCTGCTGTGCTTACTATCCTATTAAACGTGGGAAATCCATAACACACTTGAAGTTAGAAGTTAACTATGAATGTTTACCTTTCCTTATTATGTCTCTGCTATTCACAATTGTCGTTAATGAATCAGAGACTGTGGCATCACTAGTTAAAACTGAGCTCGTTAAAAAAATAGAACTCAGGCCCACCGGCCCTACTGTATCAGAATCTGCAATTTTACACTCTCTCCAGTGTATTTGTGGACCCATGAATAGTTGAAAGGTACATTTCTACCTCGACATGTCTTTTCTGTCTGAGAAATACGCACATTTTATCCAGTTTGATATAAATAAAACACTCAAAAATGCATATGTCCGTGTTGAAACCACCATTTTATCATTTTTTTCCAGATAACTATAGTCTCTTTACTGGTTTTATGGATCACATGACATACTCTTTTTTGTAGTTAGAAATAGAGAAAGTTACTTTGTGAAAAAAAAATATATGTATATATATATATATATATATATATATATATATATATATATATATATATTAGTGGATGATTGAAGACACTCTTCTAAATTAAAACCAGTTCTCTTAATTTGCTCTTTTCTTCTTGCGTCACATTATGAACTCTTCCCGTGGCCACATGTCATGTGTACTTTTAATTTCAGGGACTGCTGACATCCCAGGATGTGCCCATAGATTTCTCTCAAGAGGACTGGGAATGCCTGGACCGAGATCAATGGGAATTGTACAGGGATCTGATGTGATAAAAGTATAGGATCATGCACTCCTTGAGTGAGGACACCTTCCTTCCAGAATTCCTTATCCACCCACAGGGTTTAGAGTCCTTCATTTGTAGAATGTCTCCTGGAATGTTCTGCTTCCTACAATAGGGTTTCAGATTGCAACGATTCAGGAAATATTGGGAGTTTGTGGGTATAATTTATGTTGTTCTTTGCAAACTGCAGCCTCCTTTATAATATACTTTGTAACTGCTTGGGATGTGTCTATATGAACAGTGTACTATATGCTTCTGTTATAGTCCTTACAATATTTTATTCTCTTATTATCTGTAACAATCTTCCATGGATTCTTTGGGCTTAAGGTGTATTAAAAGGGAGACGGCGATTCTGGGACTTCCCTGGTGATGCAGTGGTTAAGACTGCGCCTGCCAATTCAGGGGACACGGGTTCGATCCCTAGTCTGGGAAGATCCCACGTGCAACGGAGCAACTAACCCAGTGGGCCACAACTACTGAGCCTGCGTGCCACAACTACTGAAGCTGGTGCACCTTGAGCCCGTGTGCCATTCATTTTTAGAGAATAAAATCACCTCTGAGTGATTACAATTTAGACCAGCTAGTCAAAATTCTTTATCACCTGTTCTTCTCAAACACTGATCAATGGAACAAGTTTTACTAGGGATAAGAGTGTAATTGTATTCTAGAGTTCATATCGGCAATATGGTTTTTGACCTTGATGCTGGATCACGACATTTCAATGGTATAACTGCTATTAATTGTCTCTTTGTTCAATGATTAAAGTCTCACATGATCTGAGTTCAGACTGGAGCCATCCTGCTTGGTTTCTGTCTATTGCAGATTTCTTCCAGTATGAAAGGACAAGAGCAATACGGCTTACTTTACACAATGTCTTCAAACTAAATGATGACATAATCTACATTCAATTAATTTATACATACCCTACTGTAGAGCAGGGTTTGTTACGGTGGCAGAGCCCGGTAATTATGTAAAACTGAAACTTTTATCTGCACTGGTTCAAGTCCTCTTCCTAAGAATATGTTTATAATCAACACTCTTTCACAAGTTACCCAATTTAATTCACCATAGCATTCCTCATATTAACTAAATGGAAAATCCTAAGCTATATACAAATCCAGAAAGGGCCAAAAATCATCTGCCCACATGGATTATTACAACCCATTGCTGAGGCATTCAAATTACTTATTAAAGACCCACTATGTCCATCAACAGCATCAATTTATATATTATTGCCCCAATGCTAGCCTTAACCCTGGCTCTCACAACATGAATTCCTCTTCCCATATCTTAGCCACTAATTAATATAAATGTAGGCATACTCTTTATATTAGCCATATCACACCTAGCCATTTATTCCATCCTCAGTTCTGGATGAGCTTCACATTCACCATACTCACTCACTGGAGCTCTAGGGACAGTAGCATAGACAATCTCATATGAAGTAATGTAGCAGTTATTCTATTCTCAGTCTTACTGATAAATGGATCATTTACACTTTCAACAGTAATTATTACACAGGAACACCTATGACTATTTTCTTCTGACCCCTACTCAGAATTTTATTATCTCCGCAGTAGCAGAAATTCAATGAAGCCTCACTTGATTCAACAGAAGTAGAATCAAAACCTGTATATGACTTCAATGTAGAAGATGTAGCAGGCCCATTCACCTCTTCCTTGCTAGACAATATGTCAATTTCCTTATAATAAACATTTCCACAACAATCCATTTGTAGGAGCATTCGACAATCCCTAGGTGCCAGAATTATATGCACCCCAAGTCATCATTAAAACACATCTAACAATCTCCTTTCTATGAATTTGAGCATCCTACCCACAATTTTGATATGATCAACGTCTACATCTCGTATAAAAATTTTTTTCTACTAACATTAGCCCGATGTATATGAGAGTTTTCACCACCTGTCATCATACCAGGCAACCCACCACAAACTTAAGAAATATGTCTGACAAAAGAGTTACTGTGATAGAGTAAATTATAGAGGTTTCAATGCTCTTATTCCTGGAATTGAATTCTTCCTAAGAATTTTATATTCTCCATGTTACCACATTACAGCACATGCTATATACTAAGGTTCACTAGGTAAGCTTCAGGCCCATACCCCCAACATGTTGTCGTAGATCCTTCCTGTACTAATAAACTCTCATTGTTTTTACTATCATTCTACTGACCATTATCACAGGAAATATAATTGTATAAGAAGCTCACACTGGTTAATGGTATCCCCATTCTAATAAAAAACACAAACCCATAAGCTACAGAAGCATCCAACAAATATTTCCTAAAACAATCCACCACACCAATACTACTTATAATGGCTAGTATCATTAATCTAATATACTCTGGTCATGGAACACAATGAATAACAAAAATCTTTCATCCAGCAGCATCCACCCTCATGACAATCGCCCTTGTCACAAAAGTAGGACTTTCCCCATTTCACTTCTGAGTGCCTCACGTCACACAAGGCGTCCCATGAACAGCAGGCCTGATGCTATTAATATGACAAAAGTGCACCCCTGTCACTTTTATACCACATGTCACCATCCATCAACCTAAATATACTATTAATCATAGTGATATTATAAATCATAGCTGGAGGCTGAGGGAGATTTAGTCAGACTCACCTGGAAAAAATTAAACCCTCCTCATCAATTGCCCATATAGGATGAATAACAGCCGTTATAAAGTATATTCCGATTATAACAATCCTAAACATACTAATTTATATCATAACAGTACTCTCTTCTTATTATTTATGCCCAGAGCATGGACTACAAGAGTGTCATTATCACACACATGAGGTAAAACACCTCCCATCACAATCCTTTTCCTCACCATTATAGTATCATTAGGACATAGTCCATCACTATCAGGGTTTTTACCCAAATGAATACTTATCCAAGAGATAACGAAAATGACAACATCATTCTACCAACATTAATAGCCATCACAGCAGTGCTCAGCATATATTTCTACTTGCAGCTAACATACTCCACATCACTAACTGTATTCCCTTCATGAAACAACACAAAAACAAAGCACATTGAACATTCAAAGAAATAACCTTCCTATCATTACTAATCATAAAACCCAGACAATTACTCCACATAACACCCATTCCATCCGTGCTGGACTAGGAATTTAGGTTAGTTCAGACCAAGAGCTTTCATAACCCAAAACAAGTAAAATTTACTTAATTTCTAAAAATAAGGATTGAAAGACTTCATCCTACATCAATTGAATGTAAAGCAAACATTGTAGTTAAGCCAAATCTTTACGAGACTGATGAGTTTTAACCCCAGGAAACTTTAGTTAACAGGCAAATCCTCTAGTCAACTGGCTTCAATCTGCTTCTTCTTCATTTGAGAAAGAAAAAAAGAAAAAAGGCAGGAAAATCTCTGGCAGAATTGAAGCTGCTTCTCTGAAATTACAATTCAATTTGTTGATTCACCACAGGGTTTGTGAGAAAGAGGGCTCAATCTCTGTCTTCAGATTTACAGTCGAATGCTAGCTCAGTCATTTTACCTCTGTTCATACACTGTTGATTATTTTCAACAAATCACAAAGATATCGGCATCTTATAATTACTATTTGGTGCTTGAGCTGGAGTAGCAGGCAGCACCTTAAGAATATTAATCCAGGCTGAGCTATGCTAACCTGGAGCGCTACTTGGAGATGCACAAATCTGTAACGTGGTCATAACAGTCCCTGCATTTGTAATAATTTTCTTTATTGTTGTACCCCTTATATTGCAGGGTTTGAAAACTCACTTGGGCCACTAATAACTCGCACACCTGAGGTAGCATTTCCCCGAGTAAACCATGTAAATTTTTGACTACTTCCCCCATCGTTCTTACTCCTACTCATATCACCAATAGTAGAAGCTTGTTCTGGTACCAGTGGACCGTGTATTCAGCTCTAGCCTGCAACCTGGCCCACGCAGGAGCCTCTGTCGACATAACCATTTCCTCCTTACATTTATCAGGTGTCTCCTCAATTCTTGGTGCTATTGCTTTTATTACTATAGTCTTTCATACAAAACCAGCAGTCATACCCCAATACCAAACACCATTATTTGTTTAATCTTCACCAACTATAGCCATATTACTATAATTACCACTCTCAGTCCGAGCAGCCAGAATTGCCATACTCTTAAGAGATAGAAATCTCAACACTACTTTCTCTGACCCTGCAGGAGGAGGCCGAATCCTATACCAACACCTATTTTGATTCTTTGGTCACCCTGAAGTCTGTATTCATGACCTACCAGGGTTTGTTATAAATTCACACATCATTACACACTATTTAGGACAAAAGGTGCCTTTCAGCTATTTGGGAATAGTATGAGTCATGCCCACTGGCTTTTTAGGATTTCTCTTGTGGGCCCATCATATATTTACCATAGGGAGAGCTGTCCACTCAGGAGCATACTTTGCAAAAGCTACCATAATTGCTTCTATCCCTACAGGAGTGTGCTTTCTCTGGTTGCAGTGAGCAGTAGCGACTCTACGCTGCGGTGCATTGCCTTTTCACTGAAAAGGCTTTCTTTATTGCAGAGCATGGCTTTCACGCTCTAGAGGGCAGGCTCAGTAGTTGTGGCACATGGGCTTTTTGCTCCACGGCAGGTGGAATATTCCCACACGATGGCTCGAACCCGTGTCCCCTGCATTGGCAGGCAAATTCTTAACCACTGCACCACCAGGGAAGTCCCTGGTTAGCAACTGTTCACGGAGGTAATATTATATGACCTCCAATATATTATGAGTTTTAGGCTTTAGTTTTTCTTTTTACAGTAGGAGGTTTCACAGGAATCATCTTAGTGAACTCATCCCCGGACACTATCCTCCAGGATACATACTATGTAGCAGCACACTTCCATGATCTAATGTCCATGGGAGCGGGCTTCACTATTACGGGAGGCTTCCTACACGGATTCCCACTATTCTCAGGTTACACAGTGAACTCAGCATGAGCAAAAAGTCACTTCACGCGTATATTTGTAGTAGTAAATATGACTTCCCGCAGCACTTTCTGGCCTCTCAGGAATGTCATTACTTTAGTCTCACTACTCGGAGGCACACACAACATGAAATATTGTGTCTTTTGGCTCACTCATCTCAATAGCAGCAGTAATGCTAATCATAATCTTCATACTTTGAAAAGCATTTGCATCTAAACAAGAAGGCTAAGCACTAGAAACTGATACTCCTAACCTAGAATTGTTACATAAATGCCCTCCACCATATCCTATGTTTCAAGATCCTACCTATGTAAATATAAAATAAGGAAGGTCTCAAGTCCTTTTCAACCACTTTCAAGCCAACACCATAACAATTATGTCTTTCTCAATAAATGAGAGAAAAGTAAAAAGTGATGTAGCTTTGTCAAACTTAAACCAGAGGCTAAAATCCTGTATATCACGAAGGCATATCAATTTCACCTAGGATCTCAAGATATAACATCACCGATTATGGAAGAACATTTACATTCTCATCATCACACATTAATAGTGATTTTTGAAACTAGTTCTCTATATTATTTCTCTAACATTGACAACTAAACTAACTCATATACATATAATAGATGCACAGGTAGAGAAAATGTGAACAATTTATCAGCCATTATTGTAATCTTAATTGCTCTATCATCATTGTGAATCCTTTACATGATACATGAAATCAATAACTCTTCCCAAACCATAAAATCGATGGGTCAGTAATGATACTGAAGCTACAAATACACAGATTATGAAGATTTAAATGTTGGCTCCTCTGTAATCCCCACATCAGGGCTAAAACCAGGAGAATAATGACTAATAGAAGTCAACAACCACGGAGTTAGAGAGAGTCATAGAATATTAGTTTCATCTGAAATTGTTGTACACTCCTGAGCTGTTCCTTCTCAGGCCTGAAAAGGGCTGCTATCCCAGGACGCCTAAATTAAAGAATCCTAATACCAACAGGACCAGGCCTATGTTGTAGACAAGAGAGCTCATTTTCCTGAGTTCAAAGACAGGCCAGAGGGATATGGCTGAGATGAGGGGTGAATCTGGAGCCCATGGGGATGCACTCTCCAAGCTCCAGGATAGGAATGGGCCATTATTGGTTTAATGGACCTCTGGGGTCCCAGGCCACCCACACCACGCCCTCCCGAGCAGGATCTTGGCAACATTCCCTGTCAGTGATGAGGCAACCTAGCACTTGTCACGCCCCGATGTTGTGTCCTATGTGGGCACCATGCTGTGGGGACCACACCCACACTCTGCAGGTCCATGCTACAGGGTCCTTCTTGCCTCAGGAGTAGAGACCACCCAGCAAGCAGTTCGCTCCCCAACCAGCAGGAGGAGGGGAGGAGAGCAGGGGCACCAGGGGAATCTCACTCAGACAACAACACCCAGGGGTGCCAGCGGGGACAGTGATGATGCAGATGAGGCCCAGACCAAGAGATGCGACCAGAGGACACAAAAGGCAGCTGATCAGGTCCTGACTCAACTGCATCCCGGACACCTTTGTCCCTCCTACGCCCCTTCCTCATACATCCCCTCCTTAAATGCAGATTCTTCAGATGCAAACAGGCAGAGCCTCAGACTGAAAGTCAGCTCTTCCAAAATGACCCGTCAGCAAACACTGCAGGATTGTGCTCCAGTGGGGGCCCTGGAGTCCACAACTCAGGGACTGAAGGGGACATCGGTGCCAGGGCCAGTGTGAGGGGATGGGGAGTGAGACTTTCATGGTTGTGGAATGTTGGTTTTGCAAGATGAAAAGTTCTAGGCGTGGTGGTGATGGCTCCACGAGAAAGTGAATAGATCTGATGCCTCAGAAACGTGCACTTAAAATGGTGACGATGGTAAAGGGTATGTGACGTGTGTTTTATTTCACTTAAATTCATAAAATAATGTCTTTTTAAATCAGAGTCCATTTCGACTCCCGTTCATCACAAATGTCGGAGACCCAAACACATTCCCCTACCTTAGGGGCCATCACGGTGCCCTCACATGGCACATGGGAGACCGTTCTCACAGGGGCCTAGTCTGTGCTCACCTCACCTCTGTCCAGGGAGACCCAGGCAGTGGTGACCCCCATAGATTAGACATATGATATGCTATGATATTCATATGACACCACCGAACATTGTCACTCACCAGCACACAGAGCAGCACCCCACTCAAACATGCATGACCTCATATGAATGCGACAAGATTAAGGGAAGAAAAGGAACCACCAGTTAATCAGGGCAACACCCTTAACGCAGAGGTTGGAAATGTCAAAGGGGTAAAGACACACTGCAGGCAAAGAGCACATAGGGGTCTCCCCATACATGTGATCCTGACCCATGCAGATGTGGTGAGACCCATACAGTGCCCGTACCCTATAGCTGGGGTCACACATCCACACTCACCACAGTGACCCCACCTCCCCAGACCCTGCACCTAAAGTCACACGTTCTCTCTCAACACGTGACCCCACCTCCTCAGACCCCTCCACCTGGGTCACATGTCCACAGTCCCAGGGTGAACTGCCCTCCACAGACTCCCCCAACTGGGGTCACACGTGCACATCCTCCAGGGTGACCTCACCTCACCAGACCGTGCACCTGGGGTCACATGTCCCCTTGGTCAGGGCACCATAGCTCTGCTCTTGGCTCCCTAATTTGGAAACAAGCTGGGTTCCTGGGCCCTGCTGGGATGAGAAAAAGTGTAAGGTGGGTCTCCTGTCCCCACACTTGTCCCACAGAAGTCCTCCTCTTTTCACTTTGGTTCTGTGTGATTTTACCTCTTTTTAAAGCTTTCATGCTAAAGTTGAACACATTACTTGGTTCTGGCAGGCACAGTCTCACTTTCTTGTCTCACTTACTTGTTGAGAAAACTCATAGGACAGCAGGGCTGAAAGCCGAAGGGCAGCTCTGGACGCTGCTGACTAGGGACGGCAGACAGGAAGGAGAGCTCAGCAGCAGCCTCAGCTGTTACCCATCGGCCTTTTGCCCGATCTGCGTGCCCTGCAATCAATTCACCAGCTAAACCTGCCTCCCTTCGCACCATGCACGTGCTGGTAAATTGGAATAATCAGCAGGTAGCCCTCCTGAGGATTATCCACGAGCCCCAAGGAAGGTGAACCTTGCAGGAATAAGGACTAAGGCCCTGCCCATAGCACTGCCCTTGGGAGGACCAGGTCACCACAGTCAGAAGAGAGGGTGTTACCTAGACAAGCCCACCTCGGCTCCAGACCCAGACATCTAAGCACTGACTTTCAAATGCAGGCACGGAGCTTCCCAGTACTGAGGCCAGGCCGGCTCTCTTCCCAGCTCTCCAGACTCCTAGCATACACGGAACATGGTCAGGTCTAAATCTTCTTATTATAGACAACACATGGTCAGCTCTAAACATAAACAGTAGACAGCACATGGAGAGGTCTAAATTTACCATGTAGACAGGACTTGATCATGTTTCAACTAGCTTAGGGCTGAGCTCATAGGAGGTACAGATCACACATATGGGTCTCTCATCTTTGGACACCCACATCAGGAAACTGAACAATATCGTTGTCATTAAACATTTCAACAGGCAAAACAGAAATGTTACCAGTGTGTCTGGCCACCTGATGGTCAGGATCCTCATGTGATGCAAGAACTTCTTAGAGTGCAGCCCAGTCTGCGGCCAGGCCAGGCAAGAAGTGGCCTGATTGCAGCCTCCCAGGCTTCCAGAAGGAGGCGGCCGCACAGGAGGCCCAGGCAGGACAGTTCTGCATGGTGCGGGCCAGGAGAGCCTGTCTGTCCATTCCACTGGCCGATTCCGGGCGGGGTGCTCAGGGTCGCTGAGAGCCCCGCGCTCAGGCCCTGCTTCCCTGCACCATGTGCGTGTGCGTGCGTGTGTGTGTGTGTGTGTGTGTGTATCTGTGTGTGTGTAGAGGGGGCAGTGGCTGACGGCTCCCACGGCTCCCGTCCCGGGCACCGTGATATCTTCGAGGGGAGGTACGGGGAGAGGTAGGGGCACAGAAGCCGTTGGAGAGGAGAACCCACCGTGGAAACGCTTGCACACTGGCTGGCCCCACCCGGGGACCCGAGAGCCCATCGTGGGCCAAATGTCCCCCCCAGCCCCCACCCCCGAGGGCAGGGCACCTGCTCTTTCAACAGCACAGGGTCTCACATGAAGTAGACTCAGTGGGGACTGTCACCCCTCCCACTCCTAATGCTCCGTTTGGGGAGAATGAACCCCCTTGACTGGGCGATGGGACCCTGTGATGAAACATGTGGTGCCCCATCCAAGTCGGGGTCTGGCTGACAGATGGGAACACAGGAGCCACGTGCATGGCCTGGAGGCCAGGCCAACAGGACGAGCACCTCCAGCCTTGGTCTAGCTCTCCAACTGTGACATTGTAGTTTATAGGGGACCTGAGGCAGGTGACTGAATGTAATGGGGGCCTCAGGTGGACATCAAAGCTAAGAAAAAGGGAAAAATACATGTCAGCTTCACTTGCTTTCAGGAATTAATGCTTTACGGATTCACTTTATTCCCTGTGTGTGTGCTACGTGTGTGCATGTGCCTGTATGCGTACATGTGCTGTGCATGTGCATAGGTATGTGCACCGGCACACGTTAGTGTGTGCGTGGGTACACGCGTGCGTGTGTGTTCATAGGCTAGTGTGTGAATATATTTGTGCTGTGCGCATGCGTATGTTTGTGTGTGTGCTGTGTCTACCTTTGCGCACACCTGTGTGTTTTCTGCAACCACTTGCAAGTTGATTGCAGACTGAATTGTGCCCCAGATATGTCCGCACGCACCTGCTCTAACAATCCTGCGTAGCCACGTAAAGTTCAGAGATCGCAGGGATTTAAATGGATGGAGCAGGATGTCCTCACACAGGGTCTGTCTTCCAGTGACTGTCACTGTCTGAGTGACATCCTTCACACGTTCTTTAAGCCCCATTCAGGGTCCAGTTTAGACCCCATTACATTCAGTCACCTGCCTCAGGTCCCTTAATGCTACAATGTCACAGTTGGAGAGCTAGACCAAGGCTGGAGGTGCTTGTCCTGTTGGCCTGGCCTCCAGGCCATGCACGTGGCTCCTGTGTTCCCATCTGTCAGCCAGACCCCGACTTGGATGGGGCACCACATGTTTCATCACAGGGTCCCATCGCCCAGTCAAGGGGGTTCATTCTCCCCAAACGGAGCATCAGGAGTGGGGGAGTGGGTGACATTCCCCACTGAGTCTCCTTCATGTGAGACCCTGTGCTATTGAAAGAGCAGGTGCCCTGCCTTTTGGGGTGCGGGGCTGGGGGGTGGCATGTGGCCCACGATGGGTAGGCTGGTCCCCGGGTGGGGCGAGCCAGTGTGCAAGGAGCTCCGTGGTGGGTTCTCCTCTCCAATGGCTTCTGTGCCCCTACCTCTCCCCGTACCTCCCCTCGAAGATATCACGGTGCCCGGGACGGGAGCCGTGGGAGCCGTCAGCCACTGCCCCCTCTACACACACACAGATACACACACACACACACACACACACGCACGCACACGCACATGGTGCAGGGAAGCAGGGCCTGAGCGCGGGGCTCTCAGCGACCCTGAGCACCCCGCCCGGAATCGGCCAGTGGAATGGACAGACAGGCTCTCCTGGCCCGCACCATGCAGAACTGTCCTGCCTGGGCCTCCTGTGCGGCCGCCTCCTTCTGGAAGCCTGGGAGGCTGCAATCAGGCCACTTCTTGCCTGGCCTGGCCGCAGACTGGGCTGCACTCTAAGAAGTTCTTGCATCACATGAGGATCCTGACCATCAGGTGGCCAGACACACTGGTAACATTTCTGTTTTGCCTGTTGAAATGTTTAATGACAACGATATTGTTCAGTTTCCTGATGTGGGTGTCCAAAGATGAGAGACCCATATGTGTGATCTGTACCTCCTATGAGCTCAGCCCTAAGCTAGTTGAAACATGATCAAGTCCTGTCTACATGGTAAATTTAGACCTCTCCATGTGCTGTCTACTGTTTATGTTTAGAGCTGACCATGTGTTGTCTATAATAAGAAGATTTAGACCTGACCATGTTCCGTGTATGCTAGGAGTCTGGAGAGCTGGGAAGAGAGCCGGCCTGGCCTCAGTACTGGGAAGCTCCGTGCCTGCATTTGAAAGTCAGTGCTTAGATGTCTGGGTCTGGAGCCGAGGTGGGCTTGTCTAGGTAACACCCTCTCTTCTGACTGTGGTGACCTGGTCCTCCCAAGGGCAGTGCTATGGGCAGGGCCTTAGTCCTTATTCCTGCAAGGTTCACCTTCCTTGGGGCTCGTGGATAATCCTCAGGAGGGCTACCTGCTGATTATTCCAATTTACCAGCACGTGCATGGTGCGAAGGGAGGCAGGTTTAGCTGGTGAATTGATTGCAGGGCACGCAGATCGGGCAAAAGGCCGATGGGTAACAGCTGAGGCTGCTGCTGAGCTCTCCTTCCTGTCTGCCGTCCCTAGTCAGCAGCGTCCAGAGCTGCCCTTCGGCTTTCAGCCCTGCTGTCCTATGAGTTTTCTCAACAAGTAAGTGAGACAAGAAAGTGAGACTGTGCCTGCCAGAACCAAGTAATGTGTTCAACTTTAGCATGAAAGCTTTAAAAAGAGGTAAAATCACACAGAACCAAAGTGAAAAGAGGAGGACTTCTGTGGGACAAGTGTGGGGACAGGAGACCCACCTTACACTTTTTCTCATCCCAGCAGGGCCCAGGAACCCAGCTTGTTTCCAAATTAGGGAGCCAAGAGCAGAGCTATGGTGCCCTGACCAAGGGGACATGTGACCCCAGGTGCACGGTCTGGTGAGGTGAGGTCACCCTGGAGGATGTGCACGTGTGACCCCAGTTGGGGGAGTCTGTGGAGGGCAGTTCACCCTGGGACTGTGGACATGTGACCCAGGTGGAGGGGTCTGAGGAGGTGGGGTCACGTGTTGAGAGAGAACGTGTGACTTTAGGTGCAGGGTCTGGGGAGGTGGGGTCACTGTGGTGAGTGTGGATGTGTGACCCCAGCTATAGGGTACGGGCACTGTATGGGTCTCACCACATCTGCATGGGTCAGGATCACATGTATGGGGAGACCCCTATGTGCTCTTTGCCTGCAGTGTGTCTTTACCCCTTTGACATTTCCAACCTCTGCGTTAAGGGTGTTGCCCTGATTAACTGGTGGTTCCTTTTCTTCCCTTAATCTTGTCGCATTCATATGAGGTCATGCATGTTTGAGTGGGGTGCTGCTCTGTGTGCTGGTGAGTGACAATGTTCGGTGGTGTCATATGAATATCATAGCATATCATATGTCTAATCTATGGGGGTCACCACTGCCTGGGTCTCCCTGGACAGAGGTGAGGTGAGCACAGACTAGGCCCCTGTGAGAACGGTCTCCCATGTGCCATGTGAGGGCACCGTGATGGCCCCTAAGGTAGGGGAATGTGTTTGGGTCTCCGACATTTGTGATGAACGGGAGTCGAAATGGACTCTGATTTAAAAAGACATTATTTTATGAATTTAAGTGAAATAAAACACACGTCACATACCCTTTACCATCGTCACCATTTTAAGTGCACGTTTCTGAGGCATCAGATCTATTCACTTTCTCGTGGAGCCATCACCACCACGCCTAGAACTTTTCATCTTGCAAAACCAACATTCCACAACCATGAAAGTCTCACTCCCCATCCCCTCACACTGGCCCTGGCACCGATGTCCCCTTCAGTCCCTGAGTTGTGGACTCCAGGGCCCCCACTGGAGCACAATCCTGCAGTGTTTGCTGACGGGTCATTTTGGAAGAGCTGACTTTCAGTCTGAGGCTCTGCCTGTTTGCATCTGAAGAATCTGCATTTAAGGAGGGGATGTATGAGGAAGGGGCGTAGGAGGGACAAAGGTGTCCGGGATGCAGTTGAGTCAGGACCTGATCAGCTGCCTTTTGTGTCCTCTGGTCGCATCTCTTGGTCTGGGCCTCATCTGCATCATCACTGTCCCCGCTGGCACCCCTGGGTGTTGTTGTCTGAGTGAGATTCCCCTGGTGCCCCTGCTCTCCTCCCCTCCTCCTGCTGGTTGGGGAGCGAACTGCTTGCTGGGTGGTCTCTACTCCTGAGGCAAGAAGGACCCTGTAGCATGGACCTGCAGAGTGTGGGTGTGGTCCCCACAGCATGGTGCCCACATAGGACACAACATCGGGGCGTGACAAGTGCTAGGTTGCCTCATCACTGACAGGGAATGTTGCCAAGATCCTGCTCGGGAGGGCGTGGTGTGGGTGGCCTGGGACCCCAGAGGTCCATTAAACCAATAATGGCCCATTCCTATCCTGGAGCTTGGAGAGTGCATCCCCATGGGCTCCAGATTCACCCCTCATCTCAGCCATATCCCTCTGGCCTGTCTTTGAACTCAGGAAAATGAGCTCTCTTGTCTACAACATAGGCCTGGTCCTGTTGGTATTAGGATTCTTTAATTTAGGCGTCCTGGGATAGCAGCCCTTTTCAGGCCTGAGAAGGAACAGCTCAGGAGTGTACAACAATTTCAGATGAAACTAATATTCTATGACTCTCTCTAACTCCGTGGTTGTTGACTTCTATTAGTCATTATTCTCCTGGTTTTAGCCCTGATGTGGGGATTACAGAGGAGCCAACATTTAAATCTTCATAATCTGTGTATTTGTAGCTTCAGTATCATTACTGACCCATCGATTTTATGGTTTGGGAAGAGTTATTGATTTCATGTATCATGTAAAGGATTCACAATGATGATAGAGCAATTAAGATTACAATAATGGCTGATAAATTGTTCACATTTTCTCTACCTGTGCATCTATTATATGTATATGAGTTAGTTTAGTTGTCAATGTTAGAGAAATAATATAGAGAACTAGTTTCAAAAATCACTATTAATGTGTGATGATGAGAATGTAAATGTTCTTCCATAATCGGTGATGTTATATCTTGAGATCCTAGGTGAAATTGATATGCCTTCGTGATATACAGGATTTTAGCCTCTGGTTTAAGTTTGACAAAGCTACATCACTTTTTACTTTTCTCTCATTTATTGAGAAAGACATAATTGTTATGGTGTTGGCTTGAAAGTGGTTGAAAAGGACTTGAGACCTTCCTTATTTTATATTTACATAGGTAGGATCTTGAAACATAGGATATGGTGGAGGGCATTTATGTAACAATTCTAGGTTAGGAGTATCAGTTTCTAGTGCTTAGCCTTCTTGTTTAGATGCAAATGCTTTTCAAAGTATGAAGATTATGATTAGCATTACTGCTGCTATTGAGATGAGTGAGCCAAAAGACACAATATTTCATGTTGTGTGTGCCTCCGAGTAGTGAGACTAAAGTAATGACATTCCTGAGAGGCCAGAAAGTGCTGCGGGAAGTCATATTTACTACTACAAATATACGCGTGAAGTGACTTTTTGCTCATGCTGAGTTCACTGTGTAACCTGAGAATAGTGGGAATCCGTGTAGGAAGCCTCCCGTAATAGTGAAGCCCGCTCCCATGGACATTAGATCATGGAAGTGTGCTGCTACATAGTATGTATCCTGGAGGATAGTGTCCGGGGATGAGTTCACTAAGATGATTCCTGTGAAACCTCCTACTGTAAAAAGAAAAACTAAAGCCTAAAACTCATAATATATTGGAGGTCATATAATATTACCTCCGTGAACAGTTGCTAACCAGGGACTTCCCTGGTGGTGCAGTGGTTAAGAATTTGCCTGCCAATGCAGGGGACACGGGTTCGAGCCATCGTGTGGGAATATTCCACCTGCCGTGGAGCAAAAAGCCCATGTGCCACAACTACTGAGCCTGCCCTCTAGAGCGTGAAAGCCATGCTCTGCAATAAAGAAAGCCTTTTCAGTGAAAAGGCAATGCACCGCAGCGTAGAGTCGCTACTGCTCACTGCAACCAGAGAAAGCACACTCCTGTAGGGATAGAAGCAATTATGGTAGCTTTTGCAAAGTATGCTCCTGAGTGGACAGCTCTCCCTATGGTAAATATATGATGGGCCCACAAGAGAAATCCTAAAAAGCCAGTGGGCATGACTCATACTATTCCCAAATAGCTGAAAGGCACCTTTTGTCCTAAATAGTGTGTAATGATGTGTGAATTTATAACAAACCCTGGTAGGCCATGAATACAGACTTCAGGGTGACCAAAGAATCAAAATAGGTGTTGGTATAGGATTCGGCCTCCTCCTGCAGGGTCAGAGAAAGTAGTGTTGAGATTTCTATCTCTTAAGAGTATGGCAATTCTGGCTGCTCGGACTGAGAGTGGTAATTATAGTAATATGGCTATAGTTGGTGAAGATTAAACAAATAATGGTGTTTGGTATTGGGGTATGACTGCTGGTTTTGTATGAAAGACTATAGTAATAAAAGCAATAGCACCAAGAATTGAGGAGACACCTGATAAATGTAAGGAGGAAATGGTTATGTCGACAGAGGCTCCTGCGTGGGCCAGGTTGCAGGCTAGAGCTGAATACACGGTCCACTGGTACCAGAACAAGCTTCTACTATTGGTGATATGAGTAGGAGTAAGAACGATGGGGGAAGTAGTCAAAAATTTACATGGTTTACTCGGGGAAATGCTACCTCAGGTGTGCGAGTTATTAGTGGCCCAAGTGAGTTTTCAAACCCTGCAATATAAGGGGTACAACAATAAAGAAAATTATTACAAATGCAGGGACTGTTATGACCACGTTACAGATTTGTGCATCTCCAAGTAGCGCTCCAGGTTAGCATAGCTCAGCCTGGATTAATATTCTTAAGGTGCTGCCTGCTACTCCAGCTCAAGCACCAAATAGTAATTATAAGATGCCGATATCTTTGTGATTTGTTGAAAATAATCAACAGTGTATGAACAGAGGTAAAATGACTGAGCTAGCATTCGACTGTAAATCTGAAGACAGAGATTGAGCCCTCTTTCTCACAAACCCTGTGGTGAATCAACAAATTGAATTGTAATTTCAGAGAAGCAGCTTCAATTCTGCCAGAGATTTTCCTGCCTTTTTTCTTTTTTTCTTTCTCAAATGAAGAAGAAGCAGATTGAAGCCAGTTGACTAGAGGATTTGCCTGTTAACTAAAGTTTCCTGGGGTTAAAACTCATCAGTCTCGTAAAGATTTGGCTTAACTACAATGTTTGCTTTACATTCAATTGATGTAGGATGAAGTCTTTCAATCCTTATTTTTAGAAATTAAGTAAATTTTACTTGTTTTGGGTTATGAAAGCTCTTGGTCTGAACTAACCTAAATTCCTAGTCCAGCACGGATGGAATGGGTGTTATGTGGAGTAATTGTCTGGGTTTTATGATTAGTAATGATAGGAAGGTTATTTCTTTGAATGTTCAATGTGCTTTGTTTTTGTGTTGTTTCATGAAGGGAATACAGTTAGTGATGTGGAGTATGTTAGCTGCAAGTAGAAATATATGCTGAGCACTGCTGTGATGGCTATTAATGTTGGTAGAATGATGTTGTCATTTTCGTTATCTCTTGGATAAGTATTCATTTGGGTAAAAACCCTGATAGTGATGGACTATGTCCTAATGATACTATAATGGTGAGGAAAAGGATTGTGATGGGAGGTGTTTTACCTCATGTGTGTGATAATGACACTCTTGTAGTCCATGCTCTGGGCATAAATAATAAGAAGAGAGTACTGTTATGATATAAATTAGTATGTTTAGGATTGTTATAATCGGAATATACTTTATAACGGCTGTTATTCATCCTATATGGGCAATTGATGAGGAGGGTTTAATTTTTTCCAGGTGAGTCTGACTAAATCTCCCTCAGCCTCCAGCTATGATTTATAATATCACTATGATTAATAGTATATTTAGGTTGATGGATGGTGACATGTGGTATAAAAGTGACAGGGGTGCACTTTTGTCATATTAATAGCATCAGGCCTGCTGTTCATGGGACGCCTTGTGTGACGTGAGGCACTCAGAAGTGAAATGGGGAAAGTCCTACTTTTGTGACAAGGGCGATTGTCATGAGGGTGGATGCTGCTGGATGAAAGATTTTTGTTATTCATTGTGTTCCATGACCAGAGTATATTAGATTAATGATACTAGCCATTATAAGTAGTATTGGTGTGGTGGATTGTTTTAGGAAATATTTGTTGGATGCTTCTGTAGCTTATGGGTTTGTGTTTTTTATTAGAATGGGGATACCATTAACCAGTGTGAGCTTCTTATACAATTATATTTCCTGTGATAATGGTCAGTAGAATGATAGTAAAAACAATGAGAGTTTATTAGTACAGGAAGGATCTACGACAACATGTTGGGGGTATGGGCCTGAAGCTTACCTAGTGAACCTTAGTATATAGCATGTGCTGTAATGTGGTAACATGGAGAATATAAAATTCTTAGGAAGAATTCAATTCCAGGAATAAGAGCATTGAAACCTCTATAATTTACTCTATCACAGTAACTCTTTTGTCAGACATATTTCTTAAGTTTGTGGTGGGTTGCCTGGTATGATGACAGGTGGTGAAAACTCTCATATACATCGGGCTAATGTTAGTAGAAAAAAATTTTTATACGAGATGTAGACGTTGATCATATCAAAATTGTGGGTAGGATGCTCAAATTCATAGAAAGGAGATTGTTAGATGTGTTTTAATGATGACTTGGGGTGCATATAATTCTGGCACCTAGGGATTGTCGAATGCTCCTACAAATGGATTGTTGTGGAAATGTTTATTATAAGGAAATTGACATATTGTCTAGCAAGGAAGAGGTGAATGGGCCTGCTACATCTTCTACATTGAAGTCATATACAGGTTTTGATTCTACTTCTGTTGAATCAAGTGAGGCTTCATTGAATTTCTGCTACTGCGGAGATAATAAAATTCTGAGTAGGGGTCAGAAGAAAATAGTCATAGGTGTTCCTGTGTAATAATTACTGTTGAAAGTGTAAATGATCCATTTATCAGTAAGACTGAGAATAGAATAACTGCTACATTACTTCATATGAGATTGTCTATGCTACTGTCCCTAGAGCTCCAGTGAGTGAGTATGGTGAATGTGAAGCTCATCCAGAACTGAGGATGGAATAAATGGCTAGGTGTGATATGGCTAATATAAAGAGTATGCCTACATTTATATTAATTAGTGGCTAAGATATGGGAAGAGGAATTCATGTTGTGAGAGCCAGGGTTAAGGCTAGCATTGGGGCAATAATATATAAATTGATGCTGTTGATGGACATAGTGGGTCTTTAATAAGTAATTTGAATGCCTCAGCAATGGGTTGTAATAATCCATGTGGGCAGATGATTTTTGGCCCTTTCTGGATTTGTATATAGCTTAGGATTTTCCATTTAGTTAATATGAGGAATGCTATGGTGAATTAAATTGGGTAACTTGTGAAAGAGTGTTGATTATAAACATATTCTTAGGAAGAGGACTTGAACCAGTGCAGATAAAAGTTTCAGTTTTACATAATTACCGGGCTCTGCCACCGTAACAAACCCTGCTCTACAGTAGGGTATGTATAAATTAATTGAATGTAGATTATGTCATCATTTAGTTTGAAGACATTGTGTAAAGTAAGCCGTATTGCTCTTGTCCTTTCATACTGGAAGAAATCTGCAATAGACAGAAACCAAGCAGGATGGCTCCAGTCTGAACTCAGATCATGTGAGACTTTAATCATTGAACAAAGAGACAATTAATAGCAGTTATACCATTGAAATGTCGTGATCCAGCATCAAGGTCAAAAACCATATTGCCGATATGAACTCTAGAATACAATTACACTCTTATCCCTAGTAAAACTTGTTCCATTGATCAGTGTTTGAGAAGAACAGGTGATAAAGAATTTTGACTAGCTGGTCTAAATTGTAATCACTCAGAGGTGATTTTATTCTCTAAAAATGAATGGCACACGGGCTCAAGGTGCACCAGCTTCAGTAGTTGTGGCACGCAGGCTCAGTAGTTGTGGCCCACTGGGTTAGTTGCTCCGTTGCACGTGGGATCTTCCCAGACTAGGGATCGAACCCGTGTCCCCTGAATTGGCAGGCGCAGTCTTAACCACTGCATCACCAGGGAAGTCCCAGAATCGCCGTCTCCCTTTTAATACACCTTAAGCCCAAAGAATCCATGGAAGATTGTTACAGATAATAAGAGAATAAAATATTGTAAGGACTATAACAGAAGCATATAGTACACTGTTCATATAGACACATCCCAAGCAGTTACAAAGTATATTATAAAGGAGGCTGCAGTTTGCAAAGAACAACATAAATTATACCCACAAACTCCCAATATTTCCTGAATCGTTGCAATCTGAAACCCTATTGTAGGAAGCAGAACATTCCAGGAGACATTCTACAAATGAAGGACTCTAAACCCTGTGGGTGGATAAGGAATTCTGGAAGGAAGGTGTCCTCACTCAAGGAGTGCATGATCCTATACTTTTATCACATCAGATCCCTGTACAATTCCCATTGATCTCGGTCCAGGCATTCCCAGTCCTCTTGAGAGAAATCTATGGGCACATCCTGGGATGTCAGCAGTCCCTGAAATTAAAAGTACACATGACATGTGGCCACGGGAAGAGTTCATAATGTGACGCAAGAAGAAAAGAGCAAATTAAGAGAACTGGTTTTAATTTAGAAGAGTGTCTTCAATCATCCACTAATATATATATATACATATATATTTTTTTTCACAAAGTAACTTTCTCTATTTCTAACTACAAAAAAGAGTATGTCATGTGATCCATAAAACTAGTATAGAGACTATAGTCATCTGGAAAAGAAATGATAAAATGGTGGTTTCAACACGGACATATGCATTTTTGAGTGTTTTATTTATATCAAACTGGATAAAATGTGCGTATTTCTCAGACAGAAAAGACATGTCGAGGTAGAAATGTACCTTTCAACTATTCATGGGTCCACAAATACACTGGAGAGAGTGTAAAATTGCAGATTCTGATACAGTAGGGCCAGTGGGCCTGAGTTCTATTTTTTAAACGAGCTCATTTTTAACTAGTGATGCCACAGTCTCTGATTCATTAACGACAATTGTGAATAGCAGAGACATAATAAGGAAAGGTAAACATTCATAGTTAACTTCTAACTTCAAGTGTGTTATGGATTTCCCACGTTTAATAGGATAGTAAGCACAGCAGCAACCACCATTTGTGAACATTCACTGTAGACCGTGTGTATCTTTCTGACTTTTTGTGTAGGATTGCAGGTAAAAGGCCTGTGCTGCGGCCACAGTGGGCGGGGCCCTCAGGCCAGGCCGCCCCTCCAGGCCCCCCGACGGGGCCCTGAGCTCCTGGCGGCTCCTCCCCCGGCGCCCCGCCCCCTCCCAGGAGGCCTCGGGGCAGAACGGCCCCACCCACTGCGCCCGGAACGGAGCCCGCGTTTCCTCAGAGCTGGAGCTCCCGGCTCGGGGTCTCTTCCCTCCGCCGTCACGGAGCTGCCCCGGAGCCCAAGGGGAGGGCGGCCTCACTGACGCTGCCGGCTGCGGAGGGGCCCCGGCGGCCGAAGCCGCGACAGTCGTGGGGACGGCGGGCCGGGTAAGTGGGTCTGGTGCCCGGGCGGCCGCGCAAGAGCAGCTTCTGAGGGGAAGGGTTTCGCGGCCACCCGCCGCTGCTGTGCAGAACGAGCGGCCTCGGGGTCTGGTCCCGGGGAACTTCGGCCCCTCCTCTCGGCCCTGCCCTCGGCCTGGCTCGCGGGGCCCGGTGGGCGTGGGGAGAGGGCGGCTGAACGTCCTGAGGGGACACGGGGCGAGGGAGGCGCAGGGTCCGGCCGCAGCGTCAGCGACCCTCCTCCCGACGGCGGGGAAAGCGGCGAAAGTTCCTCCCGAGGCTCCCAGGCCTCTTGTTCAGCCGAGGCCCTGTGCGCCCCTTCGTCCCTGAGCTAAAGCACCGGGGGGGGGGAGGGGACAGGGCGGGGGGCTGGCGCAGGTGATGGGGGACGGGAAAAGGTGATTGTCAGCTAAGGAGAACCTGCTCTCCCAGGTTCTACAGGAATGCAGGGCTTTCCTTATGCGAAGATGCCGGAGTCAGGCTCACGAATTCCTTCCTTTGATATGCACCTCAGCTCTCTGGGGCCTGCATTCTGTAATTGCACATCCTGAGTTCCTCAGGGCCTGCCCGCTCACATTGGAGAGGATGACTGTGGCATCTTTTGTTTACTGAGATGGCAAGAAATATTCCATTTCTCACAGGCTTGAGGGGCAGACAGTGAAGAAGCGTCGGAGAGTCTCACTTGGCATGTACTTTGGTTTACATATAGATAATAGTTATACTTACTTAACTGTGCTAATAGAGGCTCTGGAGTACAATCAACTTGTACTACTGCCCTCTATGTATTAATTTCATCAATATCATAAGATAAATGCCTGTAGAATTGACTTAATCCAGTTAAATAGCATAATGATTTTTAAAGGAAACATAATAGAAATATAACAACAAAACCTTTACCACTACAGGCTGGGTCTGGAACAAGGTAAATAAATGTTCCATTGTTAAAATATTGAAAGAGTATTCAATAGAAATATCAAGAAAAATGACAAATAATAAGGGCAGCAGAATGTTGAAATGTTCTATCTTTATCATTAAAGTGGCAGAAAATCATTTATGAGCAGGCACTGGGGCAGAAGATGCCTGATTTTATATCTTTGTCATATTTGTGCAGTTGTTTCAAGAAGTAACTTAAAGACACAATGGAAAAGCCAGGAGGTTTGTGCCTGAGATCATGTTGATGTGAAACCCGGGATGGCCGCCTTGTGCCAGGTGAGTTAAGTTTACCTCGCAGGTAGACCCCAGAGCTCCTGAGAAACAAGGGCTGGAATTTTTCTTCTGCGATGAATAGGAGCTGTTGAGTCCAGTTCATTGAGCAAGGAGTAGGTCTTGTCTATTACATATTTGGTTTTTGGAACGGTATCTGTGCTAATTTCAAACTCTTGTTTTATGAAAACCCCCCCTCACCTTTCCCCTGAAGCAGGCATAAGTGTGTTTTCTAAAAGCGTGACTCTGTTCTGTTTTAATTCAGTTCTTTGTAGCCATGTTTACATTCCCTCTATAAGTGATATGTTTTGATAAATTTCTTTTTCTGTGTGACCTTTTTCACTTTGAATTATCGTACCTAAATCCACTCATTATGCTGCTACTAGCCTTATGACATTGATTTCATGGCTGAGTGATATTCCATTGTACATAAGTTTCACAACTTCTGTATCCATTTTTCTCTTTCCTGGGATATGGAACGGGTACCGAAGTCGAGGTTCTTGTAAACAGAGCAGCCCTAAGCTTTGGGGTGCCTGTGTCTTGTTGATTTTTAGTCTTCCCAAGATATACGCCCATGAGTGGAAGTGCCCTATGCTCTGTAGCTCTGTTGTTTAGATGTTTTAGGAAACACCATACACTTTTGTAGAGTGTCTGCGGCAATTTTCATCCCGCCCGTCAGCATAACAAGGTTTCCTGTTCTCCATGGCCTGTCCTGCATTTGTGGTTTTTTACACTTTTTTCAGATGGCCGTTTTGACCGGGGGGAAGTGAGACTTCTTTGTAGTGCTGATTTGCTCTCCCAGCTTGCTTGGTTGGCCAAAACGTGTGTATGCTTTTTTACCTGAATATATTCAGGAAGGAACACATACTCCCTTTTTGGCCAACTGCATCATTGTCCAAGTTCTGCCGCTTTTCATGTGCTTTCAAGGAAACTCCAATCTACCTCTTGAAATCTGTTTCCTGCAATTCTGCCTTGCTTTCAAATCCTCTTCGTTGCCTTAACTCAATGTATTTTTGGATGGTAGTTGTCATTTATCACTGTGCAGGTTTGTGAGTTGCAGTGCCCCTGAGCTCCATGTTTCAACTGCCCTTTTTGTGAGCTGGCCCAGAAAACCACAGCATCGCCTCAGGCCCTATCCTGGTTTCGGGGCGTCAGGCTGAGCCTTTGGTGAATTCTTCTTCGTGATGGGAAATGAGAGTAACATGTGCCCGACCAAACACCTCCAGCGAGTCTCTCATTGGTTCCCCCTTTTCCCGTTCATCCTCGGCACATATTGCAAACTGTTCGAAACAGGAGGTTAAAGGTGCTGATTCTCCAAGTGGGGAGATTGTTAGTAAAGCGGCTGGAATGGTGAACCCGAGCACCAGGAGATGAAAAATGAGGTGCGCTGTCGAAACCTTTCATGATCACACGGTGTATCATCCTCTGGGCTTCCCATGCAGCTTTTAGCTGTAGGAAGGTTGCGTTGCACCTGGAGAGTTGGGACCCATGGAATGGGTAGCACACAGTATTACTTTAAAGGGTCTGCATTTGCTCACTCAACCTCACCAATCCTCTCAGTCCCAAGAGTGTCCAACCTTATGTCTCATCCTGCTGTGTGTCTAGGTGTGTTCAATCCATGTTGCATCATAGCCCCTGAGCAAAAGTTATAAGGGTTTTTATGTCTGTCACTGTCTTTTTCTACTATTGTTATATTGGTTACAGCTGATTTTCAACGCTGTTTGTTGCTGTTCTACATCCACTTGATTCACGTAGAAACAGACATCAATAAATTCTTTTTCAGATTCTTAACAGTCGTATAGAATTTTTTCTGGTGACTTGAGTGTGCTGAGTGCAGTTCTTTGAGGTTCTGTGTAGGCCTCGTCTATTATCAATTTGGTATTTGGAACGGTATCTTTGCTAATTTCAACCTCCTGGATAATGCCTCACCCCTCCCCACCTTTCCCCTTTGGCAGCCTTATGTGTGTTTTCTACATATTTGACTATGTTTCTGTTTTGTAATTTGTTTCATGTGTAGCCATTGTTGATTCTACCTTTAAGTTATATCTTACGATATGTGTCTTTTTCTTTCTGACTTATGTTACCTAGAATGATCTTACATAACTCCTCCTGAGTTGATGCAACTGGCCTTATTTCATTGATTTCCTGGCTGAGTTATATTCCACTCTACATATGTACCACATCTCTTTTATCCATTTTTTCCTTCCAGGTATATTTAGGTTTTATCCAAGTCGAGGCTCTTTTAAACAGAGAGGCGGTAAACGTTGGGGTGCCTGTATCCTGACGATTTTTGTTTTTCCCAAGATATTCGCCCATGAGTGCAAGTGCCCTATGCTCTGTAGCTCATCTGTTTAGATGTTTTAGTAAACACAGTACACTTCTTCAGTGTGCCCGTTGGCAATTTACATTTCCACTATCAGCCTCACAGGGCTCCCTTCACTCCTCGCCCTGTCCTGCATTTCTGGTGTTTACACTTTATGAGGATGGCTCTTCTGACTGATGCGAAGTGTGATACTTTTTGTAGTATTGATTTGCAATGCCCACCTGTTTGGTTGGCTAAAAAGGGTGTATGCCCTTTTCTTGAATATATTCAGGAAAAAAGCATACGCCCTTTTTGGCTAACTGCACCGTTGGCGATGTTCAGCCCCTTTTTTGTGCTTTCATGATGAGTCCTTTTTACCTCTTCAAATCCCTTTCCTGCCATTCTCCCTTGTTTACAATTCCTTTTCGGTGACTTCCCTCAAGACATTTTTCAATGATAGATATTTTCAACTCTGCAGTTTCGTGAATTTTAGTGATCCTGAGTTCCATTTTTCAACTTGTGTTTTTTGGAACTGGCCACAAAATAGTGGGATTTCCTCAAACCGTATTCTTTTTCCATGGGCAATCTTAGCCTCTGGTCATTTCGTCTTCCTGATTGGAAATGAGAGTGACATGTGCCTGTCCGAACACCTAGGACTTTTCTCTCATTGTTTCTCATCCTTCCGCTTCATCCTCTGGACAAATTCCAAACTGTGCGCAACAGGAGGTTGAAGGTGCTGACATCCCCAAGTGGGGAGATTGTTAGGAAAGATGCTGGAGGGGTGAACCCGACTCCCTGGAGATGAGGAGATGAGATGCCTTTTCCAAACTCTTCCCGATCAAATGGTGTACCACCTTCTGGGTGTCAGAGTCATGTTTTAGCTGTAGGAAGGGTCCCGTGCATGGTAAGAGAACACCAGGGATGTTTCCAAATCAGTGTCTCCCTGAACCCTAAACTGGGGAATTTTACGCTATGGCTACACGTATGTTCATTAAGGGCCTTGGGCAGTAGGCAGAGTCCGAACTTAAGATGATTAAAGTCTTCAGGGTCAGAAGCGCTGACCATCGGCCTCCCTTAGGGTACATTGTATCTGTCATTGATAGATGATGTCAATAAAAATATCTATTCGTTTTCAGATTATTTCCGCTTCTAGGTTATTACGAAATATTGAGTGTAGTTCCCTGTGCTGTACAGTAGTTCTGTGTTGATGATCTATTTATACATAGCAGTGTGTACGTGTTAATCCCAAACTGTTCATTTATCCCTCCCTGCACCTTTCCCCTTTGGTAATAATAAATTATAAGATTTTATGCTTCTCAGAAATGGGGGAGCTGAAAGAGAGGTATCATTTTCAATGGAAAAGCATTCAAAACTATATTGAAGCTTCAGTCAAGATTATTCGATGTACATCCTTGGAAAGAAATCACTTCATTTCTCCAATGTTGACCTGACAAATAAGACAATCCCCTTCACTGAACTTGCCTATACTAAAGTGATGGAAATATCAAATGGAAGTGTTGGAAACATCTTATTTTACCCGAGCCTTATACACGGCTCTAGGTTAATTACAGTTTGGCTCACACATCTGTTCATTGAAGTTACAATGTTCTCAATTTCTGTCACTGATCCTGCAGAGTGGGCCCCAACAAGGGTCCCCTGCCCCGTGTCATTGGAGCCAAGAGAACGAGACTGAGTTTGGTTCAGAAGCAAAGGAAACTTTAGATTCTGATCAGAGAACGGGGAGAGGTGAGAGCGTGCGCTCCCCCGAGGGCTGTGGGCGGGGCTGCTGTGTGGGGATCCCGGCAGCGTCAGCGGGACGGAAGGGGCGGAGTCTCGAGGGCCGGGTTGGCTGGAGCTCAGGCTCCATGTCGCAGAGTCTGCATGGGGCCCCGCGAGCTGAGGTGTCGGCCCAGCCATTTTGCACCAGGAAATAGGTTCTGAAGTGCCGGGTGTGGGACTTCTGCATGTGGAAACCTAGGAGCAAGTGAAATTAGACAAAGCACAAAGGAATAAACGTTAGACTTTACTTTATTGCCCGGATTCTATTTTTATCTCCCAGGATTTTTTCATGGGCTCTGCCGGTGACAAACCCCTCCTCTGCCTTTTGTCCCATTCCTCATTGTTGGGGCGCTGAGGGTGCAGACCCCGCTTCTGTAACTGCTTCGTGCTGAGTCGGGAGGCCTCATACCCGGGGGGAGGGGCAGAACTTCTCCCCAGCAGCCTCCAGGTGAGGTTGACTGTCCCCAGGGCTCTTCCCTCACTGCTCGTCCGCCTGAGCCCCAGCATTTGAAGTGTTATAGATTCTAATGACCTTTAAGGGTGCAGGAAAGAGATGCGCAGAGACGCTGGGGGGGCCGGTTTTACCCCGCCCACATTTGTTCGGCCACCTTAGGCAGACGGTTTCTGCCAGCCTAGATGCTCTGACCAGTAGTCTGCGCTTTCTTCAATTAGGCCCCTGAATTAACGTACAAACAGCACCAGGTGTCAGAACCCTGCCTGCTCAACTCCCACACAGTCCAGGGCCGGTGGTGATCCAGACCCATGACGGCCACTGAGTCAACGGCCTTTTCAAGTAGCCAGGAGTGCAGCCGGTCTCATCGGCCGCCGCCGTCACCGCGGTGTCTGTAGGCGTTTCTATGGTGACAGCGTTATTTAGGGTTCCCCCGCCAAGCTTATGAGCTCCGCTCTGGGTGCAGTAAGTCCTGCAAGCAGTAGTCTGCTCTTTTGGGGCACGCTCTTGTTGTTTTCTGAGAGAAGATCCACGTCAAGTGATGGTCACACGGGTCATCATGGGGACCCGTTGCCCCCAGTTGTCCCTCTGGAGGTTGGAGTTGGAGGGCTTCCTCACTCGAGGTCAGTGTGCCCACGGAGCGATGCCTGCAACTTCAGGGCATGGTGGGTGGTTAGGATCACCGTGTGCGGTCCTTTCCCCTTAGGAGGGAGTTGGCCTTGCGGGCTGCGGATTCCAGGTTTTTAGATACCCCCAGTATCTTGGCTGGATGGGGCGGCGGGCCAAGCCCTTGGTGACCGTACTTTCTCCTACCTGGAGGGCATTCTTGCATTGTTCCATTTCAAGAGGTCCCAGTTTTTGCACTAATACTCCAAGGGCGATTCACTTTCTACCCAGAATGTAAAGGTCAAAGGGTTTAGCTAAATTAGGGAGGTCCAGGGCAAGGGTCTGAATTAACTGCTCTTTCCATTCTTGAAAGACCGCTTCTGGATTCTATGCGAACAGATCATCATCTTTTCCTTTCAATGTTTCCTATAGAGGCCCAGCTATTAGACTGTAGTTAGGGATCCAGATGCAGCAAACCCCGACCTCCCTAGGAACCCTTAAGCTGTCTTCTAGGTTTAGAAGGGGTAAGGCTGCAAATGACTTCTTCCCTTTCCTGGGATGGGCTTCTCTGACCTTCTGTGAGAATGAAGCCCAGGCAGGTCACCTTAGTCTGTGATATTTGAGCCTTTGTCTTGGACACCTTCTATCCTTTATTGGCTAGGTAGTTCAGAGGCCTCCTTAGTAGGGCTGGGGATCAGAATGTCGTCTGCATATTGAAGGAGGGTTCCCTTCTCCAGAGGTAGATCTTTGAGGTTTTAGTTAAGTTTCCCCAAAGGTGGTGCGGGAAGTTTTGAACCCTTGGGGGAGGACGGCCCAGCAGTACTGTCTTCCTTGTATGTTGAGTCCTGCCAGTCACAAGCCAAAATTTCTGTGACCTCTGGGACTAATGGAATACAGAAGAAAGCATCATGTACGTCTCATACAGAATACTATGTCCTGGGGGATGGTACAATGACCAGCAGGGTGTAGGAATTAGGAACTATTGGATGCATATCCTCAGTGGCTTCACTGACTGTCCCGACATCTTTACCAGTTCCCCAGTAGCCCATGGGGCTCTCGTGGTCAGGCCCCTCGCAGGATATACAGCTCACCTGGGCAGGTACCCAGCAGCCCACGGGGCTCTCGTGGTCAGGCCCCTCCCAGGATATGGAGCTCACCTGTGCAGCTACCCAGCAGCCCACGGGGCTCTCGTGGTCAGGCCCCTCCTTGGATACGGAACACCCTTGTGCAGGTACCACGGCAGGGCTGGGCACACAGGAACCGTGCACATAGCCCTCATTGCAGAGCACCCCCATCTCACCTGTCCCTCAGAGCTGACACAGAGCACCTCAGAGCAGGACTTGAACTAACAAACAGCAGCTCCGACAGGTCTGTGACCCTGGGCTTCACTCTGTGTGGCCTCCCTCCGCCTGGTCTTCCAGAGACTTCCACTGCAGCCGGGGCACCAGGTCTCTGTCTCCACCCACCACCCCTCCTCTCCCTGACTCCTGGGTTCCTCTTATTAGGAGAGGGTCTTCTTGAAGTTGTCTCCCACTCATGGGCCAGATAAAATGGTTAGAAAACAAGCCAGGGCTGCAGCCCCTTGTCTATCCTGACCCTCAGGACCTACACGTGTTCCTTGGAACTGACCGGTGCAGGAAGGTCCATTTTATGCAACTGTGAGCCCCTGAGGGGCGAGGAGTGGCTGACCTGGGCAGTCTGACCCGGCCGGCCAGTCCTCCCCAGGTGTGCCTGGGCTGAGGTCAATATAAACACCGCTCCAGGCAGCAAGAGCCCCTGCAGCTGTGCCTGACGCCATATTCTCTGCCCCATCGGCAGTCTCGGGGCTGGGCTGGTGGGAGGGAGTAGGGCCCACGGCTCTGTGCGTGGCCCGGTGCGAGTGGGGCTCTGGTGGACTTTCTGCAGGAGTTGCCGCGCTGCCACCTGCTAAAGAAGAGGATGTGTCACCCATACCTGCCGCTGGAATTTCTCCCCGGGCAGAGGTGAGGACGGAGAAAAGCGGTGGGCGCCGGGACAGGAGGGGTACATTGGGCAGGGAGATGGAAAGCTTCCAGAAGAGCGCCCGGGGCCAGGACCATGCTGGCTGGCCTGCAGGCCCCAAGTCGGCCTCCGTGCTGGTGTGGCTCCATGGCCCTTCCTCTAGGCTTTCAAGTCCTTGCACACATTCAGGTGTTTTAGCTGGGAAGGGTGGGAACAGTTCAGCAGCAGCTGGCCTGGGGGTCAGCTCATGTTTACTCAGGGACGCCTTGACATGGTCCCCCAGCTTTGCAATGAGGACGTTCCTTGCGGGGGGGCTGCTGGCTGCATGAGAGATGATTCCCCACCTCTGACCAACTTCAGAATTGTTTACCACTGGAGCAAGGGTTTTCCTGATAGGGTTTTCCTCTGTGTAACTAGTGGGTTCTTAATTGGCAGCGTGAACGGTGATATCAGAGGTCCCGAATCAGGATGGAAATACTTATCCCCAACTTGTACAGGCAGGCATAAAAACCTGGGGAGGCCGTGTGCAGCCGGCACCCTTAGGGCTTGGCTTCCGACTGACCCCTCAACGTTCTGGTGTCCAGCCACTGCTTTAGAATTTCTGGGGCCCAGTGCTGACTCTAAGGGTTCTGTAACCCAGGCTCTGTTGGTCTTTAATGAGACCCGCACTTCCAGGGTCCCACAGAGCAGGGTCCGTGTGACTGTTCTGTGGCTTCTGTAACAAATGACCACAAGCTGGGTGGTTTAAAACAACAGGAATTCACCCTCCCCCAGTCCTGGAGACCAGACATCTGAGATCCAGGTGTTCCAGGATGGACGTCCCTCCAGAGGCTCCAGGATAGGGCTCTTCCTGCCTTTTCCAGCTTTGGGGGGCTCCAGGCATCCCCAGGCTTGCGGCTGCAGCCCTCCTGTCTCTGCCTTCACGTGGCTTCTCCTCTATGTTTGTGTTTCTCCTCTTTTGTCTCATAAGGACTCTCTCAATTGGATTGGGGGCCACGCTAACCCCAGATGGCCTCACCTTGAGACCCTTAACTACATATACAAAGACGCTTTTCCCAGATATGGTCCGGTTCCTGTGTTCTGGGGGGAACATATTTTGGGACCAGCATTCAACCCATTACCTGTGTATAAAATAACCCTAATTTTAGGAGATTACCAAGGTCCCGTATAGATAGCAGCCAGCAGCCATGTGGGTGGGGGTCTGGGGAGAATGAGGACCCTGGAATCACCTGGAAAGGATGAAGTCCTGGCTGCATTCGGTGAGCTCTTCCACCACGGGGCCCGTGGAAACAGCCACTCCACTCTGTCCGTGGAAAGGGACCCAGTGCCGAGTCCAGAAATGGTGATATTGCAAAGCTGGCTCTTCTGGGATGTCATCATCAGTAGCATCATGTAACCAGTAACTACGGGCTTGGAGGAGTCACCCTGTGGCACGTGATGACAGCACTGTCACTTTAGGCTCATCAAGCTTAGAATAGGAATGTTTGAAGGAGAAGAGTTTGGGAGATTGCGAAGCTTGGTTGTTAAGGAAACTGAGCAGGTTTGTCAAGGTAGGTTGTCAAGGAAACTTCTCCCTTAAACTGAAGGCAGGGCGGGGAAAGCTGAAATCCAGGGATCTTTTAAAGGGGCTGCTCTGAAACACCATCACCTGAGAGGTGGTCTCAGCGTGAGCTGGTGTTTGAGAAACGTGTGATGAGATGAAGCCTGACTTTCTGTGACAGCTGGGGAGGGGTTTGTAAAGCAACTTAGCGTTTAAGGCCAAGTTTGTTGCTGGAACATAGTGTCTCCCAAGACTGGGCTGAAGCTCAAGATGTCTCTGTCCCCTTCCTGTGAGAGTCCAGGGCAGGTGGGTGTCAGTTCCCAGGCTCTGCCCCCACTTTGTTTCTCCTCCCTGCTTCCAGGTGAGTGTTTCAACCAGCGGGGTGGGGTGACCACAGGGACATCGTGCCCTCCGTCCTAGGATGCAGGCTGGCCAAGGCCCTCACCACCTCCACCCCTTCCCCTTGGTAACACGAGACACTGTGCCCCAGCTGTAAGGGGTGGGAAGGCTGGGATGTGCAGGGTAGCTGTGCACAGGAAAAAGGGAAATGGGTTCTGATGGGCAGCTGTGCGGCTCTGTTGTGAGGGTCGCCCAGACACTAGCGCACAGATTCTGGGTTCTGTGAAGCTTCGATGCTCTGTGGTTCTGGAAATCCTATAGGAGATGGTCCACAGCAGGTGAAGCTAATGCTCGCAGTGGAGGTGGTGAAGCCAAAGGTCTGCAGTTCAGACTAAAGGTGCCGATGTACATGCAGGACAAAACCATCTCAGGTGAATGGACTTCAGGCACGTTTAACATGAATGCAGTCATGTTAATGCCTAGCATCTTCTATCTTGTGCCTCCTCAGGGACCCCCTCCTCAGTGCCTGGGGCTCCTGTAACTCACGTACAAGGGGATGGAGAGCGGGGTCTGTCCAGTCTGAGCCCTGTGAGTCTGCTCGGGACCACCGTAACAAATACCACAGACTGCGCAGCTTGAATAACAGGCCTATCTCCCAGTCCTGGATGCTGTCGGAGATCAAGGTGTCTGCACGCTGGCTTCTCCTGAGGCCTCGCTCCTTGGTGCTTAGACAGCCACCTTCTCCCCAGGTCCTCACATGGTCTCCCCCTGTGCCTATCTGTGTCCTAATCTCTTCTTGTAGGACATCAATCCTATTGGATTAGGATCCACCCTAGTGACGTCATTTTTACTTTGATCATCTCTTTAAAAATCCCATCTCCAAATACAGACACATCCTGGGGTCCTGGGGGTTAGGCATTCAGCATGTGGATTTGGGGAGACATGACTGAGCCTATAGCATCCTCCTTAGGAAGCAAGTGTGCCTCGGTCCTTCCTTCCCTCAAGTCATACGAGGTGAGCTAATGGCTCAAGGAGAGGCCACTCGTGCAGAGTTTGTGTCCCAGCTGGGGAACCCTTCTCTGCTCTCTTTGATCAGGCAGTGGCAGTGCCAGCCCCCTCCTGAGGTGAGCAGTTCTGGGGTTTCCTGCCGTGTCACCTGGCCTGCTGAGGTGCTCAGTGTCTGGGAACCCAGGAGTCAGCAGCCTAGTGGGGCTGCCGGGGACTCTCAGGGCCTTGGCAGATACCCTAGCGAAAGTGGGGAAACTTTGGGGGATTACAGGAGGGAGAGAGTCACAGTCTCGTTTATGCTTCAGAAAGACCACGTTGGGGTGGGATGTGAGACGCACCGTGGGGCAGGGAGGTTTGTCAGGTCTGATGGAGGAACCAGGCACAAGATCGGGCTTGGGCCACGGCTGTGGGCGTAGAGGGGAATTAGTGTGGGAACTGGCCACAGGCTGTTGTCGAAATATCGGTTTCCCTGTGCACCGAGGCCGAACAGAAATACGGAGACAGGGGTTTTGGAGGAAGAGACAGATGGCTTTATTTTTCTGCCAGGCAGCAGGGAAGACACAGCTGGCTAGCACCTCAAGAACTGGGCACCCCTCTTTGAGAATCAGGGAAGATTTTATATGTGGGGCTTCTGCAGTCCAGGGTAGAGGATAAGGATCAAAGTAGTGAAGGTCTTGCATTCCTCCTTTCCTTTGCATTATTTCAAAACAGTCATCGCTGGCATCAGGTCGCCGGTAATTGGGGTCCAGCAGACTGGTAATTGCGTCCGTTTGCCTCTGGTTTATTGGCCAGTGACCTTGTTTCTGAAATGAAAAACTAGGGGGTGATTTGTTATGAGGAGCGTATAGAATCTAAGTGCGTTACATAATAAGGTTACGGAGTGAGAAGCAGGGGCTGTAACACACACAGTGAGGGGTGATGGGTGCCGAAGGTAAATTCCATAGTGTCGGAGTGAGGTTAGCTTTGTAGAGTACAAATCTAGTTACTACAAATGAATGACAAAGTGAAACAAGGAGTGATGAGCTCTTTCAGGCCAGGTTACGTTTCTTCTCTAGTCTTTTCGCTGTCCCCTTGTTCTCAGGGCAGGGAAACTTCGTTTCTGTTTTTGCTGCAACAAGACTGTGGAGGAGGAGCTGACAGTCACTGGGGCACAAGGCGAGTGGGAGCCTGGGAGGCCCCAGTGTTACCGAACCGAACGTGGGTCCGCTCGCCCGAGGGCAGCAGAGCCAGTCTACTGACACCGGGGGTGGTGGAGGAAGGTGCAGCCTAAATTGTCAAAGTGCGGATACAAGGAGGCCAGGTGGCCTGTGCTCTAAAACCCCGAGCTCCCTGAAGGATTTCAGCAAAGCAATTTTCAAGGCCAAGTGAAGGAGGGGGGTCGCAGGGTATGTGATCAGCTGGTGCACAATTCTCTGATTGATGGTGAGGTAACGGGCGGTTAACGTTATAAATTCTTAAGCACCAGGAGCTCCGGGGTTACCTGTTCCTGATCATCAAGTAGTTAATTTCTTCCACTTGGTGGTGGAGGAAGCATGCATCGGGCACTGTTATCCAGGTACTTCAGAGGGGAGCTACAGCAGAGGGTGTGGGGGAGGGGTCTGTCCTGGGAAGGCCCCACAGGGTCCTGCTCGGTTACACCTGGTGCCTGGGCTCAGCAACCTGGGAAGGTGGGGCTGCTCCTGGGTGTGGGGAGCTGCAGGATCCCAGTCCTCTGAAACCCTGCTAAGCCCCCAAGGTGAGATGGGTGTGCAGTGACTGGACGGAGGCTTCTGGCCTGGGAGAGGGGTCCGGGCTGGAAATGTCACTGGAATCATGGCAGGGAGGGAGAGGAAAGGCAAAGTGGGGGCAGATGGGTCACAGCAGACTAATGCAGGTGACTGCGGTCTTGTTGGAAGCAACTCAGAGCCAGAAAGGAGTGGCCGTCAGGGGCTCAGCTCCATTCTCTTGTTCCTTTGTAAAACCACTGTGTCAGAGTTTGAGACGCCGCCAGGAGACGTCTGGGCCCAGTGCTGCCATGGCTTCATCAAAGGGCCCAGGGGGAACACAGAACCACTGCAGGCCCCGCCCATGTCCTCACTGGGAATGAGTCCCATCGGGGCTCCTGGGCTCACAGACTTCAGGGCACCTCTGTCCTCAGGACTGGTCTTCCTCCTTCCTCTCACCTGCTGGTCAGAGACCCAGGAACCCCCAACCTGGCTCCACCCCCAGGGCCTGGATTCAGAGGCCCAGGAGCCCCCAACTTGGCTCCACCCCCAGAGCCAGGATTCAGTGTCCCAGGAATCCCCAAACTGTCTCCACCCAGGGCCTAGATTCTGGGACAGCTTAGGGGTAAGCAAGACCCTCACGCTCCTTTATTTGCTTAGGGGTGAGAATGTCTTAAACGCTGCAGTTGACTGATTACGGAGTGCTGAGTGTTTCCAGCAGGTGTGGATGGAAAGATGGGGTGCGAAGTTCCTATGTCTGCAGGGTCTTCCCGGCGTGAAGATCTGTGTGTTCCCCCCGGCCAGTCGGCATCCTCCCAGGAAGCCCAGATCCAGGATTACGAGGGCAGAGGCTCTCCCCTTGCGTACCTGTAACTTCGCACTCCCACAGCAAGGAGCCTGGCTCCCACCATCTGCCATTTATCTATGCATTGCTCCTTTCCACATTACATGTGCAGAGGTTTCAGAATTGTTAGCTACTACACCCTGGAAAGAACTTCATAAAACAAAGCCCACTGTATATATACGGGCCATTTTGCCTTTAGCCTACAGATTCCATTCATTTCCAAAGGTAACTTAAGTCAGCAGCTTTTACCCCATCCCCTACAGTGAGTTGTTTCCATATATTTCTAATACAGTTAGATTCTGTCACATGACGTATTCCATCGTGCAACATCCTACACCCTAAATAACTAAATTTGAGTAGATTATGATTGGCCCCTTGGGCTACACACATCTATGGGCTTAGACAAATGCATAGTGACAGGTATCCATCCTAGAGTATCACATGGACTACTTCAAACCCCCCACCCCATGATCTGCTTATCATCTATGTAGCTTTGCCTTTCCCGGGATGTCATCAATGGGGTCATACTGTGTGCAGCCTGCTCAGGCTGGAGTTTTCACTTAGCAGTACACGCTGAAGGTTTATCCATGTCTTTCCATAGGTGGATGGTGCATTCCTTTCTGCTGAGTAGTATTCCACTGCATGTGTATGGGAGGAAAAACAATTTTCCCTCTACTTTTCTAGGTTCTTGGTTGAGGCCCCCCCCCCGCCCCTGTAATAAAAGACAGATTACCAGGAGAAAAGCAGAAGTTTAATAACATCTATACCTTCTGAATAGAGGGGGGATACCACGGAAAACTGAGTCACTCCCCAAACCATCCCCTTCAATACCGTCTTCAGCTAAAAACAGAAAAGATGCTGGGGAAGGGGGGAAGGCCAGTTATGGAAGGTTATCATGCAAAGCACAGTAAACAAGGGTATGGCTGTGTGCACATTTAAGTCAGGACTTCCCCATTGAAAAGAGTTACTTAAGATTTAATTATCCTTCTATGTTTGGTGCAAAGAGGGACATACCCTTATAAATGGAGATTTCTCTATTGTAAATGCCCTTCATAAAACGGCAATCTCAGTTTTCTGAGATTTTTTAAAAAATAAATTTATTATTTTATTTTTGGCTTCATTGGGTCTTCGTTGCTGCGTGCAGTCTTTTCTCTGGGTGTTGGCGAGCAGGGGCTTCTCATTGTGGTGGCTTTTCTTGTCACGGAGCACAGGCTCTAGGCATGCAGGCTTCAGTAGTTGTGGCACACGGGCTCAGTAGTTGTGGCTCGCGGGCTCTAGAGCACAGGCTCAGTAGTTGTGGCGCACAGGCTTAGTTGCTCTGCGGCATGTGGGATCTTCCCGGACCGGGCCTCGAACCTGTGTCCCCTGAATCGGCAGGTGGACTCTTACTCACTGAGCCACCAGGGAAGCCCTATTCTTTTTAAAGCAGACCAATAACCCTTATGCCAGAGAGACATATTTTGAGGTGGCATATTCTACTCACCTTGACATGGATGTATCCCAATTTGCTTATGCATTCATCTTTTGAAGGATATCCTGATTTCAAGTTTTTAGCCATTATGGAAGTGCTGCTGTGCATAATTGCATCCTTGTTTGCATTTGGACATAGATTTTCAAAGCAGTTGCCTAAATACTGGAAGTATGATTGTTGGATCCCAACGTGAGACTTGTTTAGCTTTGGAAAAAACTGCCAAATTGTCTTACAAAGTGGCTGCACAGGCATCCCCCCAGCTATGAGGGAGAGTTCCTTTTGTTCCTCACCCTCTAGCAATTGGTATTGTCATATTTTTGGAGCTTAGCAGTCCCAATTGGTGTGCTATGGTGTCTCATGATTTTAATTTGTAGTTCCCTAATGGTATATGATGTTGAGCTTTTTTCTGTATGACTTTTACTATCTGTAACTTTTTTGGCAGGATGTCTGTTCAGATCACGCTGTTCATGTTCATGCTGGGAGGAGCCCTGTCTCCTCGGGACCTGCTGGGGCTTTGGCTTCAGGAACACGCGGGGCTGAGTCCACGCTGATGGCCTGGCTTCGGTACAACCCGGGGTCAAGTCCACACTAACGGAAACCGGGTCTCCTCAGGACCCGCCGAGGCTTCAGCTCTGGGACACTGGGGGGTCCAGTTCAGGCTGACATGAGCCTGATCTCCTCAGGACCTGCTAGGAGGTGATGCCGCTGAGGGAGAAGGTGAGGAAAAGTGGGGAGAAGGTTCCTGTGCAGGGCTGACCGCTGTGGGTGTCTGTCTCCAGAGGACCCAGGAGAGGAAGGGCTTGATGTGGAAAACTGGGTTTTTGGCCCATTTTGTGTGGGGTGTAGACAGTTGAATGTTGTTCTTTGGCGTGTAGTGTCTGGTTTTCCCAGCACCGTTTATTGAGGGGCCTGTCCTTTCCCTGGTGTATGTTCTTGGCTCCTTTCTTGTGAATTAACTGATCACATACCTGTAGGTTGATTCCTGGGCTCTCTGCTCTATTCCTCTGGTCTGTGTGCCTGTTTTTCTGCCAATGCCACAATTTTGGGGGACTAGCTTCATAATGAAGTGTGAAGTCAGGGAACGAGATGCCTCCACACATTCCCCTGCCTCAGGGTCGCTTTGGTTCTTCTGGGTCCTTTGTGGTTCCACACACAACCTAAGATGGTTCGTCCTGTTTCTATGGAAAATGTCATTGGACTTTTGGTAAGGATTGCGTTGAATGTGTACATTAACAGGATCTTAGCTGGAGAAACTGTCAGGGCATGACTTAAGAGCAGCATCAGGGCCTTTGTTGGGTCAACATTATGGTCTCAGTGAAAGATATGATCAGAACCTGAGTTACTAAGAACATCAAGGCTTCATTTAGGAAAAGCTTCAGGGCCTGAGTTAGGCACAGCCTCAGGACTTCACTTAAGGACACTGACAGGGCTTTCTTTGGGACAGAGTCAGGAACGTGCATAGAAATGTGGCAGGAAATTATCTCAGGAGAGTGTCCAGATTTTAGCTATTGATTTCAACAGGTCTCATGTTAGGGACAGATTCCGGGCCTTAGTGAGAGCGAGTGTGAAGGACTTATTTAGGGTTAGTCAGGGCTTAGTTAGGGAGACTATTAGGGTTTCAGTTAGGATAAGATGCAGGATATTAGCTTGGGACAGAGTCAGGTTGCGGGCCAGGGATAGCGTCACGAAATGACCCAGGAGAAGCGTGAAGACCTTCGTTATTGAGAGCCTCAGGGCCGTAGTTAGGACCAGCGTGAGGGCCTAAATCAGGACCACTGCCAGGGCTTCCTATACAGACACCGTCAGAGCATAAGGAAGGTACAACCAAAGGGCCTAAGTGAGGCTTATCTTTAGGGCCTGAGTTCGGGACACTGTCAGGGCATGACTTAGGAGCAGCAGAAGGTCCTCTGTGGGATCAGCGTCAGGTTCTTCATTAAAGACATTATCAGGGCCTCTGTTAGGGAGAGCCTCAGGGCCTCATTTATGGACAGCATCAAGGCTAACTTTGGGTCAGTTTCCGGACCTTGGTAAGACCTGGGTCAAGATATTAACTCAGGATAGTATCAGGACTCTAGATATTGACGGCACTAGTGCCTTAGTTAGACACAGTGTCAGGGCCTGAGTTAGGAGTAGCATTATAGCCTTTGTTAGGTATAGTGTCAGGGACTGAGCTAGGAGGAGCCTCCAGGCCTAAGTTTGGGACAGATTCACAGCCTCGGGACTAATTTCAGGGCGTTATTTAGGGACAGCATCAGGGATTTAGTTAGCATAACAGGAGGAATTCCTACAAGCACCCTTTAAGCCAACACACGCAGATGCAGAAGTAAACCATGCACGCTGGTATAAAGGAATATTCCACATAAGTTGAGTACATTTTGTTTAAGGTGCGTAAGAGTTTAAACATTAATTTTTTCAGAAAACTCTATTCAGAAGATGAAGGAATTTCATCCTAAAGAATCTCTTTAGCTAAATTTAACATTAGCAAATGAGAAGTTTACGTTCAGGTCTAGGGCTAGTGTCAGGTAATGACCTAGGTTTGGAAACAAGCCCTTAGTTACGTAGAGAATCAGGGCCTAATTTAGGACCTGTGCCAGGGCTTCGGGTAGGGACAGTGTCAGAGCCTGATATAGGGAGAATGTGAGAGCCTGAGTGAGGCCTAGCGTCAGGCACCTAGATGCAGACACTGTCAGGGCATGACTTAGGAGCAGCATCAGGGCGTTTGTGGAGTCAGCATTCAGATCATAGTGAAAGACATGAGCAGGGCTTGAGTGAGTCACAGAATCAAGGCCTGGGTTAAGGAAAGCTTCAGGGCCTGAGTTAGGCACAGCCTCACGTCTTCAGTTAAGGAGAGCGACAGGGCTCTCTTTGGGACAGTGTCAGAACCTTGGATAGAAATGTGTCAGCATATTAGCTCAGGATAGTGTCCGGATTTTAGTTATTGATTGCAGCAGGACCCATGTTAGGGACAGATTCCAGGCCTTAGTGAGAGATAGTGTCAAGACCTTAGTTACTGAGAGCATCAGGGCCTTCTTTAGAAGCAATGTTAGGGCTTCGTGTAAAAATAGCATCACGGACTGGCTTCGGGCGAGCGACAGGGCCTGAGTGAGGCCTAGCGTCATTCCTGTAGGTGGGGACACTGTCAGCGCGTGACACAGGAGCAGCATCAGTGCCATTGTTGGATCAGCATTATGGTCTTCGTTAAAGACATGAGCAGGCCTTCTGTTAGGGACAGCGTCACGGCTTACTTAGCGATATTTTCAGGACCTTAGTAAGAGATGGGATAGTAAATTAGCTGAGGATAGTGTGAGGACTTTAGATATTGATGGCATCAGGGACTTAGTTAGGGACAATGTCAGGCTGTGAGTTAGGCCTAACATCCAGGCCTTAGTTAGGGACAGTGTCACGGCATGGGGACTCAATTCAGGTCCTGACATGGGCACAGCATAAGGGCTTCAGTTAGCATAAGAGGCAGGACATTAGCTAGGGACAGGGTTAGGGTAAAGTCTAGGGATTGTGTCAGCAAATGACCTCGGGATAGTGTCAAGACCTTAGTTACTGAGAACCTGAGGGCCTTATTTAGGACCAGCATCAGGGCCGGAATTGGGCAAGAAACAGGGCCTGAGTGAGGCCCAGCTTCAGGCTCCTAGCTGGAGACAGTGTCAGGGCATGACGTCGAAGCAGCATCCGGGCCTTTGTTGGGTCAGCATTCGGGTCATAGTTAAAGATATGAGCAGGGCCTGAGTGAGTCAGAGAATCGAGGCCTCCGTTAGGGAAAGCTTCAGGGTCTGAGTTAGGCACAGCCTCTCGTCTTCATTTAAGGACAGCGACAGGCCTTTCTTTGGGACTGTGTCAGGTCCGTGGATAGAAATGTGTCAGGATATTAGCTCAGGATAGTGTCGGGATGTTCATTATTGACTGGAGCACGGCCCATGTCAGGGACAGATTCTGGGCCTTAATGAGAGATAAGGTGAAAGTCTTAGTTAGGATCCATGAGCGCCTTAGTTAGGGAGAGTATTAGGGTTTCAATTAGGATAAGATGCAGGACATTAGCTTGGGACAGACTCATGATCCGAGCCAGGGATAGTGTCAGCCAATGACCTGGGTTGGTGTCAAGACCTTAGTTACTTAGAGAATCAGGGCCTAATTTAGGACGTGTGTCAGGGCTTCGGGTAGGGACAGCATCAGAGCCTGACTTAGGGAGAACGTCTAGGCCTGAGTGAGGCCTAGTGTCAGCCCACTAGCTGGAGACACAGTCAGGGCATGACGTAGGAACAGCATCAGGGCCTTTGCTGGGTCAGCATTCGGGTCATAGTGAAAGACATGAGCAGGGCCTGTGTTAGTCACAGAATCAAGGCCTCAGTTAGGGAAAGTTTCAGGGCCTGAGTTAGGCACAGCCTCAGGTCTTCACTTAAGGACTGCAACAGGCTTTCTTTTGGAAAGTATCAGGACAGTGGATAGAAATCAGTCAGGGTAATAGCTCAGGACAGTGTCCGGATTTTAGTTATTGATTGCAGCAGGGACCATTAGGGATAGATTCTGGGTGTTGGTGACAGATAGTGTGACGGCCTTTGTTAGGTTTAGTCGGGGCTTAGTTAGGGAGAGTACTAGGGTTTCATTTAGGATAAGATGCAGGACATGAGCTTGGGACAGAGTCAGGTTCCGGGCCAGGGATAGCGTCACGAAATGACCCAGGAAAAGCGTGAAGACCTTCGTTATTGAGAGCCTCAGGGCCTTACTTAGGACCAGCGTCAGGGCCTAAATCAGGACCACTGCCAGGGTTTCCTATACAGACAGCGTCAGAGCATAAGGAAGGTACAGCCAAAGGGCCTAAGTGAGGCTTATCTTTAGGGCCTGAGTTCGGGACACTGTCAGGGCATGACTTAGGAGCAGCAGAAGGGCCTCTGTGGGATCAGTGTCAGGTTCTTCATTAAAGACATTATCAGGGTCTCTGTTAGGGAGAGCCTCAGGGCCTCATTTTCAGACAGCATCAAGGCTTACTTTGGGTCAGTTTCAGGACCTTGGTAAGACCTGGGTCAGGATATTAACTCAGGATAATATCAGGATTTTAGATATTGGCGGCAGCTGGGCTTTAGTTAGAAACAGTGTCAGGGCCTGAGTTAGGACTAGCATTATAGCCTTTGTTAGGTATAGTCAGGGCCTTTTCTAGGGACAATGTCAGGTTCCGGGCCTTAGTGAGAAGTCGTGTCAAGGCCTTAGGCAGGATTATTCAGGGCCCTAGTTACGGAGAGTGTTAGGGTTTCATTTAGGATAAGATGCAGGACATGAGCTTGGGACAGAGTCAGGTTCCGGGCCAGGGATAGTGTCAGGAAACGACCAAGAGAAAGCGTTAAAACCTTAGTTATTGAGAGCATCGGGGCCTGACTTAGGACCAGAGTCAGGCCCTAAATCACGACCACTGCCCTGGCTTCATATAAGGACAGCATCAGAGCCTAAGTAAGGTACAGCCCAAGTGCCTAAGTGAGGCCTATCTTTAGGATCTGAGTTAGGGAAAGTGTCAGGGCATGACTTAGGAGCAGCAGAAGGGCCTCTGTGGGATCAGCCTGAGGGTCTTCATTAAAGACATTATCAGGGCCTCTGTTAGGGAGAGCCTCAGGACCTCATTTTCGGACAGCATCAAGGCTTACTTTGGGTCAGTTTCAGGACCTTGGTAAGACCTGGGTCAGGATATTAACTCAGGATAGTATCAGGACTTTAGATATTGGCGGCAGTAGGGCCTTAGTTAGAGTCAGTGTCAGGGTCTGAGTTAGGAATATCATTATGGCCTTTGTCAGGTATAGTGTCAGGGAGTGAGCTAGGAGTAGTGTCAGGGTCCGAGTTACGTGTAATGTCAGGGTCTTGGTTAGGGACAGTGTCAGCGCCTGGGTTAGCACGAGTCTCCAGGCCGTAGTTAGGGAGCGGTTCACAGCATCGGGAGTAATTTCAGCGCCTTATTTATGTTCAGCATCAGGGATGATTTAGTTAGCATAAGAGGAGCCATTCCTGCAAGAACCCTGAAGGCCAACACACAAGAATGTAAAAGTGAACCATGCACGCTGCTATGAAGGAATATTCCACAGCAGTTGAGTACACTTTGTTTAAGGTTAACAAGAGTTTAAAAATTATTGTTTTAAGAAACCAATATTCATATGATGAAAGAATTTCATCGTAAAGAATCTCTTTCCCTAAACTTGACATTAGCTAAAGTCAAGATTAGATTAAGGTCTAGGGGTAGTGTCAGTTAATGACCTGGATTTGGTGTCAAGACCTTAGTTACTTAGAGAATCAAGGCCTAAAATTTAGGACCTGCGTCAAGATTTTCGGTAGGGACAGATTCAGACCTGACTTATGGAGAACGTCAAGGCCTGAGTGAGGCCTAGCGTCAGCCTCCTAGCTGCAGACACAGTCAGGGTACGACTTAGGAGCAGCATAAACACCTTGGTTGGGTCAGCGAAAGGTCATAGTGAAAGACATGAGCAGGCCTTGAGTGAGTCACAGAATCAAGGCCTCACTTAGGGAAAGCTTCAGGGCCTGAGTTAGGCACAGTGTCAGGTCTTCACTTAAAGACACCGACCGGTTTGGGACAGTGTCAGGATCGTGCATAGAAATGTGTCAGGAAATTATCTCAGGACAGTGTCCGGATTTTAGTTATTGATTGCAACAGGTGCCATGTTAGGGACAGATTCCGGGCTTTAGTGAGAGATAGTGTCAAGGCCTTTGTTCGGATTGGTCAGGGCTTAGTTAGGGATACTATTAGGGTTTCATTTATTATAAGATGCAGGACATGAGCTTGGGACAGAGTCAGGTTCCGGGCCAGGGATAGCGTCACGAAATGACCCAGGAAAAGCGTGAAGACCTTCGTTATTGAGAGCCTCAGGGCCTTACTTAGGACCAGCGTGAGGGCCTAAATCAGGACCACTGCCAGGGCTTCCTATACAGACAGCGTCAGAGCATAAGGAAGGTACAGCCAAAGGGCCTAAGTGAGGCTTCTCTTTAGGGCCTGAGTTCGGGACACTGTCAGGGCATGACTTAGGAGCAGCAGAAGGGCCTCTGTGGGATCAGCGTCAGGTTCTTCATTAAAGACATTATCAGGGCCTCTGTTAGGGAGAGCCTCAGGGCCTCATTTATGGACAGCATCAAGGCTTACTTTGGGTCAGTTTCAGGACCTTGGTAAGACCTGGGTCAGGATATTAACTCAGGATAGTATCAGGATTTTAGATATTGGCGGCAGCTGGGCTGTAGTTAGAAACAGTGTCAGGGCCTGAGTTAGGACTAGCATTATAGCCTTTGTTAGGTATAGTGTCAGGGACTGAGCTAGGAGTTGTGTCAGGGCCTGAGCTAGGATGAGCCTCCAGGCCTCAGTTTGGGAGGGGTTCACAGCCTTGGGAGGAGTTTCCTGAATTTAATTAGGGAAAACATCAGGGATTTAGCATAATAAGAGTTAGTTCGTTAGCATAAGAGGAGGTATTCCTACAAGCACCCTGAAAGCCAACACAGGCAAATGCAGAAGTAAACCAGGCAGGCTGGTATAAAGGAATATTCCACAGAAGTTGAGTACATTTTGTTTAAGTTCAGTAAGAGTTTAAACATTATTTTTTTCAGAAAACTCTATTCAGAAGATGAAAGAATTTCATCCTAAAGAATCTCTTTAGCTAAATTTAACATTAGCAAAAGAGAAGTTTACGTTCAGGTCTAGGGCTAGTGTCAGGTAATGACCTAGGTTTGGAATCAAGCCCTTAGTTACTTATAGAATCAGGGCCTAATTTAGGATCTGTGCCAGGGCTTCGGGTAGGGACAGTGTCAGAGCCTGGTATAGGGAGAAAGTGAGGGCCTGAGTGAGGCCTAGCATCAGGCCCCTAGATGCAGACACTGTCAGGGCATGACTTAGGAGCAGCATCAGGGCGTTTGTGGAGTCAGCATTCGGGTCATAGTGAAAGACATGAGCAGGGCTTGAGTGAGTCACAGAATCAAGGCCTGGGTTAAGGAAAGCTTCAGGGCCTGAGTTAGGCACAGCCTCACGTCTTCAGTTAAGGAGAGCGACAGGGCTCTCTTTGGGACAGTGTCAGAACCTTGGATAGAAATGTGTCAGCATATTAGCTCAGGATAGTGTCCGGATTTTAGTTATTGATTGCAGCAGGACCCATGTTAGGGACAGATTCCAGGCCTTAGTGAGAGATAGTGTCAAGACCTTAGTTACTGAGAGCATCAGGGCCTTCTTTAGAAGCAATGTTAGGGCTTCATGTAAAAATCGCATCCCGGACTGGCTTGGGGTGAGCGACAGGGCCTGAGTGAGGCCTAGCGTCATTCCTGTAGGTGGGGACACTGTCAGGGCGTGACACAGGAGCAGCATCAGTGCCGTTGTTGGATCAGCATTATGGTCTTCGTTAAAGACATGAGCAGGCCTTCTGTTAGGGACAGCGTCACGGCTTACTTAGCGATATTTTCAGGACCTTAGTAAGAGATGGGATAGTAAATTAGCTGAGGATAGTGTGAGGACTTTAGATATTGATGGCATCAGGGCCTTAGTTAGGGACAGTGTCAGGCCTTGAGTTAGGCCTAACATCCAGGCCTTAGTTAGGGACAGTGTCACGGCATGGGGACTCAATTCAGGTCCTGACATGGGCACAGCATAAGGGCTTCAGTTAGCATAAGAGGCAGGACATTAGCTAGGGACAGGGTTAGGGTAAAGTCTAGGGATTGTGTCAGCAAATGACCTCGGGATAGTGTCAAGACCTTAGTTACTGAGAACCTGAGGGCCTTATTTAGGACCAGCATCAGGACCGGACTTAGGGCAAGAAACAGGGCCTGAGTGAGGCCCAGCTTCAGGCCCCTAGCTGGAGACAGTGTCAGGGCATGACGTCGAAGCAGCATCCGGGCCTTGGTTGGGTCAGCATTCGGGTCATAGTTAAGGACATGAGCAGGGCCTGAGTGCGTCAGAGAATCGAGGCCTCCGTTAGGGAAAGCTTCAGGGCCTGAGTTAGGCACAGCCTCAGGTCTTCATTTAAGGACAGCGACAGGCCTTTCTTTGGGACTGTGTCAGGTCCGTGGATAGAAAAGTGTCAGCATATTAGCTCAGGATAGTGTCCGGATTTTCATTATTGATTGCAGCAGGGCCCATGTTAGGGATAGATTCTGGGCCTTAGTGAGAGATAGGGTCAATGCCTTAATTAGGATTAGTCCGGGCCTTAGTTAGGGAGAGTATTAGGGTTTCAATTAGGATAAGATGCAGGACATTACCTTGGGACAGAGTCATGATCCGAGCCAGGGATAGTGTCAGAAAATGACCTGGGTTGGTGTCAAGACCTTAGTTATTTAGAGAATCAGGGCCTAATTTAGGACCTGTGTCAGGGCTTCGGGTAGGGACAGCGTCAGAGCCTGACTTAGGGAGAACGTCTAGGCCTGAGTGAGGCCTAGTGCCAGCCCACCTGCTGGAGACACAGTCAGGGCATGACGTAGGAACAGCATCAGGGCCTTTGTGGGGTCAGCATGCAGGTCATAGTGAAAGACATGAACAGGGCCTGTGTTAGTCACAGAATCAAGGCCTCAGTTAGGGAAAGCTGCAGGGCCTGAGTTAGGCACAGCCTCAGGTCTTCACTTAAGGACGGCAACAGGCTTTCTTTTGGAAAGTATCAGGACAGTGGCTAGAAATGTGTCAGGATATTAGCTCTGGACAGTGTCCTTTTTTTAGTTATTAATTGCAGCAGGGACCATTAGGGACAGATTCCGGGCGCTCGTGAGAGATAGTGTGAAGGCCTTTGTTCGGATTCGTCAGGGCTTAGTTAGGGATACTATTAGGGTTTCATTTAGGATAAGATGCAGGACATGAGCTTGGGACAGAGTCAGGTTCCGGGCCAGGGATAGCGTCACGAAATGACCCAGGAAAAGCGTGAAGACCTTCGTTATTGAGAGCCTCAGGGCCTTACTTAGGACCAGCGTGAGGGCCTAAATCAGGACCACTGCCAGGGCTTCCTATACAGACAGCGTCAGAGCATAAGGAAGGTACAGCCAAAGGGCCTAAGTGAGGCTTATCTTTAGGGCCTGAGTTCGGGACACTGTCAGGGCATGACTTAGGAGCAGCAGAAGGGCCTCTGTGGGATCAGCGTGAGGGTCTTCACTAAAGACATTATCAGGGCCTCTGTTAGGGAGAGCCTCAGGGCCTCATTTTCAGACAGCATCAAGGCTTACTTTGGGTCAGTTTCAGGACCTTGGTAAGACCTGGGTCAGGATATTAACTCAGGATAGCATCAGGACTTTAGATATTGGCGGCAGCAGGGCCTTAGTTAGAGTCAGTGTCAGGGTGTGAGTTAGGAATATCATTATGGGCTTTGTTAGGTAATAGTGTCAGGGAGTGAGCTAGGAGTAGTGTCAGGGTCCGAGTTACGTGTAATGTCAGGGTCTTGGTTTGGGACAGTGTCAGGGCCTGGTTTAGCACGAGTCTCCAGGCCGTAGTTAGGGACAGGTTCAGAGCATCGGGAGTAATTTCAGCGCCTTATTTATGTTCAGCATCAGGGATGATTTAGTTAGCATAAGAGGAGCCATTCCTGCAAGAACACTGAAGGCCAACACACGAGAATGTAAAAGTAAACCATGCACGCTGCTATGAAGGAATATTCCACAGCAGTTGAGTACACTTTGTTTAAGGTTAACAAGAGTTTAAAAATTATTGTTTTAAGAAACCAATATTCATATGATGAAAGAATTTCATCGTAAAGAATCTCTTTCCCTAAACTTGACATTAGCTAAAGTCAAGATTAGATTAAGGTCTAGGGGTAGTGTCAGTTAATGACGTAGATTTGGTGTCAAGACCTTAGTTACTTAGAGAATCAAGGCCTAAAATTTAGGACCTGCGTCAAGATTTTCGGTAGGGACAGCGTCAGACCTGACTTATGGAGAACGTCAGGGCCTGAGTGAGGCCTAGCGTCAGCCCCCTAGCTGCAGACACAGTCAGGGTACGACTTAGGAGCAGCATAAACACCTTGGTTGGGTCAGCGAAAGGTCATAGTGAAAGACATGAGCAGGCCTTGAGTGAGTCACAGAATCAAGGCCTCACTTAGGGAAAGCTTCAGGGCCTGAGTTAGGCACAGTGTCAGGTCTTCACTTACAGACACCGACCGGTTTGGGACAGTGTCAGGATCGTGCATAGAAATGTGTCAGGAAATTACCTCAGGACAGTGTCCGGATTTTAGTTATTGATTGCAACAGGTGCCATGTTAGGGACAGATTCCGGGCTTTAGTGAGAGATAGTGTCAAGGCCTTTGTTCGGATTAGTCAGGGCTTAGTTAGGGATACTATTAGGGTTTCATTTAGGATAAGATGCAGGACATGAGCTTGGGACAGACTCATGATCCGAGCCAGGGATAGTGTCAGAAAATGACCTGGGTTGGTGTCAAGACCTTAGTTATTTAGAGAATCAGGGCCTAATTTAGGACCTGTGTCAGGGCTTCGGGTAGGGACAGCGTCAGAGCCTGACTTAGGGAGAACGTCTAGGCCTGAGTGAGGCCTAGTGCCAGCCCACCTGCTGGAGACACAGTCAGGGCATGACGTAGGAACAGCATCAGGGCCTTTGTGGGGTCAGCATGCAGGTCATAGTGAAAGACATGAACAGGGCCTGTGTTAGTCACAGAATCAAGGCCTCAGTCAGGGAAAGCTTCAGGGCCTGAGTTAGGAACAGCCTCAGGTCTTCACTTAAGGACGGCAACAGGCTTTCTTTTGGAAAGTATCAGAACAGTGGATAGAAATGAGTCAGGATATTAGCTCAGGACAGTGTCCGGATTTTAGTTATTGATTGCAACAGGTCCCATGTTAGGGACAGATTCCGGGCTTTAGTGAGAGATAGTGTCAAGGCCTTTGTTCGGATTAGTCAGGGCTTAGTTAGGGATACTATTAGGGTTTCATTTAGGATAAGATGCAGGACATGAGCTTGGGACAGAGTCAGGTTCCGGGCCAGGGATAACGTCACGAAATGACCCAGGAAAAGCGTGAAGACCTTCGTTATTGAGAGCCTCAGGGCCTTACTTAGGACCAGCGTGAGGGCCTAAATCAGGACCACTGCCAGGGCTTCCTATACAGACAGCGTCAGAGCATAAGGAAGGTACAGCCAAAGGGCCTAAGTGAGGCTTATCTTTAGTTCCTGAGTTCGGGACACTGTCAGGGCAAGACATAGGAGCTGCAGAAGAGCCTCTGTGGCATCAGCGTGAGGGTCTTCACTAAAGACATTATCAGGGCCTCTGTTACTGAGAGCCTCAGGGCCTCATTTTCAGACAGCATCAAGGCTTACTTTGGGTCAGTTTCAGGACCTTGGTAAGACCTGGGTCAGGATATTAACTCAGGATAATATCAGGACTTTAGATATTGGCGGCAGTAGGGCCTTAGTTAGAGTCAGTGTCAGGGTCTGAGTTAGGAATATCATTATGGGCTTTGTTAGGTAATAGTGTCAGGGAGTGAGCTAGGAGTAGTGTCAGGGTCCGAGTTACGTGTAATGTCAGGGTCTTGGTTTGGGACAGTGTCAGGGCCTGGTTTAGCACGAGTCTCCAGGCCGTAGTTAGGGACAGGTTCAGAGCATCGGGAGTAATTTCAGCGCCTTATTTATGTTCAGCATCAGGGATGATTTAGTTAGCATAAGAGGAGCCATTCCTGCAAGAACCTTGAAGGCCAACACACAAGAATGTAAAAGTGAACCATGCATGCTGCTATGAAGGAATATTCCACAGCAGTTGAGTACACTTTGTTTAAGGTTAACAAGAGTTTAAAAATTATTGTTTTAAGAAACCAATATTCATATGATGAAAGAATTTCATCGTAAAGAATCTCTTTCCCTAAACTTGACATTAGCTAAAGTCAAGATTAGATTAAGGTCTAGGGGTAGTGTCAGTTAATGACCTAGTTTTAGTGTCAAGACCTTACTTACTTAGAGAATCAAGGCCTAAAATTTAGGACCTGCGTCAAGATTTTCGGTAGGGACAGCGTCAGACCTGACTTATGGAGAACTTCAGGGCCTGAGTGAGGCCTAGCGTCATCCCCGTAGCTGTAGACACAGTCAGGGCATGACTTAGGAGCAGCATAAACACCTTGGTTGGGTCAGCGAAAGGTCATAGTGAAAGACATGAGCAGGCCTTGAGTGAGTCACAGAATCAAGGCCTCCGTTAGGGAAAGCTTCAGGGCCTGAGTTAGGCACAGTGTCTGGTCTTCACTTAAAGACACCGACCGGTTTGGGACAGTGTCAGGATCGTGCATAGAAATGTGTCAGGAAAGTATCTCAGGACAGTGTCCGGATTTTAGTTATTGATTGCAACAGGTCCCATGTTAGGGACAGATTCCGGGCTTTAGTGAGAGATAGTGTCAAGGCCTTTGTTCGGATTGGTCAGGGCTTAGTTAGGCATACTATTAGGGTTTCATTTAGGATAAGATGCAGGACATTAGCTTGGGACAGAGTCAGGTTCCGGGCCAGGGATAACGTCACGAAATGACCCAGGAAAAGCGTGAAGACCTTCGTTATTGCGAGCCTCAGGGCCTTACTTAGGACCAGCGTGAGGGCCTAAATCAGGACCACTGCCAGGGCTTCCTATACAGACAGCGTCAGAGCATAAGGAAGGTACAGCCAAAGGGCCTAAGTGAGGCTTATCTTTAGGGCCTGAGTTCGGGACACTGTCAGGGCATGACTTAGGAGCAGCAGAAGGGCCTCTTTGGGATCAGCGTCAGGTTCTTCATTAAAGACATTATCAGGGCCTCTGTTAGGGAGAGCCTCAGGGCCTTATTTATGGACAGCATCAAGGCTTAGTTTTAGTCAGTTTCAGGACCTTGGTAAGACCTGGGTCAGGATATTAACTCAGGATAGTATCAGGATTTTAGATATTGGCGGCAGCTGGGCTTTAGTTAGAAACAGTGTCAGGGCCTGAGTTAGGACTAGCATTATGGCCTTTGTTAGGTATAGTGTCAGGGACTGAGCTAGGAGTTGTGTGAGGGCCTTTGCTAGGGACAGTGTCAGGGCCTGAGCTAGGATGAGCCTCCAGGCCTCAGTTTGGGACAGGTTCACAGCCTTGAGACTAATTTCAGGACGTTATTTAGGGACAGCATCAGGGATTTAGTTAGCATAACAGTAGGCATTCCTACAAGCACCCTTTAAGCCAACACACGCAGATGCAGAAGGAAACCATACACGCTGGTATAAAGGAATATTCCGCAGAAGTTGAGTACATTTTGTTTAAGGTCGGTAGGAGTTTAAACATTATTTTTTTCAGAAAACGAAAGAATTTCATCCTAAAGAATCTCTTTAGATAAATTTGACATTAGCAACGGACAAGGTTACATTCAGGTCTAGGGCTAGTGTCAGGTAATGACCTAGGTTTGGAATCAAGCCCTTAGGTACTTAGAGAATCAGGGCCTAATTTAAGACCTGTGCCAGGGCTTCGGGTAGGGACAGCGTCAGAGCCTGATATAGGGAGAAGGTGAGGGCCTGAGTGAGGCCCCTAGATGCAGACACTGTCAGGGCATGACTTAAGAGCAGCATTCAGGGCGTTTGTGGAGTCAGCATTCGGGTCATAGTGAAAGACATGAGCAGGGCCTGAGTGAGTCAGAGAATCGAGGCCTCAGTTAGGGAAATCTTGAGGTCCTGAGTTAGGCACAGCCTCTCGTCTTCAGTTAAGGACAGCGACAGGCCTTTCTTTGGGACTGTGTCTGGTGGGTGGATAGAAATGTGTCAGGATATTAGCTCAGGATAGTGTCCGGATTTTCATTATTGACTGCAGAAGGTCCCATGTTAGGGACAGATTCTGGGCCTTAGTGAGAGATAGGGTGAAAGTCTTAGTTAGGATCAGTGAGCGACTTAGTTAGGGAGAGTATTAGGGTTTCAATTAGGATAAGATGCAGGACATTAGCTTGGGACAGAGTCACGATCCGAGCCAGGGATAGTGTCAGCCAATGACCTGGGTTGGTGTCAAGACCTTAGTTACTTAGAGAATCAGGGCCTAATTTAGGACCTGTGTCAGGGTTTCGGGTAGGGACAGCGTCAGAGCCTGACTTAGGGAGAACATCTAGGCCTGAGTGCGGCCTAGTGTCAGCCCACTAGCTGGAGTCACAGGGCATGACGTAGGAATAGCATCAGGGCCTTTGTTGGGTCAGCATTCGGGTCATAGTGAAAGAAATGAGCAGGGCCTGTGTTAGTCACAGAATCAAGGCCTCAGTTAGGGAAAGTTTCAGGGCCTGAGTTAGGCACAGCCTCAGGTCTTCACTTAAGGACGGCAACAGGCTTTCTTTTGGAAAGTATCAGGACAGTGGATAGAAAGGAGTCAGGGTAATAGCTCAGGACAGTGTCCGGATTTTAGTTATTGATTGCAGCAGGGACCATTAGGGATATATTCTGGGTGTTGGTGAGAGATAGTGTGAAGGCCCTTGTTAGGTTTAATCAGGGCTTAGTTAGGGATACTATTAGGGTTTCATTTAGGATAAGATGCAGGACATGAGCTTGGGACAGAGTCAGGTTCCGGGCCAGGGATAGCGTCGCGAAATGACCCAGGAAATGCGTGAAGACCTTCGTTATTGAGAGCCTCAGGGCCTTACTTAGGACCAGCGTCAGGGCCTAAATCAGGACCACTGCCAGGTCTTCCTATACAGACAGCGTCAGAGCATAAGGAAGGTACAGCCAAAGGGCCTAAGTGAGGCTTATCTTTAGGGCCTGAGTTCGGGACACTGTCAGGGCATGACTTAGGAGCAGCAGAAGGGCCTCTGTGGGATCAGTGTCAGGTTCTTCATTAAAGACATTATCAGGGTCTCTGTTAGGGAGAGCCTCAGGGCCTCATTTATGGACAGCATCAAGGCTTACTTTTAGTCAGTTTCAGGACCTTGGTAAGACCTGGGTCAGGATATTAACTCAGGATAATATCAGGATTTTAGATATTGGCGGCAGCTGGGCTTTAGTTAGAAACAGTGTCAGGGCCTGAGTTAGGACTAGCATTATAGCCTTTGTTAGGTATAGTCAGGGCCTTTTCTAGGGACAATGTCAGGTTCCGGGCCTTAGTGAGAAGTCGTGTCAAGGCCTTAGGCAGGATTATTCAGGGCCCTAGTTACGGAGAGTGTTAGGGTTTCATTTAGGATAAGATGCAGGACATGAGCTTGGGACAGAGTCAGGTTCCGGGCCAGGGATAGTGTCAGGAAACGACCAAGAGAAAGCGTTAAAACCTTAGTTATTGAGAGCATCGGGGCCTGACTTAGGACCAGAGTCAGGCCCTAAATCACGACCACTGCCCTGGCTTCATATAAGGACAGCATCAGAGCCTAAGTAAGGTACAGCCCAAGTGCCTAAGTGAGGCCTATCTTTAGGATCTGAGTTAGGGAAAGTGTCAGGGCATGACTTAGGAGCAGCAGAAGGGCCTCTGTGGGATCAGCCTGAGGGTCTTCATTAAAGACATTATCAGGGCCTCTGTTAGGGAGAGCCTCAGGACCTCATTTTCGGACAGCATCAAGGCTTACTTTGGGTCAGTTTCAGGACCTTGGTAAGACCTGGGTCAGGATATTAACTCAGGATAGTATCAGGACTTTAGATATTGGCGGCAGTAGGGCCTTAGTTAGAGTCAGTGTCAGGGTCTGAGTTAGGAATATCATTATGGCCTTTGTCAGGTATAGTGTCAGGGAGTGAGCTAGGAGTAGTGTCAGGGTCCGAGTTACGTGTAATGTCAGGGTCTTGGTTAGGGACAGTGTCAGCGCCTGGGTTAGCACGAGTCTCCAGGCCGTAGTTAGGGAGCGGTTCACAGCATCGGGAGTAATTTCAGCGCCTTATTTATGTTCAGCATCAGGGATGATTTAGTTAGCATAAGAGGAGCCATTCCTGCAAGAACCCTGAAGGCCAACACACAAGAATGTAAAAGTGAACCATGCACGCTGCTATGAAGGAATATTCCACAGCAGTTGAGTACACTTTGTTTAAGGTTAACAAGAGTTTAAAAATTATTGTTTTAAGAAACCAATATTCATATGATGAAAGAATTTCATCGTAAAGAATCTCTTTCCCTAAACTTGACATTAGCTAAAGTCAAGATTAGATTAAGGTCTAGGGGTAGTGTCAGTTAATGACCTGGATTTGGTGTCAAGACCTTAGTTACTTAGAGAATCAAGGCCTAAAATTTAGGACCTGCGTCAAGATTTTCGGTAGGGACAGATTCAGACCTGACTTATGGAGAACGTCAAGGCCTGAGTGAGGCCTAGCGTCAGCCCCCTAGCTGCAGACACAGTCAGGGTACGACTTAGGAGCAGCATAAACACCTTGGTTGGGTCAGCGAAAGGTCATAGTGAAAGACATGAGCAGGCCTTGAGTGAGTCACAGAATCAAGGCCTCACTTAGGGAAAGCTTCAGGGCCTGAGTTAGGCACAGTGTCAGGTCTTCACTTAAAGACACCGACCGGTTTGGGACAGTGTCAGGATCGTGCATAGAAATGTGTCAGGAAATTATCTCAGGACAGTGTCCGGATTTTAGTTATTGATTGCAACAGGTGCCATGTTAGGGACAGATTCCGGGCTTTAGTGAGAGATAGTGTCAAGGCCTTTGTTCGGATTGGTCAGGGCTTAGTTAGGGATACTATTAGGGTTTCATTTATTATAAGATGCAGGACATGAGCTTGGGACAGAGTCAGGTTCCGGGCCAGGGATAGCGTCACGAAATGACCCAGGAAAAGCGTGAAGACCTTCGTTATTGCGAGCCTCAGGGCCTTACTTAGGACCAGCGTGAGGGCCTAAATCAGGACCACTGCCAGGGCTTCCTATACAGACAGCGTCAGAGCATAAGGAAGGTACAGCCAAAGGGCCTAAGTGAGGCTTCTCTTTAGGGCCTGAGTTCGGGACACTGTCAGGGCATGACTTAGGAGCAGCAGAAGGGCCTCTGTGGGATCAGCGTCAGGTTCTTCATTAAAGACATTATCAGGGCCTCTGTTAGGGAGAGCCTCAGGGCCTCATTTATGGACAGCATCAAGGCTTACTTTGGGTCAGTTTCAGGACCTTGGTAAGACCTGGGTCAGGATATTAACTCAGGATAATATCAGGATTTTAGATATTGGCGGCAGCTGGGCTGTAGTTAGAAACAGTGTCAGGGCCTGAGTTAGGACTAGCATTATAGCCTTTGTTAGGTATAGTGTCAGGGACTGAGCTAGGAGTTGTGTCAGGGCCTGAGCTAGGATGAGCCTCCAGGCCTCAGTTTGGGAGGGGTTCACAGCCTTGGGAGGAGTTTCCTGAATTTAATTAGGGAAAACATCAGGGATTTAGCATAATAAGAGTTAGTTCGTTAGCATAAGAGGAGGTATTCCTACAAGCACCCTGAAAGCCAACACAGGCAAATGCAGAAGTAAACCAGGCAGGCTGGTATAAAGGAATATTCCACAGAAGTTGAGTACATTTTGTTTAAGTTCAGTAAGAGTTTAAACATTATTTTTTTCAGAAAACTCTATTCAGAAGATGAAAGAATTTCATCCTAAAGAATCTCTTTAGCTAAATTTAACATTAGCAAAAGAGAAGTTTACGTTCAGGTCTAGGGCTAGTGTCAGGTAATGACCTAGGTTTGGAATCAAGCCCTTAGTTACTTATAGAATCAGGGCCTAATTTAGGACCTGTGCCAGGGCTTCGGGTAGGGACAGTGTCAGAGCCTGGTATAGGGAGAAAGTGAGGGCCTGAGTGAGGCCTAGCATCAGGCCCCTAGATGCAGACACTGTCAGGGCATGACTTAGGAGCAGCATCAGGGCGTTTGTGGAGTCAGCATTCGGGTCATAGTGAAAGACATGAGCAGGGCTTGAGTGAGTCACAGAATCAAGGCCTGGGTTAAGGAAAGCTTCAGGGCCTGAGTTAGGCACAGCCTCACGTCTTCAGTTAAGGAGAGCGACAGGGCTCTCTTTGGGACAGTGTCAGAACCTTGGATAGAAATGTGTCAGCATATTAGCTCAGGATAGTGTCCGGATTTTAGTTATTGATTGCAGCAGGACCCATGTTAGGGACAGATTCCAGGCCTTAGTGAGAGATAGTGTCAAGACCTTAGTTACTGAGAGCATCAGGGCCTTCTTTAGAAGCAATGTTAGGGCTTCATGTAAAAATCGCATCCTGGACTGGCTTGGGGTGAGCGACAGGGCCTGAGTGAGGCCTAGCGTCATTCCTGTAGGTGGGGACACTGTCAGGGCGTGACACAGGAGCAGCATCAGTGCCGTTGTTGGATCAGCATTATGGTCTTCGTTAAAGACATGAGCAGGCCTTCTGTTAGGGACAGCGTCACGGCTTACTTAGCGATATTTTCAGGACCTTAGTAAGAGATGGGATAGTAAATTAGCTGAGGATAGTGTGAGGACTTTAGATATTGATGGCATCAGGGCCTTAGTTAGGGACAGTGTCAGGCCTTGAGTTAGGCCTAACATCCAGGCCTTAGTTAGGGACAGTGTCACGGCATGGGGACTCAATTCAGGTCCTGACATGGGCACAGCATAAGGGCTTCAGTTAGCATAAGAGGCAGGACATTAGCTAGGGACAGGGTTAGGGTAAAGTCTAGGGATTGTGTCAGCAAATGACCTCGGGATAGTGTCAAGACCTTAGTTACTGAGAACCTGAGGGCCTTATTTAGGACCAGCATCAGGACCGGACTTAGGGCAAGAAACAGGGCCTGAGTGAGGCCCAGCTTCAGGCCCCTAGCTGGAGACAGTGTCAGGGCATGACGTCGAAGCAGCATCCGGGCCTTGGTTGGGTCAGCATTCGGGTCATAGTTAAGGACATGAGCAGGGCCTGAGTGCGTCAGAGAATCGAGGCCTCCGTTAGGGAAAGCTTCAGGGCCTGAGTTAGGCACAGCCTCAGGTCTTCATTTAAGGACAGCGACAGGCCTTTCTTTGGGACTGTGTCAGGTCCGTGGATAGAAAAGTGTCAGCATATTAGCTCAGGATAGTGTCCGGATTTTCATTATTGATTGCAGCAGGGCCCATGTTAGGGATAGATTCTGGGCCTTAGTGAGAGATAGGGTCAATGCCTTAATTAGGATTAGTCCTGGCCTTAGTTAAGGAGAGTATTAGGGTTTCAATTAGGATAAGATGCAGGACATTACCTTGGGACAGAGTCATGATCCGAGCCAGGGATAGTGTCAGAAAATGACCTGGGTTGGTGTCAAGACCTTAGTTATTTAGAGAATCAGGGCCTAATTTAGGACCTGTGTCAGGGCTTCGGGTAGGGACATCGTCAGAGCCTGACTTAGGGAGAACGTCTAGGCCTGAGTGAGGCCTAGTGCCAGCCCACCTGCTGGAGACACAGTCAGGGCATGACGTAGGAACAGCATCAGGGCCTTTGTGGGGTCAGCATGCAGGTCATAGTGAAAGACATGAACAGGGCCTGTGTTAGTCACAGAATCAAGGCCTCAGTTAGGGAAAGCTGCAGGGCCTGAGTTAGGCACAGCCTCAGGTCTTCACTTAAGGACGGCAACAGGCTTTCTTTTGGAAAGTATCAGGACAGTGGCTAGAAATGTGTCAGGATATTAGCTCTGGACAGTGTCCTTTTTTTAGTTATTAATTGCAGCAGGGACCATTAGGGACAGATTCCGGGCGCTCGTGAGAGATAGTGTGAAGGCCTTTGTTCGGATTCGTCAGGGCTTAGTTAGGGATACTATTAGGGTTTCATTTAGGATAAGATGCAGGACATGAGCTTGGGACAGAGTCAGGTTCCGGGCCAGGGATAGCGTCACGAAATGACCCAGGAAAAGCGTGAAGACCTTCGTTATTGAGAGCCTCAGGGCCTTACTTAGGACCAGCGTGAGGGCCTAAATCAGGACCACTGCCAGGGCTTCCTATACAGACAGCGTCAGAGCATAAGGAAGGTACAGCCAAAGGGCCTAAGTGAGGCTTCTCTTTAGGGCCTGAGTTCGGGACACTGTCAGGGCATGACTTAGGAGCAGCAGAAGGGCCTCTGTGGGATCAGTGTCAGGTTCTTCATTAAAGACATTATCAGGGCCTCTGTTAGGGAGAGCCTCAGGGCCTCATTTTCAGACAGCATCAAGGCTTACTTTGGGTCAGTTTCAGGACCTTGGTAAGACCTGGGTCAGGATATTAACTCAGGATAATATCAGGATTTTAGATATTGGCGGCAGCTGGGCTTTAGTTAGAAACAGTGTCAGGGCCTGAGTTAGGACTAGCATTATAGCCTTTGTTAGGTATAGTCAGGGCCTTTTCTAGGGACAATGTCAGGTTCCGGGCCTTAGTGAGAAGTCGTGTCAAGGCCTTAGGCAGGATTATTCAGGGCCCTAGTTACGGAGAGTGTTAGGGTTTCATTTAGGATAAGATGCAGGACATGAGCTTGGGACAGAGTCAGGTTCCGGGCCAGGGATAGTGTCAGGAAACGACCAAGAGAAAGCGTTAAAACCTTAGTTATTGAGAGCATCGGGGCCTGACTTAGGACCAGAGTCAGGCCCTAAATCACGACCACTGCCCTGGCTTCATATAAGGACAGCATCAGAGCCTAAGTAAGGTACAGCCCAAGTGCCTAAGTGAGGCCTATCTTTAGGATCTGAGTTAGGGAAAGTGTCAGGGCATGACTTAGGAGCAGCAGAAGGGCCTCTGTGGGATCAGCCTGAGGGTCTTCATTAAAGACATTATCAGGGCCTCTGTTAGGGAGAGCCTCAGGACCTCATTTTCGGACAGCATCAAGGCTTACTTTGGGTCAGTTTCAGGACCTTGGTAAGACCTGGGTCAGGATATTAACTCAGGATAGTATCAGGACTTTAGATATTGGCGGCAGTAGGGCCTTAGTTAGAGTCAGTGTCAGGGTCTGAGTTAGGAATATCATTATGGCCTTTGTCAGGTATAGTGTCAGGGAGTGAGCTAGGAGTAGTGTCAGGGTCCGAGTTACGTGTAATGTCAGGGTCTTGGTTAGGGACAGTGTCAGCGCCTGGGTTAGCACGAGTCTCCAGGCCGTAGTTAGGGAGCGGTTCACAGCATCGGGAGTAATTTCAGCGCCTTATTTATGTTCAGCATCAGGGATGATTTAGTTAGCATAAGAGGAGCCATTCCTGCAAGAACCCTGAAGGCCAACACACAAGAATGTAAAAGTGAACCATGCACGCTGCTATGAAGGAATATTCCACAGCAGTTGAGTACACTTTGTTTAAGGTTAACAAGAGTTTAAAAATTATTGTTTTAAGAAACCAATATTCATATGATGAAAGAATTTCATCGTAAAGAATCTCTTTCCCTAAACTTGACATTAGCTAAAGTCAAGATTAGATTAAGGTCTAGGGGTAGTGTCAGTTAATGACCTGGATTTGGTGTCAAGACCTTAGTTACTTAGAGAATCAAGGCCTAAAATTTAGGACCTGCGTCAAGATTTTCGGTAGGGACAGATTCAGACCTGACTTATGGAGAACGTCAAGGCCTGAGTGAGGCCTAGCGTCAGCCTCCTAGCTGCAGACACAGTCAGGGTACGACTTAGGAGCAGCATAAACACCTTGGTTGGGTCAGCGAAAGGTCATAGTGAAAGACATGAGCAGGCCTTGAGTGAGTCACAGAATCAAGGCCTCACTTAGGGAAAGCTTCAGGGCCTGAGTTAGGCACAGTGTCAGGTCTTCACTTAAAGACACCGACCGGTTTGGGACAGTGTCAGGATCGTGCATAGAAATGTGTCAGGAAATTATCTCAGGACAGTGTCCGGATTTTAGTTATTGATTGCAACAGGTGCCATGTTAGGGACAGATTCCGGGCTTTAGTGAGAGATAGTGTCAAGGCCTTTGTTCGGATTGGTCAGGGCTTAGTTAGGGATACTATTAGGGTTTCATTTATTATAAGATGCAGGACATGAGCTTGGGACAGAGTCAGGTTCCGGGCCAGGGATAGCGTCACGAAATGACCCAGGAAAAGCGTGAAGACCTTCGTTATTGAGAGCCTCAGGGCCTTACTTAGGACCAGCGTGAGGGCCTAAATCAGGACCACTGCCAGGGCTTCCTATACAGACAGCGTCAGAGCATAAGGAAGGTACAGCCAAAGGGCCTAAGTGAGGCTTCTCTTTAGGGCCTGAGTTCGGGACACTGTCAGGGCATGACTTAGGAGCAGCAGAAGGGCCTCTGTGGGATCAGCGTCAGGTTCTTCATTAAAGACATTATCAGGGCCTCTGTTAGGGAGAGCCTCAGGGCCTCATTTATGGACAGCATCAAGGCTTACTTTGGGTCAGTTTCAGGACCTTGGTAAGACCTGGGTCAGGATATTAACTCAGGATAGTATCAGGATTTTAGATATTGGCGGCAGCTGGGCTGTAGTTAGAAACAGTGTCAGGGCCTGAGTTAGGACTAGCATTATAGCCTTTGTTAGGTATAGTGTCAGGGACTGAGCTAGGAGTTGTGTCAGGGCCTGAGCTAGGATGAGCCTCCAGGCCTCAGTTTGGGAGGGGTTCACAGCCTTGGGAGGAGTTTCCTGAATTTAATTAGGGAAAACATCAGGGATTTAGCATAATAAGAGTTAGTTCGTTAGCATAAGAGGAGGTATTCCTACAAGCACCCTGAAAGCCAACACAGGCAAATGCAGAAGTAAACCAGGCAGGCTGGTATAAAGGAATATTCCACAGAAGTTGAGTACATTTTGTTTAAGTTCAGTAAGAGTTTAAACATTATTTTTTTCAGAAAACTCTATTCAGAAGATGAAAGAATTTCATCCTAAAGAATCTCTTTAGCTAAATTTAACATTAGCAAAAGAGAAGTTTACGTTCAGGTCTAGGGCTAGTGTCAGGTAATGACCTAGGTTTGGAATCAAGCCCTTAGTTACTTATAGAATCAGGGCCTAATTTAGGATCTGTGCCAGGGCTTCGGGTAGGGACAGTGTCAGAGCCTGGTATAGGGAGAAAGTGAGGGCCTGAGTGAGGCCTAGCATCAGGCCCCTAGATGCAGACACTGTCAGGGCATGACTTAGGAGCAGCATCAGGGCGTTTGTGGAGTCAGCATTCGGGTCATAGTGAAAGACATGAGCAGGGCTTGAGTGAGTCACAGAATCAAGGCCTGGGTTAAGGAAAGCTTCAGGGCCTGAGTTAGGCACAGCCTCACGTCTTCAGTTAAGGAGAGCGACAGGGCTCTCTTTGGGACAGTGTCAGAACCTTGGATAGAAATGTGTCAGCATATTAGCTCAGGATAGTGTCCGGATTTTAGTTATTGATTGCAGCAGGACCCATGTTAGGGACAGATTCCAGGCCTTAGTGAGAGATAGTGTCAAGACCTTAGTTACTGAGAGCATCAGGGCCTTCTTTAGAAGCAATGTTAGGGCTTCATGTAAAAATCGCATCCCGGACTGGCTTGGGGTGAGCGACAGGGCCTGAGTGAGGCCTAGCGTCATTCCTGTAGGTGGGGACACTGTCAGGGCGTGACACAGGAGCAGCATCAGTGCCGTTGTTGGATCAGCATTATGGTCTTCGTTAAAGACATGAGCAGGCCTTCTGTTAGGGACAGCGTCACGGCTTACTTAGCGATATTTTCAGGACCTTAGTAAGAGATGGGATAGTAAATTAGCTGAGGATAGTGTGAGGACTTTAGATATTGATGGCATCAGGGCCTTAGTTAGGGACAGTGTCAGGCCTTGAGTTAGGCCTAACATCCAGGCCTTAGTTAGGGACAGTGTCACGGCATGGGGACTCAATTCAGGTCCTGACATGGGCACAGCATAAGGGCTTCAGTTAGCATAAGAGGCAGGACATTAGCTAGGGACAGGGTTAGGGTAAAGTCTAGGGATTGTGTCAGCAAATGACCTCGGGATAGTGTCAAGACCTTAGTTACTGAGAACCTGAGGGCCTTATTTAGGACCAGCATCAGGACCGGACTTAGGGCAAGAAACAGGGCCTGAGTGAGGCCCAGCTTCAGGCCCCTAGCTGGAGACAGTGTCAGGGCATGACGTCGAAGCAGCATCCGGGCCTTGGTTGGGTCAGCATTCGGGTCATAGTTAAGGACATGAGCAGGGCCTGAGTGCGTCAGAGAATCGAGGCCTCCGTTAGGGAAAGCTTCAGGGCCTGAGTTAGGCACAGCCTCAGGTCTTCATTTAAGGACAGCGACAGGCCTTTCTTTGGGACTGTGTCAGGTCCGTGGATAGAAAAGTGTCAGCATATTAGCTCAGGATAGTGTCCGGATTTTCATTATTGATTGCAGCAGGGCCCATGTTAGGGATAGATTCTGGGCCTTAGTGAGAGATAGGGTCAATGCCTTAATTAGGATTAGTCCGGGCCTTAGTTAGGGAGAGTATTAGGGTTTCAATTAGGATAAGATGCAGGACATTACCTTGGGACAGAGTCATGATCCGAGCCAGGGATAGTGTCAGAAAATGACCTGGGTTGGTGTCAAGACCTTAGTTATTTAGAGAATCAGGGCCTAATTTAGGACCTGTGTCAGGGCTTCGGGTAGGGACAGCGTCAGAGCCTGACTTAGGGAGAACGTCTAGGCCTGAGTGAGGCCTAGTGCCAGCCCACCTGCTGGAGACACAGTCAGGGCATGACGTAGGAACAGCATCAGGGCCTTTGTGGGGTCAGCATGCAGGTCATAGTGAAAGACATGAACAGGGCCTGTGTTAGTCACAGAATCAAGGCCTCAGTTAGGGAAAGCTGCAGGGCCTGAGTTAGGCACAGCCTCAGGTCTTCACTTAAGGACGGCAACAGGCTTTCTTTTGGAAAGTATCAGGACAGTGGCTAGAAATGTGTCAGGATATTAGCTCTGGACAGTGTCCTTTTTTTAGTTATTAATTGCAGCAGGGACCATTAGGGACAGATTCCGGGCGCTCGTGAGAGATAGTGTGAAGGCCTTTGTTCGGATTCGTCAGGGCTTAGTTAGGGATACTATTAGGGTTTCATTTAGGATAAGATGCAGGACATGAGCTTGGGACAGAGTCAGGTTCCGGGCCAGGGATAGCGTCACGAAATGACCCAGGAAAAGCGTGAAGACCTTCGTTATTGAGAGCCTCAGGGCCTTACTTAGGACCAGCGTGAGGGCCTAAATCAGGACCACTGCCAGGGCTTCCTATACAGACAGCGTCAGAGCATAAGGAAGGTACAGCCAAAGGGCCTAAGTGAGGCTTATCTTTAGGGCCTGAGTTCGGGACACTGTCAGGGCATGACTTAGGAGCAGCAGAAGGGCCTCTGTGGGATCAGCGTGAGGGTCTTCACTAAAGACATTATCAGGGCCTCTGTTAGGGAGAGCCTCAGGGCCTCATTTTCAGACAGCATCAAGGCTTACTTTGGGTCAGTTTCAGGACCTTGGTAAGACCTGGGTCAGGATATTAACTCAGGATAGCATCAGGACTTTAGATATTGGCGGCAGCAGGGCCTTAGTTAGAGTCAGTGTCAGGGTGTGAGTTAGGAATATCATTATGGGCTTTGTTAGGTAATAGTGTCAGGGAGTGAGCTAGGAGTAGTGTCAGGGTCCGAGTTACGTGTAATGTCAGGGTCTTGGTTTGGGACAGTGTCAGGGCCTGGTTTAGCACGAGTCTCCAGGCCGTAGTTAGGGACAGGTTCAGAGCATCGGGAGTAATTTCAGCGCCTTATTTATGTTCAGCATCAGGGATGATTTAGTTAGCATAAGAGGAGCCATTCCTGCAAGAACACTGAAGGCCAACACACGAGAATGTAAAAGTAAACCATGCACGCTGCTATGAAGGAATATTCCACAGCAGTTGAGTACACTTTGTTTAAGGTTAACAAGAGTTTAAAAATTATTGTTTTAAGAAACCAATATTCATATGATGAAAGAATTTCATCGTAAAGAATCTCTTTCCCTAAACTTGACATTAGCTAAAGTCAAGATTAGATTAAGGTCTAGGGGTAGTGTCAGTTAATGACGTAGATTTGGTGTCAAGACCTTAGTTACTTAGAGAATCAAGGCCTAAAATTTAGGACCTGCGTCAAGATTTTCGGTAGGGACAGATTCAGACCTGACTTATGGAGAACGTCAGGGCCTGAGTGAGGCCTAGCGTCAGCCCCCTAGCTGCAGACACAGTCAGGGTACGACTTAGGAGCAGCATAAACACCTTGGTTGGGTCAGCGAAAGGTCATAGTGAAAGACATGAGCAGGCCTTGAGTGAGTCACAGAATCAAGGCCTCACTTAGGGAAAGCTTCAGGGCCTGAGTTAGGCACAGTGTCAGGTCTTCACTTACAGACACCGACCGGTTTGGGACAGTGTCAGGATCGTGCATAGAAATGTGTCAGGAAATTACCTCAGGACAGTGTCCGGATTTTAGTTATTGATTGCAACAGGTGCCATGTTAGGGACAGATTCCGGGCTTTAGTGAGAGATAGTGTCAAGGCCTTTGTTCGGATTAGTCAGGGCTTAGTTAGGGATACTATTAGGGTTTCATTTAGGATAAGATGCAGGACATGAGCTTGGGACAGACTCATGATCCGAGCCAGGGATAGTGTCAGAAAATGACCTGGGTTGGTGTCAAGACCTTAGTTATTTAGAGAATCAGGGCCTAATTTAGGACCTGTGTCAGGGCTTCGGGTAGGGACAGCGTCAGAGCCTGACTTAGGGAGAACGTCTAGGCCTGAGTGAGGCCTAGTGCCAGCCCACCTGCTGGAGACACAGTCAGGGCATGACGTAGGAACAGCATCAGGGCCTTTGTGGGGTCAGCATGCAGGTCATAGTGAAAGACATGAACAGGGCCTGTGTTAGTCACAGAATCAAGGCCTCAGTCAGGGAAAGCTTCAGGGCCTGAGTTAGGAACAGCCTCAGGTCTTCACTTAAGGACGGCAACAGGCTTTCTTTTGGAAAGTATCAGAACAGTGGATAGAAATGAGTCAGGATATTAGCTCAGGACAGTGTCCGGATTTTAGTTATTGATTGCAACAGGTCCCATGTTAGGGACAGATTCCGGGCTTTAGTGAGAGATAGTGTCAAGGCCTTTGTTCGGATTAGTCAGGGCTTAGTTAGGGATACTATTAGGGTTTCATTTAGGATAAGATGCAGGACATGAGCTTGGGACAGAGTCAGGTTCCGGGCCAGGGATAACGTCACGAAATGACCCAGGAAAAGCGTGAAGACCTTCGTTATTGAGAGCCTCAGGGCCTTACTTAGGACCAGCGTGAGGGCCTAAATCAGGACCACTGCCAGGGCTTCCTATACAGACAGCGTCAGAGCATAAGGAAGGTACAGCCAAAGGGCCTAAGTGAGGCTTATCTTTAGTTCCTGAGTTCGGGACACTGTCAGGGCAAGACATAGGAGCTGCAGAAGAGCCTCTGTGGCATCAGCGTGAGGGTCTTCACTAAAGACATTATCAGGGCCTCTGTTACTGAGAGCCTCAGGGCCTCATTTTCAGACAGCATCAAGGCTTACTTTGGGTCAGTTTCAGGACCTTGGTAAGACCTGGGTCAGGATATTAACTCAGGATAATATCAGGACTTTAGATATTGGCGGCAGTAGGGCCTTAGTTAGAGTCAGTGTCAGGGTCTGAGTTAGGAATATCATTATGGGCTTTGTTAGGTAATAGTGTCAGGGAGTGAGCTAGGAGTAGTGTCAGGGTCCGAGTTACGTGTAATGTCAGGGTCTTGGTTTGGGACAGTGTCAGGGCCTGGTTTAGCACGAGTCTCCAGGCCGTAGTTAGGGACAGGTTCAGAGCATCGGGAGTAATTTCAGCGCCTTATTTATGTTCAGCATCAGGGATGATTTAGTTAGCATAAGAGGAGCCATTCCTGCAAGAACCTTGAAGGCCAACACACAAGAATGTAAAAGTGAACCATGCATGCTGCTATGAAGGAATATTCCACAGCAGTTGAGTACACTTTGTTTAAGGTTAACAAGAGTTTAAAAATTATTGTTTTAAGAAACCAATATTCATATGATGAAAGAATTTCATCGTAAAGAATCTCTTTCCCTAAACTTGACATTAGCTAAAGTCAAGATTAGATTAAGGTCTAGGGGTAGTGTCAGTTAATGACCTAGTTTTAGTGTCAAGACCTTACTTACTTAGAGAATCAAGGCCTAAAATTTAGGACCTGCGTCAAGATTTTCGGTAGGGACAGCGTCAGACCTGACTTATGGAGAACTTCAGGGCCTGAGTGAGGCCTAGCGTCATCCCCGTAGCTGTAGACACAGTCAGGGCATGACTTAGGAGCAGCATAAACACCTTGGTTGGGTCAGCGAAAGGTCATAGTGAAAGACATGAGCAGGCCTTGAGTGAGTCACAGAATCAAGGCCTCCGTTAGGGAAAGCTTCAGGGCCTGAGTTAGGCACAGTGTCTGGTCTTCACTTAAAGACACCGACCGGTTTGGGACAGTGTCAGGATCGTGCATAGAAATGTGTCAGGAAAGTATCTCAGGACAGTGTCCGGATTTTAGTTATTGATTGCAACAGGTCCCATGTTAGGGACAGATTCCGGGCTTTAGTGAGAGATAGTGTCAAGGCCTTTGTTCGGATTGGTCAGGGCTTAGTTAGGCATACTATTAGGGTTTCATTTAGGATAAGATGCAGGACATTAGCTTGGGACAGAGTCAGGTTCCGGGCCAGGGATAACGTCACGAAATGACCCAGGAAAAGCGTGAAGACCTTCGTTATTGCGAGCCTCAGGGCCTTACTTAGGACCAGCGTGAGGGCCTAAATCAGGACCACTGCCAGGGCTTCCTATACAGACAGCGTCAGAGCATAAGGAAGGTACAGCCAAAGGGCCTAAGTGAGGCTTATCTTTAGGGCCTGAGTTCGGGACACTGTCAGGGCATGACTTAGGAGCAGCAGAAGGGCCTCTTTGGGATCAGCGTCAGGTTCTTCATTAAAGACATTATCAGGGCCTCTGTTAGGGAGAGCCTCAGGGCCTTATTTATGGACAGCATCAAGGCTTAGTTTTAGTCAGTTTCAGGACCTTGGTAAGACCTGGGTCAGGATATTAACTCAGGATAGTATCAGGATTTTAGATATTGGCGGCAGCTGGGCTTTAGTTAGAAACAGTGTCAGGGCCTGAGTTAGGACTAGCATTATGGCCTTTGTTAGGTATAGTGTCAGGGACTGAGCTAGGAGTTGTGTGAGGGCCTTTGCTAGGGACAGTGTCAGGGCCTGAGCTAGGATGAGCCTCCAGGCCTCAGTTTGGGACAGGTTCACAGCCTTGAGACTAATTTCAGGACGTTATTTAGGGACAGCATCAGGGATTTAGTTAGCATAACAGTAGGCATTCCTACAAGCACCCTTTAAGCCAACACACGCAGATGCAGAAGGAAACCATACACGCTGGTATAAAGGAATATTCCGCAGAAGTTGAGTACATTTTGTTTAAGGTCGGTAGGAGTTTAAACATTATTTTTTTCAGAAAACGAAAGAATTTCATCCTAAAGAATCTCTTTAGATAAATTTGACATTAGCAACGGACAAGGTTACATTCAGGTCTAGGGCTAGTGTCAGGTAATGACCTAGGTTTGGAATCAAGCCCTTAGGTACTTAGAGAATCAGGGCCTAATTTAAGACCTGTGCCAGGGCTTCGGGTAGGGACAGCGTCAGAGCCTGATATAGGGAGAAGGTGAGGGCCTGAGTGAGGCCCCTAGATGCAGACACTGTCAGGGCATGACTTAAGAGCAGCATTCAGGGCGTTTGTGGAGTCAGCATTCGGGTCATAGTGAAAGACATGAGCAGGGCCTGAGTGAGTCAGAGAATCGAGGCCTCAGTTAGGGAAATCTTGAGGTCCTGAGTTAGGCACAGCCTCTCGTCTTCAGTTAAGGACAGCGACAGGCCTTTCTTTGGGACTGTGTCTGGTGGGTGGATAGAAATGTGTCAGGATATTAGCTCAGGATAGTGTCCGGATTTTCATTATTGACTGCAGAAGGTCCCATGTTAGGGACAGATTCTGGGCCTTAGTGAGAGATAGGGTGAAAGTCTTAGTTAGGATCAGTGAGCGACTTAGTTAGGGAGAGTATTAGGGTTTCAATTAGGATAAGATGCAGGACATTAGCTTGGGACAGAGTCACGATCCGAGCCAGGGATAGTGTCAGCCAATGACCTGGGTTGGTGTCAAGACCTTAGTTACTTAGAGAATCAGGGCCTAATTTAGGACCTGTGTCAGGGTTTCGGGTAGGGACAGCGTCAGAGCCTGACTTAGGGAGAACATCTAGGCCTGAGTGCGGCCTAGTGTCAGCCCACTAGCTGGAGTCACAGGGCATGACGTAGGAATAGCATCAGGGCCTTTGTTGGGTCAGCATTCGGGTCATAGTGAAAGAAATGAGCAGGGCCTGTGTTAGTCACAGAATCAAGGCCTCAGTTAGGGAAAGTTTCAGGGCCTGAGTTAGGCACAGCCTCAGGTCTTCACTTAAGGACGGCAACAGGCTTTCTTTTGGAAAGTATCAGGACAGTGGATAGAAAGGAGTCAGGGTAATAGCTCAGGACAGTGTCCGGATTTTAGTTATTGATTGCAGCAGGGACCATTAGGGATATATTCTGGGTGTTGGTGAGAGATAGTGTGAAGGCCCTTGTTAGGTTTAATCAGGGCTTAGTTAGGGATACTATTAGGGTTTCATTTAGGATAAGATGCAGGACATGAGCTTGGGACAGAGTCAGGTTCCGGGCCAGGGATAGCGTCGCGAAATGACCCAGGAAATGCGTGAAGACCTTCGTTATTGAGAGCCTCAGGGCCTTACTTAGGACCAGCGTCAGGGCCTAAATCAGGACCACTGCCAGGTCTTCCTATACAGACAGCGTCAGAGCATAAGGAAGGTACAGCCAAAGGGCCTAAGTGAGGCTTATCTTTAGGGCCTGAGTTCGGGACACTGTCAGGGCATGACTTAGGAGCAGCAGAAGGGCCTCTGTGGGATCAGTGTCAGGTTCTTCATTAAAGACATTATCAGGGTCTCTGTTAGGGAGAGCCTCAGGGCCTCATTTATGGACAGCATCAAGGCTTACTTTTAGTCAGTTTCAGGACCTTGGTAAGACCTGGGTCAGGATATTAACTCAGGATAATATCAGGATTTTAGATATTGGCGGCAGCTGGGCTTTAGTTAGAAACAGTGTCAGGGCCTGAGTTAGGACTAGCATTATAGCCTTTGTTAGGTATAGTCAGGGCCTTTTCTAGGGACAATGTCAGGTTCCGGGCCTTAGTGAGAAGTCGTGTCAAGGCCTTAGGCAGGATTATTCAGGGCCCTAGTTACGGAGAGTGTTAGGGTTTCATTTAGGATAAGATGCAGGACATGAGCTTGGGACAGAGTCAGGTTCCGGGCCAGGGATAGTGTCAGGAAACGACCAAGAGAAAGCGTTAAAACCTTAGTTATTGAGAGCATCGGGGCCTGACTTAGGACCAGAGTCAGGCCCTAAATCACGACCACTGCCCTGGCTTCATATAAGGACAGCATCAGAGCCTAAGTAAGGTACAGCCCAAGTGCCTAAGTGAGGCCTATCTTTAGGATCTGAGTTAGGGAAAGTGTCAGGGCATGACTTAGGAGCAGCAGAAGGGCCTCTGTGGGATCAGCCTGAGGGTCTTCATTAAAGACATTATCAGGGCCTCTGTTAGGGAGAGCCTCAGGACCTCATTTTCGGACAGCATCAAGGCTTACTTTGGGTCAGTTTCAGGACCTTGGTAAGACCTGGGTCAGGATATTAACTCAGGATAGTATCAGGACTTTAGATATTGGCGGCAGTAGGGCCTTAGTTAGAGTCAGTGTCAGGGTCTGAGTTAGGAATATCATTATGGCCTTTGTCAGGTATAGTGTCAGGGAGTGAGCTAGGAGTAGTGTCAGGGTCCGAGTTACGTGTAATGTCAGGGTCTTGGTTAGGGACAGTGTCAGCGCCTGGGTTAGCACGAGTCTCCAGGCCGTAGTTAGGGAGCGGTTCACAGCATCGGGAGTAATTTCAGCGCCTTATTTATGTTCAGCATCAGGGATGATTTAGTTAGCATAAGAGGAGCCATTCCTGCAAGAACCCTGAAGGCCAACACACAAGAATGTAAAAGTGAACCATGCACGCTGCTATGAAGGAATATTCCACAGCAGTTGAGTACACTTTGTTTAAGGTTAACAAGAGTTTAAAAATTATTGTTTTAAGAAACCAATATTCATATGATGAAAGAATTTCATCGTAAAGAATCTCTTTCCCTAAACTTGACATTAGCTAAAGTCAAGATTAGATTAAGGTCTAGGGGTAGTGTCAGTTAATGACCTGGATTTGGTGTCAAGACCTTAGTTACTTAGAGAATCAAGGCCTAAAATTTAGGACCTGCGTCAAGATTTTCGGTAGGGACAGATTCAGACCTGACTTATGGAGAACGTCAAGGCCTGAGTGAGGCCTAGCGTCAGCCCCCTAGCTGCAGACACAGTCAGGGTACGACTTAGGAGCAGCATAAACACCTTGGTTGGGTCAGCGAAAGGTCATAGTGAAAGACATGAGCAGGCCTTGAGTGAGTCACAGAATCAAGGCCTCACTTAGGGAAAGCTTCAGGGCCTGAGTTAGGCACAGTGTCAGGTCTTCACTTAAAGACACCGACCGGTTTGGGACAGTGTCAGGATCGTGCATAGAAATGTGTCAGGAAATTATCTCAGGACAGTGTCCGGATTTTAGTTATTGATTGCAACAGGTGCCATGTTAGGGACAGATTCCGGGCTTTAGTGAGAGATAGTGTCAAGGCCTTTGTTCGGATTGGTCAGGGCTTAGTTAGGGATACTATTAGGGTTTCATTTAGGATAAGATGCAGGACATGAGCTTGGGACAGACTCATGATCCGAGCCAGGGATAGTGTCAGAAAATGACCTGGGTTGGTGTCAAGACCTTAGTTATTTAGAGAATCAGGGCCTAATTTAGGACCTGTGTCAGGGCTTCGGGTAGGGACAGCGTCAGAGCCTGACTTAGGGAGAACGTCTAGGCCTGAGTGAGGCCTAGTGCCAGCCCACCTGCTGGAGACACAGTCAGGGCATGACGTAGGAACAGCATCAGGGCCTTTGTGGGGTCAGCATGCAGGTCATAGTGAAAGACATGAACAGGGCCTGTGTTAGTCACAGAATCAAGGCCTCAGTCAGGGAAAGCTTCAGGGCCTGAGTTAGGAACAGCCTCAGGTCTTCACTTAAGGACGGCAACAGGCTTTCTTTTGGAAAGTATCAGAACAGTGGATAGAAATGAGTCAGGATATTAGCTCAGGACAGTGTCCGGATTTTAGTTATTGATTGCAACAGGTCCCATGTTAGGGACAGATTCCGGGCTTTAGTGAGAGATAGTGTCAAGGCCTTTGTTCGGATTAGTCAGGGCTTAGTTAGGGATACTATTAGGGTTTCATTTAGGATAAGATGCAGGACATGAGCTTGGGACAGAGTCAGGTTCCGGGCCAGGGATAACGTCACGAAATGACCCAGGAAAAGCGTGAAGACCTTCGTTATTGAGAGCCTCAGGGCCTTACTTAGGACCAGCGTGAGGGCCTAAATCAGGACCACTGCCAGGGCTTCCTATACAGACAGCGTCAGAGCATAAGGAAGGTACAGCCAAAGGGCCTAAGTGAGGCTTATCTTTAGTTCCTGAGTTCGGGACACTGTCAGGGCAAGACATAGGAGCTGCAGAAGAGCCTCTGTGGCATCAGCGTGAGGGTCTTCACTAAAGACATTATCAGGGCCTCTGTTACTGAGAGCCTCAGGGCCTCATTTTCAGACAGCATCAAGGCTTACTTTGGGTCAGTTTCAGGACCTTGGTAAGACCTGGGTCAGGATATTAACTCAGGATAATATCAGGACTTTAGATATTGGCGGCAGTAGGGCCTTAGTTAGAGTCAGTGTCAGGGTCTGAGTTAGGAATATCATTATGGGCTTTGTTAGGTAATAGTGTCAGGGAGTGAGCTAGGAGTAGTGTCAGGGTCCGAGTTACGTGTAATGTCAGGGTCTTGGTTTGGGACAGTGTCAGGGCCTGGTTTAGCACGAGTCTCCAGGCCGTAGTTAGGGACAGGTTCAGAGCATCGGGAGTAATTTCAGCGCCTTATTTATGTTCAGCATCAGGGATGATTTAGTTAGCATAAGAGGAGCCATTCCTGCAAGAACCTTGAAGGCCAACACACAAGAATGTAAAAGTGAACCATGCATGCTGCTATGAAGGAATATTCCACAGCAGTTGAGTACACTTTGTTTAAGGTTAACAAGAGTTTAAAAATTATTGTTTTAAGAAACCAATATTCATATGATGAAAGAATTTCATCGTAAAGAATCTCTTTCCCTAAACTTGACATTAGCTAAAGTCAAGATTAGATTAAGGTCTAGGGGTAGTGTCAGTTAATGACCTAGTTTTAGTGTCAAGACCTTACTTACTTAGAGAATCAAGGCCTAAAATTTAGGACCTGCGTCAAGATTTTCGGTAGGGACAGCGTCAGACCTGACTTATGGAGAACTTCAGGGCCTGAGTGAGGCCTAGCGTCATCCCCGTAGCTGTAGACACAGTCAGGGCATGACTTAGGAGCAGCATAAACACCTTGGTTGGGTCAGCGAAAGGTCATAGTGAAAGACATGAGCAGGCCTTGAGTGAGTCACAGAATCAAGGCCTCCGTTAGGGAAAGCTTCAGGGCCTGAGTTAGGCACAGTGTCTGGTCTTCACTTAAAGACACCGACCGGTTTGGGACAGTGTCAGGATCGTGCATAGAAATGTGTCAGGAAAGTATCTCAGGACAGTGTCCGGATTTTAGTTATTGATTGCAACAGGTCCCATGTTAGGGACAGATTCCGGGCTTTAGTGAGAGATAGTGTCAAGGCCTTTGTTCGGATTGGTCAGGGCTTAGTTAGGCATACTATTAGGGTTTCATTTAGGATAAGATGCAGGACATTAGCTTGGGACAGAGTCAGGTTCCGGGCCAGGGATAACGTCACGAAATGACCCAGGAAAAGCGTGAAGACCTTCGTTATTGCGAGCCTCAGGGCCTTACTTAGGACCAGCGTGAGGGCCTAAATCAGGACCACTGCCAGGGCTTCCTATACAGACAGCGTCAGAGCATAAGGAAGGTACAGCCAAAGGGCCTAAGTGAGGCTTATCTTTAGGGCCTGAGTTCGGGACACTGTCAGGGCATGACTTAGGAGCAGCAGAAGGGCCTCTTTGGGATCAGCGTCAGGTTCTTCATTAAAGACATTATCAGGGCCTCTGTTAGGGAGAGCCTCAGGGCCTTATTTATGGACAGCATCAAGGCTTAGTTTTAGTCAGTTTCAGGACCTTGGTAAGACCTGGGTCAGGATATTAACTCAGGATAGTATCAGGATTTTAGATATTGGCGGCAGCTGGGCTTTAGTTAGAAACAGTGTCAGGGCCTGAGTTAGGACTAGCATTATGGCCTTTGTTAGGTATAGTGTCAGGGACTGAGCTAGGAGTTGTGTGAGGGCCTTTGCTAGGGACAGTGTCAGGGCCTGAGCTAGGATGAGCCTCCAGGCCTCAGTTTGGGACAGGTTCACAGCCTTGAGACTAATTTCAGGACGTTATTTAGGGACAGCATCAGGGATTTAGTTAGCATAACAGTAGGCATTCCTACAAGCACCCTTTAAGCCAACACACGCAGATGCAGAAGGAAACCATACACGCTGGTATAAAGGAATATTCCGCAGAAGTTGAGTACATTTTGTTTAAGGTCGGTAAGAGTTTAAACATTATTTTTTTCAGAAAACTCTATTCAGAAGATGAAAGAATTTCATCCTAAAGAATCTCTTTAGATAAATTTGACATTAGCAACGGACAAGGTTACATTCAGGTCTAGGGCTAGTGTCAGGTAATGACCTAGGTTTGGAATCAAGCCCTTAGGTACTTAGAGAATCAGGGCCTAATTTAAGACCTGTGCCAGGGCTTCGGGTAGGGACAGCGTCAGAGCCTGATATAGGGAGAAGGTGAGGGCCTGAGTGAGGCCCCTAGATGCAGACACTGTCAGGGCATGACTTAAGAGCAGCATTCAGGGCGTTTGTGGAGTCAGCATTCGGGTCATAGTGAAAGACATGAGCAGGGCCTGAGTGAGTCAGAGAATCGAGGCCTCAGTTAGGGAAATCTTGAGGTCCTGAGTTAGGCACAGCCTCTCGTCTTCAGTTAAGGACAGCGACAGGCCTTTCTTTGGGACTGTGTCTGGTGGGTGGATAGAAATGTGTCAGGATATTAGCTCAGGATAGTGTCCGGATTTTCATTATTGACTGCAGAAGGTCCCATGTTAGGGACAGATTCTGGGCCTTAGTGAGAGATAGGGTGAAAGTCTTAGTTAGGATCAGTGAGCGACTTAGTTAGGGAGAGTATTAGGGTTTCAATTAGGATAAGATGCAGGACATTAGCTTGGGACAGAGTCACGATCCGAGCCAGGGATAGTGTCAGCCAATGACCTGGGTTGGTGTCAAGACCTTAGTTACTTAGAGAATCAGGGCCTAATTTAGGACCTGTGTCAGGGTTTCGGGTAGGGACAGCGTCAGAGCCTGACTTAGGGAGAACATCTAGGCCTGAGTGCGGCCTAGTGTCAGCCCACTAGCTGGAGTCACAGGGCATGACGTAGGAATAGCATCAGGGCCTTTGTTGGGTCAGCATTCGGGTCATAGTGAAAGAAATGAGCAGGGCCTGTGTTAGTCACAGAATCAAGGCCTCAGTTAGAGAAAGTTTCAGGGCCTGAGTTAGGCACAGCCTCAGGTCTTCACTTAAGGACGGCAACAGGCTTTCTTTTGGAAAGTATCAGGACAGTGGATAGAAAGGAGTCAGGGTAATAGCTCAGGACAGTGTCCGGATTTTAGTTATTGATTGCAGCAGGGACCATTAGGGATATATTCTGGGTGTTGGTGAGAGATAGTGTGAAGGCCCTTGTTAGGTTTAATCAGGGCTTAGTTAGGGATACTATTAGGGTTTCATTTAGGATAAGATGCAGGACATGAGCTTGGGACAGAGTCAGGTTCCGGGCCAGGGATAGCGTCGCGAAATGACCCAGGAAATGCGTGAAGACCTTCGTTATTGAGAGCCTCAGGGCCTTACTTAGGACCAGCGTCAGGGCCTAAATCAGGACCACTGCCAGGTCTTCCTATACAGACAGCGTCAGAGCATAAGGAAGGTACAGCCAAAGGGCCTAAGTGAGGCTTATCTTTAGGGCCTGAGTTCGGGACACTGTCAGGGCATGACTTAGGAGCAGCAGAAGGGCCTCTGTGGGATCAGTGTCAGGTTCTTCATTAAAGACATTATCAGGGTCTCTGTTAGGGAGAGCCTCAGGGCCTCATTTATGGACAGCATCAAGGCTTACTTTTAGTCAGTTTCAGGACCTTGGTAAGACCTGGGTCAGGATATTAACTCAGGATAATATCAGGATTTTAGATATTGGCGGCAGCTGGGCTTTAGTTAGAAACAGTGTCAGGGCCTGAGTTAGGACTAGCATTATAGCCTTTGTTAGGTATAGTCAGGGCCTTTTCTAGGGACAATGTCAGGTTCCGGGCCTTAGTGAGAAGTCGTGTCAAGGCCTTAGGCAGGATTATTCAGGGCCCTAGTTACGGAGAGTGTTAGGGTTTCATTTAGGATAAGATGCAGGACATGAGCTTGGGACAGAGTCAGGTTCCGGGCCAGGGATAGTGTCAGGAAACGACCAAGAGAAAGCGTTAAAACCTTAGTTATTGAGAGCATCGGGGCCTGACTTAGGACCAGAGTCAGGCCCTAAATCACGACCACTGCCCTGGCTTCATATAAGGACAGCATCAGAGCCTAAGTAAGGTACAGCCCAAGTGCCTAAGTGAGGCCTATCTTTAGGATCTGAGTTAGGGAAAGTGTCAGGGCATGACTTAGGAGCAGCAGAAGGGCCTCTGTGGGATCAGCCTGAGGGTCTTCATTAAAGACATTATCAGGGCCTCTGTTAGGGAGAGCCTCAGGACCTCATTTTCGGACAGCATCAAGGCTTACTTTGGGTCAGTTTCAGGACCTTGGTAAGACCTGGGTCAGGATATTAACTCAGGATAGTATCAGGACTTTAGATATTGGCGGCAGTAGGGCCTTAGTTAGAGTCAGTGTCAGGGTCTGAGTTAGGAATATCATTATGGCCTTTGTCAGGTATAGTGTCAGGGAGTGAGCTAGGAGTAGTGTCAGGGTCCGAGTTACGTGTAATGTCAGGGTCTTGGTTAGGGACAGTGTCAGCGCCTGGGTTAGCACGAGTCTCCAGGCCGTAGTTAGGGAGCGGTTCACAGCATCGGGAGTAATTTCAGCGCCTTATTTATGTTCAGCATCAGGGATGATTTAGTTAGCATAAGAGGAGCCATTCCTGCAAGAACCCTGAAGGCCAACACACAAGAATGTAAAAGTGAACCATGCACGCTGCTATGAAGGAATATTCCACAGCAGTTGAGTACACTTTGTTTAAGGTTAACAAGAGTTTAAAAATTATTGTTTTAAGAAACCAATATTCATATGATGAAAGAATTTCATCGTAAAGAATCTCTTTCCCTAAACTTGACATTAGCTAAAGTCAAGATTAGATTAAGGTCTAGGGGTAGTGTCAGTTAATGACCTGGATTTGGTGTCAAGACCTTAGTTACTTAGAGAATCAAGGCCTAAAATTTAGGACCTGCGTCAAGATTTTCGGTAGGGACAGATTCAGACCTGACTTATGGAGAACGTCAAGGCCTGAGTGAGGCCTAGCGTCAGCCCCCTAGCTGCAGACACAGTCAGGGTACGACTTAGGAGCAGCATAAACACCTTGGTTGGGTCAGCGAAAGGTCATAGTGAAAGACATGAGCAGGCCTTGAGTGAGTCACAGAATCAAGGCCTCACTTAGGGAAAGCTTCAGGGCCTGAGTTAGGCACAGTGTCAGGTCTTCACTTAAAGACACCGACCGGTTTGGGACAGTGTCAGGATCGTGCATAGAAATGTGTCAGGAAATTATCTCAGGACAGTGTCCGGATTTTAGTTATTGATTGCAACAGGTGCCATGTTAGGGACAGATTCCGGGCTTTAGTGAGAGATAGTGTCAAGGCCTTTGTTCGGATTGGTCAGGGCTTAGTTAGGGATACTATTAGGGTTTCATTTATTATAAGATGCAGGACATGAGCTTGGGACAGAGTCAGGTTCCGGGCCAGGGATAGCGTCACGAAATGACCCAGGAAAAGCGTGAAGACCTTCGTTATTGAGAGCCTCAGGGCCTTACTTAGGACCAGCGTGAGGGCCTAAATCAGGACCACTGCCAGGGCTTCCTATACAGACAGCGTCAGAGCATAAGGAAGGTACAGCCAAAGGGCCTAAGTGAGGCTTCTCTTTAGGGCCTGAGTTCGGGACACTGTCAGGGCATGACTTAGGAGCAGCAGAAGGGCCTCTTTGGGATCAGCGTCAGGTTCTTCATTAAAGACATTATCAGGGCCTCTGTTAGGGAGAGCCTCAGGGCCTCATTTATGGACAGCATCAAGGCTTACTTTGGGTCAGTTTCAGGACCTTGGTAAGACCTGGGTCAGGATATTAACTCAGGATAATATCAGGATTTTAGATATTGGCGGCAGCTGGGCTGTAGTTAGAAACAGTGTCAGGGCCTGAGTTAGGACTAGCATTATAGCCTTTGTTAGGTATAGTGTCAGGGACTGAGCTAGGAGTTGTGTCAGGGCCTGAGCTAGGATGAGCCTCCAGGCCTCAGTTTGGGAGGGGTTCACAGCCTTGGGAGGAGTTTCCTGAATTTAATTAGGGAAAACATCAGGGATTTAGCATAATAAGAGTTAGTTCGTTAGCATAAGAGGAGGTATTCCTACAAGCACCCTGAAAGCCAACACAGGCAAATGCAGAAGTAAACCAGGCAGGCTGGTATAAAGGAATATTCCACAGAAGTTGAGTACATTTTGTTTAAGTTCAGTAAGAGTTTAAACATTATTTTTTTCAGAAAACTCTATTCAGAAGATGAAAGAATTTCATCCTAAAGAATCTCTTTAGCTAAATTTAACATTAGCAAAAGAGAAGTTTACGTTCAGGTCTAGGGCTAGTGTCAGGTAATGACCTAGGTTTGGAATCAAGCCCTTAGTTACTTATAGAATCAGGGCCTAATTTAGGATCTGTGCCAGGGCTTCGGGTAGGGACAGTGTCAGAGCCTGGTATAGGGAGAAAGTGAGGGCCTGAGTGAGGCCTAGCATCAGGCCCCTAGATGCAGACACTGTCAGGGCATGACTTAGGAGCAGCATCAGGGCGTTTGTGGAGTCAGCATTCGGGTCATAGTGAAAGACATGAGCAGGGCTTGAGTGAGTCACAGAATCAAGGCCTGGGTTAAGGAAAGCTTCAGGGCCTGAGTTAGGCACAGCCTCACGTCTTCAGTTAAGGAGAGCGACAGGGCTCTCTTTGGGACAGTGTCAGAACCTTGGATAGAAATGTGTCAGCATATTAGCTCAGGATAGTGTCCGGATTTTAGTTATTGATTGCAGCAGGACCCATGTTAGGGACAGATTCCAGGCCTTAGTGAGAGATAGTGTCAAGACCTTAGTTACTGAGAGCATCAGGGCCTTCTTTAGAAGCAATGTTAGGGCTTCATGTAAAAATCGCATCCTGGACTGGCTTGGGGTGAGCGACAGGGCCTGAGTGAGGCCTAGCGTCATTCCTGTAGGTGGGGACACTGTCAGGGCATGACACAGGAGCAGCATCAGTGCCGTTGTTGGATCAGCATTATGGTCTTCGTTAAAGACATGAGCAGGCCTTCTGTTAGGGACAGCGTCACGGCTTACTTAGCGATATTTTCAGGACCTTAGTAAGAGATGGGATAGTAAATTAGCTGAGGATAGTGTGAGGACTTTAGATATTGATGGCATCAGGGCCTTAGTTAGGGACAGTGTCAGGCCTTGAGTTAGGCCTAACATCCAGGCCTTAGTTAGGGACAGTGTCACGGCATGGGGACTCAATTCAGGTCCTGACATGGGCACAGCATAAGGGCTTCAGTTAGCATAAGAGGCAGGACATTAGCTAGGGACAGGGTTAGGGTAAAGTCTAGGGATTGTGTCAGCAAATGACCTCGGGATAGTGTCAAGACCTTAGTTACTGAGAACCTGAGGGCCTTATTTAGGACCAGCATCAGGACCGGACTTAGGGCAAGAAACAGGGCCTGAGTGAGGCCCAGCTTCAGGCCCCTAGCTGGAGACAGTGTCAGGGCATGACGTCGAAGCAGCATCCGGGCCTTGGTTGGGTCAGCATTCGGGTCATAGTTAAGGACATGAGCAGGGCCTGAGTGCGTCAGAGAATCGAGGCCTCCGTTAGGGAAAGCTTCAGGGCCTGAGTTAGGCACAGCCTCAGGTCTTCATTTAAGGACAGCGACAGGCCTTTCTTTGGGACTGTGTCAGGTCCGTGGATAGAAAAGTGTCAGCATATTAGCTCAGGATAGTGTCCGGATTTTCATTATTGATTGCAGCAGGGCCCATGTTAGGGATAGATTCTGGGCCTTAGTGAGAGATAGGGTCAATGCCTTAATTAGGATTAGTCCGGGCCTTAGTTAAGGAGAGTATTAGGGTTTCAATTAGGATAAGATGCAGGACATTACCTTGGGACAGAGTCATGATCCGAGCCAGGGATAGTGTCAGAAAATGACCTGGGTTGGTGTCAAGACCTTAGTTATTTAGAGAATCAGGGCCTAATTTAGGACCTGTGTCAGGGCTTCGGGTAGGGACATCGTCAGAGCCTGACTTAGGGAGAACGTCTAGGCCTGAGTGAGGCCTAGTGCCAGCCCACCTGCTGGAGACACAGTCAGGGCATGACGTAGGAACAGCATCAGGGCCTTTGTGGGGTCAGCATGCAGGTCATAGTGAAAGACATGAACAGGGCCTGTGTTAGTCACAGAATCAAGGCCTCAGTTAGGGAAAGCTGCAGGGCCTGAGTTAGGCACAGCCTCAGGTCTTCACTTAAGGACGGCAACAGGCTTTCTTTTGGAAAGTATCAGGACAGTGGCTAGAAATGTGTCAGGATATTAGCTCTGGACAGTGTCCTTTTTTTAGTTATTAATTGCAGCAGGGACCATTAGGGACAGATTCCGGGCGCTCGTGAGAGATAGTGTGAAGGCCTTTGTTCGGATTCGTCAGGGCTTAGTTAGGGATACTATTAGGGTTTCATTTAGGATAAGATGCAGGACATGAGCTTGGGACAGAGTCAGGTTCCGGGCCAGGGATAGCGTCACGAAATGACCCAGGAAAAGCGTGAAGACCTTCGTTATTGAGAGCCTCAGGGCCTTACTTAGGACCAGCGTGAGGGCCTAAATCAGGACCACTGCCAGGGCTTCCTATACAGACAGCGTCAGAGCATAAGGAAGGTACAGCCAAAGGGCCTAAGTGAGGCTTATCTTTAGGGCCTGAGTTCGGGACACTGTCAGGGCATGACTTAGGAGCAGCAGAAGGGCCTCTGTGGGATCAGCGTGAGGGTCTTCACTAAAGACATTATCAGGGCCTCTGTTAGGGAGAGCCTCAGGGCCTCATTTTCAGACAGCATCAAGGCTTACTTTGGGTCAGTTTCAGGACCTTGGTAAGACCTGGGTCAGGATATTAACTCAGGATAGCATCAGGACTTTAGATATTGGCGGCAGCAGGGCCTTAGTTAGAGTCAGTGTCAGGGTGTGAGTTAGGAATATCATTATGGGCTTTGTTAGGTAATAGTGTCAGGGAGTGAGCTAGGAGTAGTGTCAGGGTCCGAGTTACGTGTAATGTCAGGGTCTTGGTTTGGGACAGTGTCAGCGCCTGGGTTAGCACGAGTCTCCAGGCCGTAGTTAGGGAGGGGTTCAGAGCATCGGGAGTAATTTCAGCGCCTTATTTATGTTCAGCATCAGGGATGATTTAGTTAGCATAAGAGGAGCCATTCCTGCAAGAACCCTGAAGGCCAACACACGAGAATGTAAAAGTGAACCATGCACGCTGCTATGAAGGAATATTCCACAGCAGTTGAGTACACTTTGTTTAAGGTTAACAAGAGTTTAAAAATTATTGTTTTAAGAAACCAATATTCATATGATGAAAGAATTTCATCGTAAAGAATCTCTTTCCCTAAACTTGACATTAGCTAAAGTCAAGATTAGATTAAGGTCTAGGGGTAGTGTCAGTTAATGACCTGGATTTGGTGTCAAGACCTTAGTTACTTAGAGAATCAAGGCCTAAAATTTAGGACCTGCGTCAAGATTTTCGGTAGGGACAGCGTCAGACCTGACTTATGGAGAACGTCAAGGCCTGAGTGAGGCCTAGCGTCAGCCCCCTAGCTGCAGACACAGTCAGGGTACGACTTAGGAGCAGCATAAACACCTTGGTTGGGTCAGCGAAAGGTCATAGTGAAAGACATGAGCAGGCCTTGAGTGAGTCACAGAATCAAGGCCTCACTTAGGGAAAGCTTCAGGGCCTGAGTTAGGCACAGTGTCAGGTCTTCACTTAAAGACACCGACCGGTTTGGGACAGTGTCAGGATCGTGCATAGAAATGTGTCAGGAAATTATCTCAGGACAGTGTCCGGATTTTAGTTATTGATTGCAACAGGTGCCATGTTAGGGACAGATTCCGGGCTTTAGTGAGAGATAGTGTCAAGGCCTTTGTTCGGATTGGTCAGGGCTTAGTTAGGGATACTATTAGGGTTTCATTTAGGATAAGATGCAGGACATGAGCTTGGGACAGACTCATGATCCGAGCCAGGGATAGTGTCAGAAAATGACCTGGGTTGGTGTCAAGACCTTAGTTATTTAGAGAATCAGGGCCTAATTTAGGACCTGTGTCAGGGCTTCGGGTAGGGACAGCGTCAGAGCCTGACTTAGGGAGAACGTCTAGGCCTGAGTGAGGCCTAGTGCCAGCCCACCTGCTGGAGACACAGTCAGGGCATGACGTAGGAACAGCATCAGGGCCTTTGTGGGGTCAGCATGCAGGTCATAGTGAAAGACATGAACAGGGCCTGTGTTAGTCACAGAATCAAGGCCTCAGTCAGGGAAAGCTTCAGGGCCTGAGTTAGGAACAGCCTCAGGTCTTCACTTAAGGACGGCAACAGGCTTTCTTTTGGAAAGTATCAGAACAGTGGATAGAAATGAGTCAGGATATTAGCTCAGGACAGTGTCCGGATTTTAGTTATTGATTGCAACAGGTCCCATGTTAGGGACAGATTCCGGGCTTTAGTGAGAGATAGTGTCAAGGCCTTTGTTCGGATTAGTCAGGGCTTAGTTAGGGATACTATTAGGGTTTCATTTAGGATAAGATGCAGGACATGAGCTTGGGACAGAGTCAGGTTCCGGGCCAGGGATAACGTCACGAAATGACCCAGGAAAAGCGTGAAGACCTTCGTTATTGAGAGCCTCAGGGCCTTACTTAGGACCAGCGTGAGGGCCTAAATCAGGACCACTGCCAGGGCTTCCTATACAGACAGCGTCAGAGCATAAGGAAGGTACAGCCAAAGGGCCTAAGTGAGGCTTATCTTTAGTTCCTGAGTTCGGGACACTGTCAGGGCAAGACATAGGAGCTGCAGAAGAGCCTCTGTGGCATCAGCGTGAGGGTCTTCACTAAAGACATTATCAGGGCCTCTGTTACTGAGAGCCTCAGGGCCTCATTTTCAGACAGCATCAAGGCTTACTTTGGGTCAGTTTCAGGACCTTGGTAAGACCTGGGTCAGGATATTAACTCAGGATAATATCAGGACTTTAGATATTGGCGGCAGTAGGGCCTTAGTTAGAGTCAGTGTCAGGGTCTGAGTTAGGAATATCATTATGGGCTTTGTTAGGTAATAGTGTCAGGGAGTGAGCTAGGAGTAGTGTCAGGGTCCGAGTTACGTGTAATGTCAGGGTCTTGGTTTGGGACAGTGTCAGGGCCTGGTTTAGCACGAGTCTCCAGGCCGTAGTTAGGGACAGGTTCAGAGCATCGGGAGTAATTTCAGCGCCTTATTTATGTTCAGCATCAGGGATGATTTAGTTAGCATAAGAGGAGCCATTCCTGCAAGAACCTTGAAGGCCAACACACAAGAATGTAAAAGTGAACCATGCATGCTGCTATGAAGGAATATTCCACAGCAGTTGAGTACACTTTGTTTAAGGTTAACAAGAGTTTAAAAATTATTGTTTTAAGAAACCAATATTCATATGATGAAAGAATTTCATCGTAAAGAATCTCTTTCCCTAAACTTGACATTAGCTAAAGTCAAGATTAGATTAAGGTCTAGGGGTAGTGTCAGTTAATGACCTAGTTTTAGTGTCAAGACCTTACTTACTTAGAGAATCAAGGCCTAAAATTTAGGACCTGCGTCAAGATTTTCGGTAGGGACAGCGTCAGACCTGACTTATGGAGAACTTCAGGGCCTGAGTGAGGCCTAGCGTCATCCCCGTAGCTGTAGACACAGTCAGGGCATGACTTAGGAGCAGCATAAACACCTTGGTTGGGTCAGCGAAAGGTCATAGTGAAAGACATGAGCAGGCCTTGAGTGAGTCACAGAATCAAGGCCTCCGTTAGGGAAAGCTTCAGGGCCTGAGTTAGGCACAGTGTCTGGTCTTCACTTAAAGACACCGACCGGTTTGGGACAGTGTCAGGATCGTGCATAGAAATGTGTCAGGAAAGTATCTCAGGACAGTGTCCGGATTTTAGTTATTGATTGCAACAGGTCCCATGTTAGGGACAGATTCCGGGCTTTAGTGAGAGATAGTGTCAAGGCCTTTGTTCGGATTGGTCAGGGCTTAGTTAGGCATACTATTAGGGTTTCATTTAGGATAAGATGCAGGACATTAGCTTGGGACAGAGTCAGGTTCCGGGCCAGGGATAACGTCACGAAATGACCCAGGAAAAGCGTGAAGACCTTCGTTATTGCGAGCCTCAGGGCCTTACTTAGGACCAGCGTGAGGGCCTAAATCAGGACCACTGCCAGGGCTTCCTATACAGACAGCGTCAGAGCATAAGGAAGGTACAGCCAAAGGGCCTAAGTGAGGCTTATCTTTAGGGCCTGAGTTCGGGACACTGTCAGGGCATGACTTAGGAGCAGCAGAAGGGCCTCTTTGGGATCAGCGTCAGGTTCTTCATTAAAGACATTATCAGGGCCTCTGTTAGGGAGAGCCTCAGGGCCTTATTTATGGACAGCATCAAGGCTTAGTTTTAGTCAGTTTCAGGACCTTGGTAAGACCTGGGTCAGGATATTAACTCAGGATAGTATCAGGATTTTAGATATTGGCGGCAGCTGGGCTTTAGTTAGAAACAGTGTCAGGGCCTGAGTTAGGACTAGCATTATGGCCTTTGTTAGGTATAGTGTCAGGGACTGAGCTAGGAGTTGTGTGAGGGCCTTTGCTAGGGACAGTGTCAGGGCCTGAGCTAGGATGAGCCTCCAGGCCTCAGTTTGGGACAGGTTCACAGCCTTGAGACTAATTTCAGGACGTTATTTAGGGACAGCATCAGGGATTTAGTTAGCATAACAGTAGGCATTCCTACAAGCACCCTTTAAGCCAACACACGCAGATGCAGAAGGAAACCATACACGCTGGTATAAAGGAATATTCCGCAGAAGTTGAGTACATTTTGTTTAAGGTCGGTAGGAGTTTAAACATTATTTTTTTCAGAAAACGAAAGAATTTCATCCTAAAGAATCTCTTTAGATAAATTTGACATTAGCAACGGACAAGGTTACATTCAGGTCTAGGGCTAGTGTCAGGTAATGACCTAGGTTTGGAATCAAGCCCTTAGGTACTTAGAGAATCAGGGCCTAATTTAAGACCTGTGCCAGGGCTTCGGGTAGGGACAGCGTCAGAGCCTGATATAGGGAGAAGGTGAGGGCCTGAGTGAGGCCCCTAGATGCAGACACTGTCAGGGCATGACTTAAGAGCAGCATTCAGGGCGTTTGTGGAGTCAGCATTCGGGTCATAGTGAAAGACATGAGCAGGGCCTGAGTGAGTCAGAGAATCGAGGCCTCAGTTAGGGAAATCTTGAGGTCCTGAGTTAGGCACAGCCTCTCGTCTTCAGTTAAGGACAGCGACAGGCCTTTCTTTGGGACTGTGTCTGGTGGGTGGATAGAAATGTGTCAGGATATTAGCTCAGGATAGTGTCCGGATTTTCATTATTGACTGCAGAAGGTCCCATGTTAGGGACAGATTCTGGGCCTTAGTGAGAGATAGGGTGAAAGTCTTAGTTAGGATCAGTGAGCGACTTAGTTAGGGAGAGTATTAGGGTTTCAATTAGGATAAGATGCAGGACATTAGCTTGGGACAGAGTCACGATCCGAGCCAGGGATAGTGTCAGCCAATGACCTGGGTTGGTGTCAAGACCTTAGTTACTTAGAGAATCAGGGCCTAATTTAGGACCTGTGTCAGGGTTTCGGGTAGGGACAGCGTCAGAGCCTGACTTAGGGAGAACATCTAGGCCTGAGTGCGGCCTAGTGTCAGCCCACTAGCTGGAGTCACAGGGCATGACGTAGGAATAGCATCAGGGCCTTTGTTGGGTCAGCATTCGGGTCATAGTGAAAGAAATGAGCAGGGCCTGTGTTAGTCACAGAATCAAGGCCTCAGTTAGGGAAAGTTTCAGGGCCTGAGTTAGGCACAGCCTCAGGTCTTCACTTAAGGACGGCAACAGGCTTTCTTTTGGAAAGTATCAGGACAGTGGATAGAAAGGAGTCAGGGTAATAGCTCAGGACAGTGTCCGGATTTTAGTTATTGATTGCAGCAGGGACCATTAGGGATATATTCTGGGTGTTGGTGAGAGATAGTGTGAAGGCCCTTGTTAGGTTTAATCAGGGCTTAGTTAGGGATACTATTAGGGTTTCATTTAGGATAAGATGCAGGACATGAGCTTGGGACAGAGTCAGGTTCCGGGCCAGGGATAGCGTCGCGAAATGACCCAGGAAATGCGTGAAGACCTTCGTTATTGAGAGCCTCAGGGCCTTACTTAGGACCAGCGTCAGGGCCTAAATCAGGACCACTGCCAGGTCTTCCTATACAGACAGCGTCAGAGCATAAGGAAGGTACAGCCAAAGGGCCTAAGTGAGGCTTATCTTTAGGGCCTGAGTTCGGGACACTGTCAGGGCATGACTTAGGAGCAGCAGAAGGGCCTCTGTGGGATCAGTGTCAGGTTCTTCATTAAAGACATTATCAGGGTCTCTGTTAGGGAGAGCCTCAGGGCCTCATTTATGGACAGCATCAAGGCTTACTTTTAGTCAGTTTCAGGACCTTGGTAAGACCTGGGTCAGGATATTAACTCAGGATAATATCAGGATTTTAGATATTGGCGGCAGCTGGGCTTTAGTTAGAAACAGTGTCAGGGCCTGAGTTAGGACTAGCATTATAGCCTTTGTTAGGTATAGTCAGGGCCTTTTCTAGGGACAATGTCAGGTTCCGGGCCTTAGTGAGAAGTCGTGTCAAGGCCTTAGGCAGGATTATTCAGGGCCCTAGTTACGGAGAGTGTTAGGGTTTCATTTAGGATAAGATGCAGGACATGAGCTTGGGACAGAGTCAGGTTCCGGGCCAGGGATAGTGTCAGGAAACGACCAAGAGAAAGCGTTAAAACCTTAGTTATTGAGAGCATCGGGGCCTGACTTAGGACCAGAGTCAGGCCCTAAATCACGACCACTGCCCTGGCTTCATATAAGGACAGCATCAGAGCCTAAGTAAGGTACAGCCCAAGTGCCTAAGTGAGGCCTATCTTTAGGATCTGAGTTAGGGAAAGTGTCAGGGCATGACTTAGGAGCAGCAGAAGGGCCTCTGTGGGATCAGCCTGAGGGTCTTCATTAAAGACATTATCAGGGCCTCTGTTAGGGAGAGCCTCAGGACCTCATTTTCGGACAGCATCAAGGCTTACTTTGGGTCAGTTTCAGGACCTTGGTAAGACCTGGGTCAGGATATTAACTCAGGATAGTATCAGGACTTTAGATATTGGCGGCAGTAGGGCCTTAGTTAGAGTCAGTGTCAGGGTCTGAGTTAGGAATATCATTATGGCCTTTGTCAGGTATAGTGTCAGGGAGTGAGCTAGGAGTAGTGTCAGGGTCCGAGTTACGTGTAATGTCAGGGTCTTGGTTAGGGACAGTGTCAGCGCCTGGGTTAGCACGAGTCTCCAGGCCGTAGTTAGGGAGCGGTTCACAGCATCGGGAGTAATTTCAGCGCCTTATTTATGTTCAGCATCAGGGATGATTTAGTTAGCATAAGAGGAGCCATTCCTGCAAGAACCCTGAAGGCCAACACACAAGAATGTAAAAGTGAACCATGCACGCTGCTATGAAGGAATATTCCACAGCAGTTGAGTACACTTTGTTTAAGGTTAACAAGAGTTTAAAAATTATTGTTTTAAGAAACCAATATTCATATGATGAAAGAATTTCATCGTAAAGAATCTCTTTCCCTAAACTTGACATTAGCTAAAGTCAAGATTAGATTAAGGTCTAGGGGTAGTGTCAGTTAATGACCTGGATTTGGTGTCAAGACCTTAGTTACTTAGAGAATCAAGGCCTAAAATTTAGGACCTGCGTCAAGATTTTCGGTAGGGACAGATTCAGACCTGACTTATGGAGAACGTCAAGGCCTGAGTGAGGCCTAGCGTCAGCCTCCTAGCTGCAGACACAGTCAGGGTACGACTTAGGAGCAGCATAAACACCTTGGTTGGGTCAGCGAAAGGTCATAGTGAAAGACATGAGCAGGCCTTGAGTGAGTCACAGAATCAAGGCCTCACTTAGGGAAAGCTTCAGGGCCTGAGTTAGGCACAGTGTCAGGTCTTCACTTAAAGACACCGACCGGTTTGGGACAGTGTCAGGATCGTGCATAGAAATGTGTCAGGAAATTATCTCAGGACAGTGTCCGGATTTTAGTTATTGATTGCAACAGGTGCCATGTTAGGGACAGATTCCGGGCTTTAGTGAGAGATAGTGTCAAGGCCTTTGTTCAGATTGGTCAGGGCTTAGTTAGGGATACTATTAGGGTTTCATTTAGGATAAGATGCAGGACATGAGCTTGGGACAGACTCATGATCCGAGCCAGGGATAGTGTCAGAAAATGACCTGGGTTGGTGTCAAGACCTTAGTTATTTAGAGAATCAGGGCCTAATTTAGGACCTGTGTCAGGGCTTCGGGTAGGGACAGCGTCAGAGCCTGACTTAGGGAGAACGTCTAGGCCTGAGTGAGGCCTAGTGCCAGCCCACCTGCTGGAGACACAGTCAGGGCATGACGTAGGAACAGCATCAGGGCCTTTGTGGGGTCAGCATGCAGGTCATAGTGAAAGACATGAACAGGGCCTGTGTTAGTCACAGAATCAAGGCCTCAGTCAGGGAAAGCTTCAGGGCCTGAGTTAGGAACAGCCTCAGGTCTTCACTTAAGGACGGCAACAGGCTTTCTTTTGGAAAGTATCAGAACAGTGGATAGAAATGAGTCAGGATATTAGCTCAGGACAGTGTCCGGATTTTAGTTATTGATTGCAACAGGTCCCATGTTAGGGACAGATTCCGGGCTTTAGTGAGAGATAGTGTCAAGGCCTTTGTTCGGATTAGTCAGGGCTTAGTTAGGGATACTATTAGGGTTTCATTTAGGATAAGATGCAGGACATGAGCTTGGGACAGAGTCAGGTTCCGGGCCAGGGATAACGTCACGAAATGACCCAGGAAAAGCGTGAAGACCTTCGTTATTGAGAGCCTCAGGGCCTTACTTAGGACCAGCGTGAGGGCCTAAATCAGGACCACTGCCAGGGCTTCCTATACAGACAGCGTCAGAGCATAAGGAAGGTACAGCCAAAGGGCCTAAGTGAGGCTTATCTTTAGTTCCTGAGTTCGGGACACTGTCAGGGCAAGACATAGGAGCTGCAGAAGAGCCTCTGTGGCATCAGCGTGAGGGTCTTCACTAAAGACATTATCAGGGCCTCTGTTACTGAGAGCCTCAGGGCCTCATTTTCAGACAGCATCAAGGCTTACTTTGGGTCAGTTTCAGGACCTTGGTAAGACCTGGGTCAGGATATTAACTCAGGATAATATCAGGACTTTAGATATTGGCGGCAGTAGGGCCTTAGTTAGAGTCAGTGTCAGGGTCTGAGTTAGGAATATCATTATGGGCTTTGTTAGGTAATAGTGTCAGGGAGTGAGCTAGGAGTAGTGTCAGGGTCCGAGTTACGTGTAATGTCAGGGTCTTGGTTTGGGACAGTGTCAGGGCCTGGTTTAGCACGAGTCTCCAGGCCGTAGTTAGGGACAGGTTCAGAGCATCGGGAGTAATTTCAGCGCCTTATTTATGTTCAGCATCAGGGATGATTTAGTTAGCATAAGAGGAGCCATTCCTGCAAGAACCTTGAAGGCCAACACACAAGAATGTAAAAGTGAACCATGCATGCTGCTATGAAGGAATATTCCACAGCAGTTGAGTACACTTTGTTTAAGGTTAACAAGAGTTTAAAAATTATTGTTTTAAGAAACCAATATTCATATGATGAAAGAATTTCATCGTAAAGAATCTCTTTCCCTAAACTTGACATTAGCTAAAGTCAAGATTAGATTAAGGTCTAGGGGTAGTGTCAGTTAATGACCTAGTTTTAGTGTCAAGACCTTACTTACTTAGAGAATCAAGGCCTAAAATTTAGGACCTGCGTCAAGATTTTCGGTAGGGACAGCGTCAGACCTGACTTATGGAGAACTTCAGGGCCTGAGTGAGGCCTAGCGTCATCCCCGTAGCTGTAGACACAGTCAGGGCATGACTTAGGAGCAGCATAAACACCTTGGTTGGGTCAGCGAAAGGTCATAGTGAAAGACATGAGCAGGCCTTGAGTGAGTCACAGAATCAAGGCCTCCGTTAGGGAAAGCTTCAGGGCCTGAGTTAGGCACAGTGTCTGGTCTTCACTTAAAGACACCGACCGGTTTGGGACAGTGTCAGGATCGTGCATAGAAATGTGTCAGGAAAGTATCTCAGGACAGTGTCCGGATTTTAGTTATTGATTGCAACAGGTCCCATGTTAGGGACAGATTCCGGGCTTTAGTGAGAGATAGTGTCAAGGCCTTTGTTCGGATTGGTCAGGGCTTAGTTAGGCATACTATTAGGGTTTCATTTAGGATAAGATGCAGGACATTAGCTTGGGACAGAGTCAGGTTCCGGGCCAGGGATAACGTCACGAAATGACCCAGGAAAAGCGTGAAGACCTTCGTTATTGCGAGCCTCAGGGCCTTACTTAGGACCAGCGTGAGGGCCTAAATCAGGACCACTGCCAGGGCTTCCTATACAGACAGCGTCAGAGCATAAGGAAGGTACAGCCAAAGGGCCTAAGTGAGGCTTATCTTTAGGGCCTGAGTTCGGGACACTGTCAGGGCATGACTTAGGAGCAGCAGAAGGGCCTCTTTGGGATCAGCGTCAGGTTCTTCATTAAAGACATTATCAGGGCCTCTGTTAGGGAGAGCCTCAGGGCCTTATTTATGGACAGCATCAAGGCTTAGTTTTAGTCAGTTTCAGGACCTTGGTAAGACCTGGGTCAGGATATTAACTCAGGATAGTATCAGGATTTTAGATATTGGCGGCAGCTGGGCTTTAGTTAGAAACAGTGTCAGGGCCTGAGTTAGGACTAGCATTATGGCCTTTGTTAGGTATAGTGTCAGGGACTGAGCTAGGAGTTGTGTGAGGGCCTTTGCTAGGGACAGTGTCAGGGCCTGAGCTAGGATGAGCCTCCAGGCCTCAGTTTGGGACAGGTTCACAGCCTTGAGACTAATTTCAGGACGTTATTTAGGGACAGCATCAGGGATTTAGTTAGCATAACAGTAGGCATTCCTACAAGCACCCTTTAAGCCAACACACGCAGATGCAGAAGGAAACCATACACGCTGGTATAAAGGAATATTCCGCAGAAGTTGAGTACATTTTGTTTAAGGTCGGTAAGAGTTTAAACATTATTTTTTTCAGAAAACTCTATTCAGAAGATGAAAGAATTTCATCCTAAAGAATCTCTTTAGATAAATTTGACATTAGCAACGGACAAGGTTACATTCAGGTCTAGGGCTAGTGTCAGGTAATGACCTAGGTTTGGAATCAAGCCCTTAGGTACTTAGAGAATCAGGGCCTAATTTAAGACCTGTGCCAGGGCTTCGGGTAGGGACAGCGTCAGAGCCTGATATAGGGAGAAGGTGAGGGCCTGAGTGAGGCCCCTAGATGCAGACACTGTCAGGGCATGACTTAAGAGCAGCATTCAGGGCGTTTGTGGAGTCAGCATTCGGGTCATAGTGAAAGACATGAGCAGGGCCTGAGTGAGTCAGAGAATCGAGGCCTCAGTTAGGGAAATCTTGAGGTCCTGAGTTAGGCACAGCCTCTCGTCTTCAGTTAAGGACAGCGACAGGCCTTTCTTTGGGACTGTGTCTGGTGGGTGGATAGAAATGTGTCAGGATATTAGCTCAGGATAGTGTCCGGATTTTCATTATTGACTGCAGAAGGTCCCATGTTAGGGACAGATTCTGGGCCTTAGTGAGAGATAGGGTGAAAGTCTTAGTTAGGATCAGTGAGCGACTTAGTTAGGGAGAGTATTAGGGTTTCAATTAGGATAAGATGCAGGACATTAGCTTGGGACAGAGTCACGATCCGAGCCAGGGATAGTGTCAGCCAATGACCTGGGTTGGTGTCAAGACCTTAGTTACTTAGAGAATCAGGGCCTAATTTAGGACCTGTGTCAGGGTTTCGGGTAGGGACAGCGTCAGAGCCTGACTTAGGGAGAACATCTAGGCCTGAGTGCGGCCTAGTGTCAGCCCACTAGCTGGAGTCACAGGGCATGACGTAGGAATAGCATCAGGGCCTTTGTTGGGTCAGCATTCGGGTCATAGTGAAAGAAATGAGCAGGGCCTGTGTTAGTCACAGAATCAAGGCCTCAGTTAGGGAAAGTTTCAGGGCCTGAGTTAGGCACAGCCTCAGGTCTTCACTTAAGGACGGCAACAGGCTTTCTTTTGGAAAGTATCAGGACAGTGGATAGAAAGGAGTCAGGGTAATAGCTCAGGACAGTGTCCGGATTTTAGTTATTGATTGCAGCAGGGACCATTAGGGATATATTCTGGGTGTTGGTGAGAGATAGTGTGAAGGCCCTTGTTAGGTTTAATCAGGGCTTAGTTAGGGATACTATTAGGGTTTCATTTAGGATAAGATGCAGGACATGAGCTTGGGACAGAGTCAGGTTCCGGGCCAGGGATAGCGTCGCGAAATGACCCAGGAAATGCGTGAAGACCTTCGTTATTGAGAGCCTCAGGGCCTTACTTAGGACCAGCGTCAGGGCCTAAATCAGGACCACTGCCAGGTCTTCCTATACAGACAGCGTCAGAGCATAAGGAAGGTACAGCCAAAGGGCCTAAGTGAGGCTTATCTTTAGGGCCTGAGTTCGGGACACTGTCAGGGCATGACTTAGGAGCAGCAGAAGGGCCTCTGTGGGATCAGTGTCAGGTTCTTCATTAAAGACATTATCAGGGTCTCTGTTAGGGAGAGCCTCAGGGCCTCATTTATGGACAGCATCAAGGCTTACTTTTAGTCAGTTTCAGGACCTTGGTAAGACCTGGGTCAGGATATTAACTCAGGATAATATCAGGATTTTAGATATTGGCGGCAGCTGGGCTTTAGTTAGAAACAGTGTCAGGGCCTGAGTTAGGACTAGCATTATAGCCTTTGTTAGGTATAGTCAGGGCCTTTTCTAGGGACAATGTCAGGTTCCGGGCCTTAGTGAGAAGTCGTGTCAAGGCCTTAGGCAGGATTATTCAGGGCCCTAGTTACGGAGAGTGTTAGGGTTTCATTTAGGATAAGATGCAGGACATGAGCTTGGGACAGAGTCAGGTTCCGGGCCAGGGATAGTGTCAGGAAACGACCAAGAGAAAGCGTTAAAACCTTAGTTATTGAGAGCATCGGGGCCTGACTTAGGACCAGAGTCAGGCCCTAAATCACGACCACTGCCCTGGCTTCATATAAGGACAGCATCAGAGCCTAAGTAAGGTACAGCCCAAGTGCCTAAGTGAGGCCTATCTTTAGGATCTGAGTTAGGGAAAGTGTCAGGGCATGACTTAGGAGCAGCAGAAGGGCCTCTGTGGGATCAGCCTGAGGGTCTTCATTAAAGACATTATCAGGGCCTCTGTTAGGGAGAGCCTCAGGACCTCATTTTCGGACAGCATCAAGGCTTACTTTGGGTCAGTTTCAGGACCTTGGTAAGACCTGGGTCAGGATATTAACTCAGGATAGTATCAGGACTTTAGATATTGGCGGCAGTAGGGCCTTAGTTAGAGTCAGTGTCAGGGTCTGAGTTAGGAATATCATTATGGCCTTTGTCAGGTATAGTGTCAGGGAGTGAGCTAGGAGTAGTGTCAGGGTCCGAGTTACGTGTAATGTCAGGGTCTTGGTTAGGGACAGTGTCAGCGCCTGGGTTAGCACGAGTCTCCAGGCCGTAGTTAGGGAGCGGTTCACAGCATCGGGAGTAATTTCAGCGCCTTATTTATGTTCAGCATCAGGGATGATTTAGTTAGCATAAGAGGAGCCATTCCTGCAAGAACCCTGAAGGCCAACACACAAGAATGTAAAAGTGAACCATGCACGCTGCTATGAAGGAATATTCCACAGCAGTTGAGTACACTTTGTTTAAGGTTAACAAGAGTTTAAAAATTATTGTTTTAAGAAACCAATATTCATATGATGAAAGAATTTCATCGTAAAGAATCTCTTTCCCTAAACTTGACATTAGCTAAAGTCAAGATTAGATTAAGGTCTAGGGGTAGTGTCAGTTAATGACCTGGATTTGGTGTCAAGACCTTAGTTACTTAGAGAATCAAGGCCTAAAATTTAGGACCTGCGTCAAGATTTTCGGTAGGGACAGATTCAGACCTGACTTATGGAGAACGTCAAGGCCTGAGTGAGGCCTAGCGTCAGCCTCCTAGCTGCAGACACAGTCAGGGTACGACTTAGGAGCAGCATAAACACCTTGGTTGGGTCAGCGAAAGGTCATAGTGAAAGACATGAGCAGGCCTTGAGTGAGTCACAGAATCAAGGCCTCACTTAGGGAAAGCTTCAGGGCCTGAGTTAGGCACAGTGTCAGGTCTTCACTTAAAGACACCGACCGGTTTGGGACAGTGTCAGGATCGTGCATAGAAATGTGTCAGGAAATTATCTCAGGACAGTGTCCGGATTTTAGTTATTGATTGCAACAGGTGCCATGTTAGGGACAGATTCCGGGCTTTAGTGAGAGATAGTGTCAAGGCCTTTGTTCGGATTGGTCAGGGCTTAGTTAGGGATACTATTAGGGTTTCATTTAGGATAAGATGCAGGACATGAGCTTGGGACAGACTCATGATCCGAGCCAGGGATAGTGTCAGAAAATGACCTGGGTTGGTGTCAAGACCTTAGTTATTTAGAGAATCAGGGCCTAATTTAGGACCTGTGTCAGGGCTTCGGGTAGGGACAGCGTCAGAGCCTGACTTAGGGAGAACGTCTAGGCCTGAGTGAGGCCTAGTGCCAGCCCACCTGCTGGAGACACAGTCAGGGCATGACGTAGGAACAGCATCAGGGCCTTTGTGGGGTCAGCATGCAGGTCATAGTGAAAGACATGAACAGGGCCTGTGTTAGTCACAGAATCAAGGCCTCAGTCAGGGAAAGCTTCAGGGCCTGAGTTAGGAACAGCCTCAGGTCTTCACTTAAGGACGGCAACAGGCTTTCTTTTGGAAAGTATCAGAACAGTGGATAGAAATGAGTCAGGATATTAGCTCAGGACAGTGTCCGGATTTTAGTTATTGATTGCAACAGGTCCCATGTTAGGGACAGATTCCGGGCTTTAGTGAGAGATAGTGTCAAGGCCTTTGTTCGGATTGGTCAGGGCTTAGTTAGGCATACTATTAGGGTTTCATTTAGGATAAGATGCAGGACATGAGCTTGGGACAGAGTCAGGTTCCGGGCCAGGGATAACGTCACGAAATGACCCAGGAAAAGCGTGAAGACCTTCGTTATTGAGAGCCTCAGGGCCTTACTTAGGACCAGCGTGAGGGCCTAAATCAGGACCACTGCCAGGGCTTCCTATACAGACAGCGTCAGAGCATAAGGAAGGTACAGCCAAAGGGCCTAAGTGAGGCTTATCTTTAGTTCCTGAGTTCGGGACACTGTCAGGGCAAGACATAGGAGCTGCAGAAGAGCCTCTGTGGCATCAGCGTGAGGGTCTTCACTAAAGACATTATCAGGGCCTCTGTTACTGAGAGCCTCAGGGCCTCATTTTCAGACAGCATCAAGGCTTACTTTGGGTCAGTTTCAGGACCTTGGTAAGACCTGGGTCAGGATATTAACTCAGGATAATATCAGGACTTTAGATATTGGCGGCAGTAGGGCCTTAGTTAGAGTCAGTGTCAGGGTCTGAGTTAGGAATATCATTATGGGCTTTGTTAGGTAATAGTGTCAGGGAGTGAGCTAGGAGTAGTGTCAGGGTCCGAGTTACGTGTAATGTCAGGGTCTTGGTTTGGGACAGTGTCAGGGCCTGGTTTAGCACGAGTCTCCAGGCCGTAGTTAGGGACAGGTTCAGAGCATCGGGAGTAATTTCAGCGCCTTATTTATGTTCAGCATCAGGGATGATTTAGTTAGCATAAGAGGAGCCATTCCTGCAAGAACCTTGAAGGCCAACACACAAGAATGTAAAAGTGAACCATGCATGCTGCTATGAAGGAATATTCCACAGCAGTTGAGTACACTTTGTTTAAGGTTAACAAGAGTTTAAAAATTATTGTTTTAAGAAACCAATATTCATATGATGAAAGAATTTCATCGTAAAGAATCTCTTTCCCTAAACTTGACATTAGCTAAAGTCAAGATTAGATTAAGGTCTAGGGGTAGTGTCAGTTAATGACCTAGTTTTAGTGTCAAGACCTTACTTACTTAGAGAATCAAGGCCTAAAATTTAGGACCTGCGTCAAGATTTTCGGTAGGGACAGCGTCAGACCTGACTTATGGAGAACTTCAGGGCCTGAGTGAGGCCTAGCGTCATCCCCGTAGCTGTAGACACAGTCAGGGCATGACTTAGGAGCAGCATAAACACCTTGGTTGGGTCAGCGAAAGGTCATAGTGAAAGACATGAGCAGGCCTTGAGTGAGTCACAGAATCAAGGCCTCCGTTAGGGAAAGCTTCAGGGCCTGAGTTAGGCACAGTGTCTGGTCTTCACTTAAAGACACCGACCGGTTTGGGACAGTGTCAGGATCGTGCATAGAAATGTGTCAGGAAAGTATCTCAGGACAGTGTCCGGATTTTAGTTATTGATTGCAACAGGTCCCATGTTAGGGACAGATTCCGGGCTTTAGTGAGAGATAGTGTCAAGGCCTTTGTTCGGATTGGTCAGGGCTTAGTTAGGCATACTATTAGGGTTTCATTTAGGATAAGATGCAGGACATTAGCTTGGGACAGAGTCAGGTTCCGGGCCAGGGATAACGTCACGAAATGACCCAGGAAAAGCGTGAAGACCTTCGTTATTGCGAGCCTCAGGGCCTTACTTAGGACCAGCGTGAGGGCCTAAATCAGGACCACTGCCAGGGCTTCCTATACAGACAGCGTCAGAGCATAAGGAAGGTACAGCCAAAGGGCCTAAGTGAGGCTTATCTTTAGGGCCTGAGTTCGGGACACTGTCAGGGCATGACTTAGGAGCAGCAGAAGGGCCTCTTTGGGATCAGCGTCAGGTTCTTCATTAAAGACATTATCAGGGCCTCTGTTAGGGAGAGCCTCAGGGCCTTATTTATGGACAGCATCAAGGCTTAGTTTTAGTCAGTTTCAGGACCTTGGTAAGACCTGGGTCAGGATATTAACTCAGGATAGTATCAGGATTTTAGATATTGGCGGCAGCTGGGCTTTAGTTAGAAACAGTGTCAGGGCCTGAGTTAGGACTAGCATTATGGCCTTTGTTAGGTATAGTGTCAGGGACTGAGCTAGGAGTTGTGTGAGGGCCTTTGCTAGGGACAGTGTCAGGGCCTGAGCTAGGATGAGCCTCCAGGCCTCAGTTTGGGACAGGTTCACAGCCTTGAGACTAATTTCAGGACGTTATTTAGGGACAGCATCAGGGATTTAGTTAGCATAACAGTAGGCATTCCTACAAGCACCCTTTAAGCCAACACACGCAGATGCAGAAGGAAACCATACACGCTGGTATAAAGGAATATTCCGCAGAAGTTGAGTACATTTTGTTTAAGGTCGGTAAGAGTTTAAACATTATTTTTTTCAGAAAACTCTATTCAGAAGATGAAAGAATTTCATCCTAAAGAATCTCTTTAGATAAATTTGACATTAGCAACGGACAAGGTTACATTCAGGTCTAGGGCTAGTGTCAGGTAATGACCTAGGTTTGGAATCAAGCCCTTAGGTACTTAGAGAATCAGGGCCTAATTTAAGACCTGTGCCAGGGCTTCGGGTAGGGACAGCGTCAGAGCCTGATATAGGGAGAAGGTGAGGGCCTGAGTGAGGCCCCTAGATGCAGACACTGTCAGGGCATGACTTAAGAGCAGCATTCAGGGCGTTTGTGGAGTCAGCATTCGGGTCATAGTGAAAGACATGAGCAGGGCCTGAGTGAGTCAGAGAATCGAGGCCTCAGTTAGGGAAATCTTGAGGTCCTGAGTTAGGCACAGCCTCTCGTCTTCAGTTAAGGACAGCGACAGGCCTTTCTTTGGGACTGTGTCTGGTGGGTGGATAGAAATGTGTCAGGATATTAGCTCAGGATAGTGTCCGGATTTTCATTATTGACTGCAGAAGGTCCCATGTTAGGGACAGATTCTGGGCCTTAGTGAGAGATAGGGTGAAAGTCTTAGTTAGGATCAGTGAGCGACTTAGTTAGGGAGAGTATTAGGGTTTCAATTAGGATAAGATGCAGGACATTAGCTTGGGACAGAGTCACGATCCGAGCCAGGGATAGTGTCAGCCAATGACCTGGGTTGGTGTCAAGACCTTAGTTACTTAGAGAATCAGGGCCTAATTTAGGACCTGTGTCAGGGTTTCGGGTAGGGACAGCGTCAGAGCCTGACTTAGGGAGAACATCTAGGCCTGAGTGCGGCCTAGTGTCAGCCCACTAGCTGGAGTCACAGGGCATGACGTAGGAATAGCATCAGGGCCTTTGTTGGGTCAGCATTCGGGTCATAGTGAAAGAAATGAGCAGGGCCTGTGTTAGTCACAGAATCAAGGCCTCAGTTAGGGAAAGTTTCAGGGCCTGAGTTAGGCACAGCCTCAGGTCTTCACTTAAGGACGGCAACAGGCTTTCTTTTGGAAAGTATCAGGACAGTGGATAGAAAGGAGTCAGGGTAATAGCTCAGGACAGTGTCCGGATTTTAGTTATTGATTGCAGCAGGGACCATTAGGGATATATTCTGGGTGTTGGTGAGAGATAGTGTGAAGGCCCTTGTTAGGTTTAATCAGGGCTTAGTTAGGGATACTATTAGGGTTTCATTTAGGATAAGATGCAGGACATGAGCTTGGGACAGAGTCAGGTTCCGGGCCAGGGATAGCGTCGCGAAATGACCCAGGAAATGCGTGAAGACCTTCGTTATTGAGAGCCTCAGGGCCTTACTTAGGACCAGCGTCAGGGCCTAAATCAGGACCACTGCCAGGTCTTCCTATACAGACAGCGTCAGAGCATAAGGAAGGTACAGCCAAAGGGCCTAAGTGAGGCTTATCTTTAGGGCCTGAGTTCGGGACACTGTCAGGGCATGACTTAGGAGCAGCAGAAGGGCCTCTGTGGGATCAGTGTCAGGTTCTTCATTAAAGACATTATCAGGGTCTCTGTTAGGGAGAGCCTCAGGGCCTCATTTATGGACAGCATCAAGGCTTACTTTTAGTCAGTTTCAGGACCTTGGTAAGACCTGGGTCAGGATATTAACTCAGGATAATATCAGGATTTTAGATATTGGCGGCAGCTGGGCTTTAGTTAGAAACAGTGTCAGGGCCTGAGTTAGGACTAGCATTATAGCCTTTGTTAGGTATAGTCAGGGCCTTTTCTAGGGACAATGTCAGGTTCCGGGCCTTAGTGAGAAGTCGTGTCAAGGCCTTAGGCAGGATTATTCAGGGCCCTAGTTACGGAGAGTGTTAGGGTTTCATTTAGGATAAGATGCAGGACATGAGCTTGGGACAGAGTCAGGTTCCGGGCCAGGGATAGTGTCAGGAAACGACCAAGAGAAAGCGTTAAAACCTTAGTTATTGAGAGCATCGGGGCCTGACTTAGGACCAGAGTCAGGCCCTAAATCACGACCACTGCCCTGGCTTCATATAAGGACAGCATCAGAGCCTAAGTAAGGTACAGCCCAAGTGCCTAAGTGAGGCCTATCTTTAGGATCTGAGTTAGGGAAAGTGTCAGGGCATGACTTAGGAGCAGCAGAAGGGCCTCTGTGGGATCAGCCTGAGGGTCTTCATTAAAGACATTATCAGGGCCTCTGTTAGGGAGAGCCTCAGGACCTCATTTTCGGACAGCATCAAGGCTTACTTTGGGTCAGTTTCAGGACCTTGGTAAGACCTGGGTCAGGATATTAACTCAGGATAGTATCAGGACTTTAGATATTGGCGGCAGTAGGGCCTTAGTTAGAGTCAGTGTCAGGGTCTGAGTTAGGAATATCATTATGGCCTTTGTCAGGTATAGTGTCAGGGAGTGAGCTAGGAGTAGTGTCAGGGTCCGAGTTACGTGTAATGTCAGGGTCTTGGTTAGGGACAGTGTCAGCGCCTGGGTTAGCACGAGTCTCCAGGCCGTAGTTAGGGAGCGGTTCACAGCATCGGGAGTAATTTCAGCGCCTTATTTATGTTCAGCATCAGGGATGATTTAGTTAGCATAAGAGGAGCCATTCCTGCAAGAACCCTGAAGGCCAACACACAAGAATGTAAAAGTGAACCATGCACGCTGCTATGAAGGAATATTCCACAGCAGTTGAGTACACTTTGTTTAAGGTTAACAAGAGTTTAAAAATTATTGTTTTAAGAAACCAATATTCATATGATGAAAGAATTTCATCGTAAAGAATCTCTTTCCCTAAACTTGACATTAGCTAAAGTCAAGATTAGATTAAGGTCTAGGGGTAGTGTCAGTTAATGACCTGGATTTGGTGTCAAGACCTTAGTTACTTAGAGAATCAAGGCCTAAAATTTAGGACCTGCGTCAAGATTTTCGGTAGGGACAGATTCAGACCTGACTTATGGAGAACGTCAAGGCCTGAGTGAGGCCTAGCGTCAGCCCCCTAGCTGCAGACACAGTCAGGGTACGACTTAGGAGCAGCATAAACACCTTGGTTGGGTCAGCGAAAGGTCATAGTGAAAGACATGAGCAGGCCTTGAGTGAGTCACAGAATCAAGGCCTCACTTAGGGAAAGCTTCAGGGCCTGAGTTAGGCACAGTGTCAGGTCTTCACTTAAAGACACCGACCGGTTTGGGACAGTGTCAGGATCGTGCATAGAAATGTGTCAGGAAATTATCTCAGGACAGTGTCCGGATTTTAGTTATTGATTGCAACAGGTGCCATGTTAGGGACAGATTCCGGGCTTTAGTGAGAGATAGTGTCAAGGCCTTTGTTCGGATTGGTCAGGGCTTAGTTAGGGATACTATTAGGGTTTCATTTATTATAAGATGCAGGACATGAGCTTGGGACAGAGTCAGGTTCCGGGCCAGGGATAGCGTCACGAAATGACCCAGGAAAAGCGTGAAGACCTTCGTTATTGAGAGCCTCAGGGCCTTACTTAGGACCAGCGTGAGGGCCTAAATCAGGACCACTGCCAGGGCTTCCTATACAGACAGCGTCAGAGCATAAGGAAGGTACAGCCAAAGGGCCTAAGTGAGGCTTCTCTTTAGGGCCTGAGTTCGGGACACTGTCAGGGCATGACTTAGGAGCAGCAGAAGGGCCTCTGTGGGATCAGCGTCAGGTTCTTCATTAAAGACATTATCAGGGCCTCTGTTAGGGAGAGCCTCAGGGCCTCATTTATGGACAGCATCAAGGCTTACTTTGGGTCAGTTTCAGGACCTTGGTAAGACCTGGGTCAGGATATTAACTCAGGATAATATCAGGATTTTAGATATTGGCGGCAGCTGGGCTGTAGTTAGAAACAGTGTCAGGGCCTGAGTTAGGACTAGCATTATAGCCTTTGTTAGGTATAGTGTCAGGGACTGAGCTAGGAGTTGTGTCAGGGCCTGAGCTAGGATGAGCCTCCAGGCCTCAGTTTGGGAGGGGTTCACAGCCTTGGGAGGAGTTTCCTGAATTTAATTAGGGAAAACATCAGGGATTTAGCATAATAAGAGTTAGTTCGTTAGCATAAGAGGAGGTATTCCTACAAGCACCCTGAAAGCCAACACAGGCAAATGCAGAAGTAAACCAGGCAGGCTGGTATAAAGGAATATTCCACAGAAGTTGAGTACATTTTGTTTAAGTTCAGTAAGAGTTTAAACATTATTTTTTTCAGAAAACTCTATTCAGAAGATGAAAGAATTTCATCCTAAAGAATCTCTTTAGCTAAATTTAACATTAGCAAAAGAGAAGTTTACGTTCAGGTCTAGGGCTAGTGTCAGGTAATGACCTAGGTTTGGAATCAAGCCCTTAGTTACTTATAGAATCAGGGCCTAATTTAGGATCTGTGCCAGGGCTTCGGGTAGGGACAGTGTCAGAGCCTGGTATAGGGAGAAAGTGAGGGCCTGAGTGAGGCCTAGCATCAGGCCCCTAGATGCAGACACTGTCAGGGCATGACTTAGGAGCAGCATCAGGGCGTTTGTGGAGTCAGCATTCGGGTCATAGTGAAAGACATGAGCAGGGCTTGAGTGAGTCACAGAATCAAGGCCTGGGTTAAGGAAAGCTTCAGGGCCTGAGTTAGGCACAGCCTCACGTCTTCAGTTAAGGAGAGCGACAGGGCTCTCTTTGGGACAGTGTCAGAACCTTGGATAGAAATGTGTCAGCATATTAGCTCAGGATAGTGTCCGGATTTTAGTTATTGATTGCAGCAGGACCCATGTTAGGGACAGATTCCAGGCCTTAGTGAGAGATAGTGTCAAGACCTTAGTTACTGAGAGCATCAGGGCCTTCTTTAGAAGCAATGTTAGGGCTTCATGTAAAAATCGCATCCCGGACTGGCTTGGGGTGAGCGACAGGGCCTGAGTGAGGCCTAGCGTCATTCCTGTAGGTGGGGACACTGTCAGGGCGTGACACAGGAGCAGCATCAGTGCCGTTGTTGGATCAGCATTATGGTCTTCGTTAAAGACATGAGCAGGCCTTCTGTTAGGGACAGCGTCACGGCTTACTTAGCGATATTTTCAGGACCTTAGTAAGAGATGGGATAGTAAATTAGCTGAGGATAGTGTGAGGACTTTAGATATTGATGGCATCAGGGCCTTAGTTAGGGACAGTGTCAGGCCTTGAGTTAGGCCTAACATCCAGGCCTTAGTTAGGGACAGTGTCACGGCATGGGGACTCAATTCAGGTCCTGACATGGGCACAGCATAAGGGCTTCAGTTAGCATAAGAGGCAGGACATTAGCTAGGGACAGGGTTAGGGTAAAGTCTAGGGATTGTGTCAGCAAATGACCTCGGGATAGTGTCAAGACCTTAGTTACTGAGAACCTGAGGGCCTTATTTAGGACCAGCATCAGGACCGGACTTAGGGCAAGAAACAGGGCCTGAGTGAGGCCCAGCTTCAGGCCCCTAGCTGGAGACAGTGTCAGGGCATGACGTCGAAGCAGCATCCGGGCCTTGGTTGGGTCAGCATTCGGGTCATAGTTAAGGACATGAGCAGGGCCTGAGTGCGTCAGAGAATCGAGGCCTCCGTTAGGGAAAGCTTCAGGGCCTGAGTTAGGCACAGCCTCAGGTCTTCATTTAAGGACAGCGACAGGCCTTTCTTTGGGACTGTGTCAGGTCCGTGGATAGAAAAGTGTCAGCATATTAGCTCAGGATAGTGTCCGGATTTTCATTATTGATTGCAGCAGGGCCCATGTTAGGGATAGATTCTGGGCCTTAGTGAGAGATAGGGTCAATGCCTTAATTAGGATTAGTCCGGGCCTTAGTTAAGGAGAGTATTAGGGTTTCAATTAGGATAAGATGCAGGACATTACCTTGGGACAGAGTCATGATCCGAGCCAGGGATAGTGTCAGAAAATGACCTGGGTTGGTGTCAAGACCTTAGTTATTTAGAGAATCAGGGCCTAATTTAGGACCTGTGTCAGGGCTTCGGGTAGGGACATCGTCAGAGCCTGACTTAGGGAGAACGTCTAGGCCTGAGTGAGGCCTAGTGCCAGCCCACCTGCTGGAGACACAGTCAGGGCATGACGTAGGAACAGCATCAGGGCCTTTGTGGGGTCAGCATGCAGGTCATAGTGAAAGACATGAACAGGGCCTGTGTTAGTCACAGAATCAAGGCCTCAGTTAGGGAAAGCTGCAGGGCCTGAGTTAGGCACAGCCTCAGGTCTTCACTTAAGGACGGCAACAGGCTTTCTTTTGGAAAGTATCAGGACAGTGGCTAGAAATGTGTCAGGATATTAGCTCTGGACAGTGTCCTTTTTTTAGTTATTAATTGCAGCAGGGACCATTAGGGACAGATTCCGGGCGCTCGTGAGAGATAGTGTGAAGGCCTTTGTTCGGATTCGTCAGGGCTTAGTTAGGGATACTATTAGGGTTTCATTTAGGATAAGATGCAGGACATGAGCTTGGGACAGAGTCAGGTTCCGGGCCAGGGATAGCGTCACGAAATGACCCAGGAAAAGCGTGAAGACCTTCGTTATTGAGAGCCTCAGGGCCTTACTTAGGACCAGCGTGAGGGCCTAAATCAGGACCACTGCCAGGGCTTCCTATACAGACAGCGTCAGAGCATAAGGAAGGTACAGCCAAAGGGCCTAAGTGAGGCTTATCTTTAGGGCCTGAGTTCGGGACACTGTCAGGGCATGACTTAGGAGCAGCAGAAGGGCCTCTGTGGGATCAGCGTGAGGGTCTTCACTAAAGACATTATCAGGGCCTCTGTTAGGGAGAGCCTCAGGGCCTCATTTTCAGACAGCATCAAGGCTTACTTTGGGTCAGTTTCAGGACCTTGGTAAGACCTGGGTCAGGATATTAACTCAGGATAGCATCAGGACTTTAGATATTGGCGGCAGCAGGGCCTTAGTTAGAGTCAGTGTCAGGGTGTGAGTTAGGAATATCATTATGGGCTTTGTTAGGTAATAGTGTCAGGGAGTGAGCTAGGAGTAGTGTCAGGGTCCGAGTTACGTGTAATGTCAGGGTCTTGGTTTGGGACAGTGTCAGGGCCTGGTTTAGCACGAGTCTCCAGGCCGTAGTTAGGGACAGGTTCAGAGCATCGGGAGTAATTTCAGCGCCTTATTTATGTTCAGCATCAGGGATGATTTAGTTAGCATAAGAGGAGCCATTCCTGCAAGAACCTTGAAGGCCAACACACAAGAATGTAAAAGTGAACCATGCATGCTGCTATGAAGGAATATTCCACAGCAGTTGAGTACACTTTGTTTAAGGTTAACAAGAGTTTAAAAATTATTGTTTTAAGAAACCAATATTCATATGATGAAAGAATTTCATCGTAAAGAATCTCTTTCCCTAAACTTGACATTAGCTAAAGTCAAGATTAGATTAAGGTCTAGGGGTAGTGTCAGTTAATGACCTAGTTTTAGTGTCAAGACCTTACTTACTTAGAGAATCAAGGCCTAAAATTTAGGACCTGCGTCAAGATTTTCGGTAGGGACAGCGTCAGACCTGACTTATGGAGAACTTCAGGGCCTGAGTGAGGCCTAGCGTCATCCCCGTAGCTGTAGACACAGTCAGGGCATGACTTAGGAGCAGCATAAACACCTTGGTTGGGTCAGCGAAAGGTCATAGTGAAAGACATGAGCAGGCCTTGAGTGAGTCACAGAATCAAGGCCTCCGTTAGGGAAAGCTTCAGGGCCTGAGTTAGGCACAGTGTCTGGTCTTCACTTAAAGACACCGACCGGTTTGGGACAGTGTCAGGATCGTGCATAGAAATGTGTCAGGAAAGTATCTCAGGACAGTGTCCGGATTTTAGTTATTGATTGCAACAGGTCCCATGTTAGGGACAGATTCCGGGCTTTAGTGAGAGATAGTGTCAAGGCCTTTGTTCGGATTGGTCAGGGCTTAGTTAGGCATACTATTAGGGTTTCATTTAGGATAAGATGCAGGACATTAGCTTGGGACAGAGTCAGGTTCCGGGCCAGGGATAACGTCACGAAATGACCCAGGAAAAGCGTGAAGACCTTCGTTATTGCGAGCCTCAGGGCCTTACTTAGGACCAGCGTGAGGGCCTAAATCAGGACCACTGCCAGGGCTTCCTATACAGACAGCGTCAGAGCATAAGGAAGGTACAGCCAAAGGGCCTAAGTGAGGCTTATCTTTAGGGCCTGAGTTCGGGACACTGTCAGGGCATGACTTAGGAGCAGCAGAAGGGCCTCTTTGGGATCAGCGTCAGGTTCTTCATTAAAGACATTATCAGGGCCTCTGTTAGGGAGAGCCTCAGGGCCTTATTTATGGACAGCATCAAGGCTTAGTTTTAGTCAGTTTCAGGACCTTGGTAAGACCTGGGTCAGGATATTAACTCAGGATAGTATCAGGATTTTAGATATTGGCGGCAGCTGGGCTTTAGTTAGAAACAGTGTCAGGGCCTGAGTTAGGACTAGCATTATGGCCTTTGTTAGGTATAGTGTCAGGGACTGAGCTAGGAGTTGTGTGAGGGCCTTTGCTAGGGACAGTGTCAGGGCCTGAGCTAGGATGAGCCTCCAGGCCTCAGTTTGGGACAGGTTCACAGCCTTGAGACTAATTTCAGGACGTTATTTAGGGACAGCATCAGGGATTTAGTTAGCATAACAGTAGGCATTCCTACAAGCACCCTTTAAGCCAACACACGCAGATGCAGAAGGAAACCATACACGCTGGTATAAAGGAATATTCCGCAGAAGTTGAGTACATTTTGTTTAAGGTCGGTAAGAGTTTAAACATTATTTTTTTCAGAAAACTCTATTCAGAAGATGAAAGAATTTCATCCTAAAGAATCTCTTTAGATAAATTTGACATTAGCAACGGACAAGGTTACATTCAGGTCTAGGGCTAGTGTCAGGTAATGACCTAGGTTTGGAATCAAGCCCTTAGGTACTTAGAGAATCAGGGCCTAATTTAAGACCTGTGCCAGGGCTTCGGGTAGGGACAGCGTCAGAGCCTGATATAGGGAGAAGGTGAGGGCCTGAGTGAGGCCCCTAGATGCAGACACTGTCAGGGCATGACTTAAGAGCAGCATTCAGGGCGTTTGTGGAGTCAGCATTCGGGTCATAGTGAAAGACATGAGCAGGGCCTGAGTGAGTCAGAGAATCGAGGCCTCAGTTAGGGAAATCTTGAGGTCCTGAGTTAGGCACAGCCTCTCGTCTTCAGTTAAGGACAGCGACAGGCCTTTCTTTGGGACTGTGTCTGGTGGGTGGATAGAAATGTGTCAGGATATTAGCTCAGGATAGTGTCCGGATTTTCATTATTGACTGCAGAAGGTCCCATGTTAGGGACAGATTCTGGGCCTTAGTGAGAGATAGGGTGAAAGTCTTAGTTAGGATCAGTGAGCGACTTAGTTAGGGAGAGTATTAGGGTTTCAATTAGGATAAGATGCAGGACATTAGCTTGGGACAGAGTCACGATCCGAGCCAGGGATAGTGTCAGCCAATGACCTGGGTTGGTGTCAAGACCTTAGTTACTTAGAGAATCAGGGCCTAATTTAGGACCTGTGTCAGGGTTTCGGGTAGGGACAGCGTCAGAGCCTGACTTAGGGAGAACATCTAGGCCTGAGTGCGGCCTAGTGTCAGCCCACTAGCTGGAGTCACAGGGCATGACGTAGGAATAGCATCAGGGCCTTTGTTGGGTCAGCATTCGGGTCATAGTGAAAGAAATGAGCAGGGCCTGTGTTAGTCACAGAATCAAGGCCTCAGTTAGAGAAAGTTTCAGGGCCTGAGTTAGGCACAGCCTCAGGTCTTCACTTAAGGACGGCAACAGGCTTTCTTTTGGAAAGTATCAGGACAGTGGATAGAAAGGAGTCAGGGTAATAGCTCAGGACAGTGTCCGGATTTTAGTTATTGATTGCAGCAGGGACCATTAGGGATATATTCTGGGTGTTGGTGAGAGATAGTGTGAAGGCCCTTGTTAGGTTTAATCAGGGCTTAGTTAGGGATACTATTAGGGTTTCATTTAGGATAAGATGCAGGACATGAGCTTGGGACAGAGTCAGGTTCCGGGCCAGGGATAGCGTCGCGAAATGACCCAGGAAATGCGTGAAGACCTTCGTTATTGAGAGCCTCAGGGCCTTACTTAGGACCAGCGTCAGGGCCTAAATCAGGACCACTGCCAGGTCTTCCTATACAGACAGCGTCAGAGCATAAGGAAGGTACAGCCAAAGGGCCTAAGTGAGGCTTATCTTTAGGGCCTGAGTTCGGGACACTGTCAGGGCATGACTTAGGAGCAGCAGAAGGGCCTCTGTGGGATCAGTGTCAGGTTCTTCATTAAAGACATTATCAGGGTCTCTGTTAGGGAGAGCCTCAGGGCCTCATTTATGGACAGCATCAAGGCTTACTTTTAGTCAGTTTCAGGACCTTGGTAAGACCTGGGTCAGGATATTAACTCAGGATAATATCAGGATTTTAGATATTGGCGGCAGCTGGGCTTTAGTTAGAAACAGTGTCAGGGCCTGAGTTAGGACTAGCATTATAGCCTTTGTTAGGTATAGTCAGGGCCTTTTCTAGGGACAATGTCAGGTTCCGGGCCTTAGTGAGAAGTCGTGTCAAGGCCTTAGGCAGGATTATTCAGGGCCCTAGTTACGGAGAGTGTTAGGGTTTCATTTAGGATAAGATGCAGGACATGAGCTTGGGACAGAGTCAGGTTCCGGGCCAGGGATAGTGTCAGGAAACGACCAAGAGAAAGCGTTAAAACCTTAGTTATTGAGAGCATCGGGGCCTGACTTAGGACCAGAGTCAGGCCCTAAATCACGACCACTGCCCTGGCTTCATATAAGGACAGCATCAGAGCCTAAGTAAGGTACAGCCCAAGTGCCTAAGTGAGGCCTATCTTTAGGATCTGAGTTAGGGAAAGTGTCAGGGCATGACTTAGGAGCAGCAGAAGGGCCTCTGTGGGATCAGCCTGAGGGTCTTCATTAAAGACATTATCAGGGCCTCTGTTAGGGAGAGCCTCAGGACCTCATTTTCGGACAGCATCAAGGCTTACTTTGGGTCAGTTTCAGGACCTTGGTAAGACCTGGGTCAGGATATTAACTCAGGATAGTATCAGGACTTTAGATATTGGCGGCAGTAGGGCCTTAGTTAGAGTCAGTGTCAGGGTCTGAGTTAGGAATATCATTATGGCCTTTGTCAGGTATAGTGTCAGGGAGTGAGCTAGGAGTAGTGTCAGGGTCCGAGTTACGTGTAATGTCAGGGTCTTGGTTAGGGACAGTGTCAGCGCCTGGGTTAGCACGAGTCTCCAGGCCGTAGTTAGGGAGCGGTTCACAGCATCGGGAGTAATTTCAGCGCCTTATTTATGTTCAGCATCAGGGATGATTTAGTTAGCATAAGAGGAGCCATTCCTGCAAGAACCCTGAAGGCCAACACACAAGAATGTAAAAGTGAACCATGCACGCTGCTATGAAGGAATATTCCACAGCAGTTGAGTACACTTTGTTTAAGGTTAACAAGAGTTTAAAAATTATTGTTTTAAGAAACCAATATTCATATGATGAAAGAATTTCATCGTAAAGAATCTCTTTCCCTAAACTTGACATTAGCTAAAGTCAAGATTAGATTAAGGTCTAGGGGTAGTGTCAGTTAATGACCTGGATTTGGTGTCAAGACCTTAGTTACTTAGAGAATCAAGGCCTAAAATTTAGGACCTGCGTCAAGATTTTCGGTAGGGACAGATTCAGACCTGACTTATGGAGAACGTCAAGGCCTGAGTGAGGCCTAGCGTCAGCCTCCTAGCTGCAGACACAGTCAGGGTACGACTTAGGAGCAGCATAAACACCTTGGTTGGGTCAGCGAAAGGTCATAGTGAAAGACATGAGCAGGCCTTGAGTGAGTCACAGAATCAAGGCCTCCGTTAGGCAAAGCTTCAGGGCCTGAGTTAGGCACAGTGTCAGGTCTTCACTTAAAGACACCGACCGGTTTGGGACAGTGTCAGGATCGTGCATAGAAATGTGTCAGGAAATTATCTCAGGACAGTGTCCGGATTTTAGTTATTGATTGCAACAGGTGCCATGTTAGGGACAGATTCCGGGCTTTAGTGAGAGATAGTGTCAAGGCCTTTGTTCGGATTGGTCAGGGCTTAGTTAGGGATACTATTAGGGTTTCATTTAGGATAAGATGCAGGACATGAGCTTGGGACAGACTCATGATCCGAGCCAGGGATAGTGTCAGAAAATGACCTGGGTTGGTGTCAAGACCTTAGTTATTTAGAGAATCAGGGCCTAATTTAGGACCTGTGTCAGGGCTTCGGGTAGGGACAGCGTCAGAGCCTGACTTAGGGAGAACGTCTAGGCCTGAGTGAGGCCTAGTGCCAGCCCACCTGCTGGAGACACAGTCAGGGCATGACGTAGGAACAGCATCAGGGCCTTTGTGGGGTCAGCATGCAGGTCATAGTGAAAGACATGAACAGGGCCTGTGTTAGTCACAGAATCAAGGCCTCAGTCAGGGAAAGCTTCAGGGCCTGAGTTAGGAACAGCCTCAGGTCTTCACTTAAGGACGGCAACAGGCTTTCTTTTGGAAAGTATCAGAACAGTGGATAGAAATGAGTCAGGATATTAGCTCAGGACAGTGTCCGGATTTTAGTTATTGATTGCAACAGGTCCCATGTTAGGGACAGATTCCGGGCTTTAGTGAGAGATAGTGTCAAGGCCTTTGTTCGGATTAGTCAGGGCTTAGTTAGGGATACTATTAGGGTTTCATTTAGGATAAGATGCAGGACATGAGCTTGGGACAGAGTCAGGTTCCGGGCCAGGGATAACGTCACGAAATGACCCAGGAAAAGCGTGAAGACCTTCGTTATTGAGAGCCTCAGGGCCTTACTTAGGACCAGCGTGAGGGCCTAAATCAGGACCACTGCCAGGGCTTCCTATACAGACAGCGTCAGAGCATAAGGAAGGTACAGCCAAAGGGCCTAAGTGAGGCTTATCTTTAGTTCCTGAGTTCGGGACACTGTCAGGGCAAGACATAGGAGCTGCAGAAGAGCCTCTGTGGCATCAGCGTGAGGGTCTTCACTAAAGACATTATCAGGGCCTCTGTTACTGAGAGCCTCAGGGCCTCATTTTCAGACAGCATCAAGGCTTACTTTGGGTCAGTTTCAGGACCTTGGTAAGACCTGGGTCAGGATATTAACTCAGGATAATATCAGGACTTTAGATATTGGCGGCAGTAGGGCCTTAGTTAGAGTCAGTGTCAGGGTCTGAGTTAGGAATATCATTATGGGCTTTGTTAGGTAATAGTGTCAGGGAGTGAGCTAGGAGTAGTGTCAGGGTCCGAGTTACGTGTAATGTCAGGGTCTTGGTTTGGGACAGTGTCAGGGCCTGGTTTAGCACGAGTCTCCAGGCCGTAGTTAGGGACAGGTTCAGAGCATCGGGAGTAATTTCAGCGCCTTATTTATGTTCAGCATCAGGGATGATTTAGTTAGCATAAGAGGAGCCATTCCTGCAAGAACCTTGAAGGCCAACACACAAGAATGTAAAAGTGAACCATGCATGCTGCTATGAAGGAATATTCCACAGCAGTTGAGTACACTTTGTTTAAGGTTAACAAGAGTTTAAAAATTATTGTTTTAAGAAACCAATATTCATATGATGAAAGAATTTCATCGTAAAGAATCTCTTTCCCTAAACTTGACATTAGCTAAAGTCAAGATTAGATTAAGGTCTAGGGGTAGTGTCAGTTAATGACCTAGTTTTAGTGTCAAGACCTTACTTACTTAGAGAATCAAGGCCTAAAATTTAGGACCTGCGTCAAGATTTTCGGTAGGGACAGCGTCAGACCTGACTTATGGAGAACTTCAGGGCCTGAGTGAGGCCTAGCGTCATCCCCGTAGCTGTAGACACAGTCAGGGCATGACTTAGGAGCAGCATAAACACCTTGGTTGGGTCAGCGAAAGGTCATAGTGAAAGACATGAGCAGGCCTTGAGTGAGTCACAGAATCAAGGCCTCCGTTAGGGAAAGCTTCAGGGCCTGAGTTAGGCACAGTGTCTGGTCTTCACTTAAAGACACCGACCGGTTTGGGACAGTGTCAGGATCGTGCATAGAAATGTGTCAGGAAAGTATCTCAGGACAGTGTCCGGATTTTAGTTATTGATTGCAACAGGTCCCATGTTAGGGACAGATTCCGGGCTTTAGTGAGAGATAGTGTCAAGGCCTTTGTTCGGATTGGTCAGGGCTTAGTTAGGCATACTATTAGGGTTTCATTTAGGATAAGATGCAGGACATTAGCTTGGGACAGAGTCAGGTTCCGGGCCAGGGATAACGTCACGAAATGACCCAGGAAAAGCGTGAAGACCTTCGTTATTGCGAGCCTCAGGGCCTTACTTAGGACCAGCGTGAGGGCCTAAATCAGGACCACTGCCAGGGCTTCCTATACAGACAGCGTCAGAGCATAAGGAAGGTACAGCCAAAGGGCCTAAGTGAGGCTTATCTTTAGGGCCTGAGTTCGGGACACTGTCAGGGCATGACTTAGGAGCAGCAGAAGGGCCTCTTTGGGATCAGCGTCAGGTTCTTCATTAAAGACATTATCAGGGCCTCTGTTAGGGAGAGCCTCAGGGCCTTATTTATGGACAGCATCAAGGCTTAGTTTTAGTCAGTTTCAGGACCTTGGTAAGACCTGGGTCAGGATATTAACTCAGGATAGTATCAGGATTTTAGATATTGGCGGCAGCTGGGCTTTAGTTAGAAACAGTGTCAGGGCCTGAGTTAGGACTAGCATTATGGCCTTTGTTAGGTATAGTGTCAGGGACTGAGCTAGGAGTTGTGTGAGGGCCTTTGCTAGGGACAGTGTCAGGGCCTGAGCTAGGATGAGCCTCCAGGCCTCAGTTTGGGACAGGTTCACAGCCTTGAGACTAATTTCAGGACGTTATTTAGGGACAGCATCAGGGATTTAGTTAGCATAACAGTAGGCATTCCTACAAGCACCCTTTAAGCCAACACACGCAGATGCAGAAGGAAACCATACACGCTGGTATAAAGGAATATTCCGCAGAAGTTGAGTACATTTTGTTTAAGGTCGGTAGGAGTTTAAACATTATTTTTTTCAGAAAACGAAAGAATTTCATCCTAAAGAATCTCTTTAGATAAATTTGACATTAGCAACGGACAAGGTTACATTCAGGTCTAGGGCTAGTGTCAGGTAATGACCTAGGTTTGGAATCAAGCCCTTAGGTACTTAGAGAATCAGGGCCTAATTTAAGACCTGTGCCAGGGCTTCGGGTAGGGACAGCGTCAGAGCCTGATATAGGGAGAAGGTGAGGGCCTGAGTGAGGCCCCTAGATGCAGACACTGTCAGGGCATGACTTAAGAGCAGCATTCAGGGCGTTTGTGGAGTCAGCATTCGGGTCATAGTGAAAGACATGAGCAGGGCCTGAGTGAGTCAGAGAATCGAGGCCTCAGTTAGGGAAATCTTGAGGTCCTGAGTTAGGCACAGCCTCTCGTCTTCAGTTAAGGACAGCGACAGGCCTTTCTTTGGGACTGTGTCTGGTGGGTGGATAGAAATGTGTCAGGATATTAGCTCAGGATAGTGTCCGGATTTTCATTATTGACTGCAGAAGGTCCCATGTTAGGGACAGATTCTGGGCCTTAGTGAGAGATAGGGTGAAAGTCTTAGTTAGGATCAGTGAGCGACTTAGTTAGGGAGAGTATTAGGGTTTCAATTAGGATAAGATGCAGGACATTAGCTTGGGACAGAGTCACGATCCGAGCCAGGGATAGTGTCAGCCAATGACCTGGGTTGGTGTCAAGACCTTAGTTACTTAGAGAATCAGGGCCTAATTTAGGACCTGTGTCAGGGTTTCGGGTAGGGACAGCGTCAGAGCCTGACTTAGGGAGAACATCTAGGCCTGAGTGCGGCCTAGTGTCAGCCCACTAGCTGGAGTCACAGGGCATGACGTAGGAATAGCATCAGGGCCTTTGTTGGGTCAGCATTCGGGTCATAGTGAAAGAAATGAGCAGGGCCTGTGTTAGTCACAGAATCAAGGCCTCAGTTAGGGAAAGTTTCAGGGCCTGAGTTAGGCACAGCCTCAGGTCTTCACTTAAGGACGGCAACAGGCTTTCTTTTGGAAAGTATCAGGACAGTGGATAGAAAGGAGTCAGGGTAATAGCTCAGGACAGTGTCCGGATTTTAGTTATTGATTGCAGCAGGGACCATTAGGGATATATTCTGGGTGTTGGTGAGAGATAGTGTGAAGGCCCTTGTTAGGTTTAATCAGGGCTTAGTTAGGGATACTATTAGGGTTTCATTTAGGATAAGATGCAGGACATGAGCTTGGGACAGAGTCAGGTTCCGGGCCAGGGATAGCGTCGCGAAATGACCCAGGAAATGCGTGAAGACCTTCGTTATTGAGAGCCTCAGGGCCTTACTTAGGACCAGCGTCAGGGCCTAAATCAGGACCACTGCCAGGTCTTCCTATACAGACAGCGTCAGAGCATAAGGAAGGTACAGCCAAAGGGCCTAAGTGAGGCTTATCTTTAGGGCCTGAGTTCGGGACACTGTCAGGGCATGACTTAGGAGCAGCAGAAGGGCCTCTGTGGGATCAGTGTCAGGTTCTTCATTAAAGACATTATCAGGGTCTCTGTTAGGGAGAGCCTCAGGGCCTCATTTATGGACAGCATCAAGGCTTACTTTTAGTCAGTTTCAGGACCTTGGTAAGACCTGGGTCAGGATATTAACTCAGGATAATATCAGGATTTTAGATATTGGCGGCAGCTGGGCTTTAGTTAGAAACAGTGTCAGGGCCTGAGTTAGGACTAGCATTATAGCCTTTGTTAGGTATAGTCAGGGCCTTTTCTAGGGACAATGTCAGGTTCCGGGCCTTAGTGAGAAGTCGTGTCAAGGCCTTAGGCAGGATTATTCAGGGCCCTAGTTACGGAGAGTGTTAGGGTTTCATTTAGGATAAGATGCAGGACATGAGCTTGGGACAGAGTCAGGTTCCGGGCCAGGGATAGTGTCAGGAAACGACCAAGAGAAAGCGTTAAAACCTTAGTTATTGAGAGCATCGGGGCCTGACTTAGGACCAGAGTCAGGCCCTAAATCACGACCACTGCCCTGGCTTCATATAAGGACAGCATCAGAGCCTAAGTAAGGTACAGCCCAAGTGCCTAAGTGAGGCCTATCTTTAGGATCTGAGTTAGGGAAAGTGTCAGGGCATGACTTAGGAGCAGCAGAAGGGCCTCTGTGGGATCAGCCTGAGGGTCTTCATTAAAGACATTATCAGGGCCTCTGTTAGGGAGAGCCTCAGGACCTCATTTTCGGACAGCATCAAGGCTTACTTTGGGTCAGTTTCAGGACCTTGGTAAGACCTGGGTCAGGATATTAACTCAGGATAGTATCAGGACTTTAGATATTGGCGGCAGTAGGGCCTTAGTTAGAGTCAGTGTCAGGGTCTGAGTTAGGAATATCATTATGGCCTTTGTCAGGTATAGTGTCAGGGAGTGAGCTAGGAGTAGTGTCAGGGTCCGAGTTACGTGTAATGTCAGGGTCTTGGTTAGGGACAGTGTCAGCGCCTGGGTTAGCACGAGTCTCCAGGCCGTAGTTAGGGAGCGGTTCACAGCATCGGGAGTAATTTCAGCGCCTTATTTATGTTCAGCATCAGGGATGATTTAGTTAGCATAAGAGGAGCCATTCCTGCAAGAACCCTGAAGGCCAACACACAAGAATGTAAAAGTGAACCATGCACGCTGCTATGAAGGAATATTCCACAGCAGTTGAGTACACTTTGTTTAAGGTTAACAAGAGTTTAAAAATTATTGTTTTAAGAAACCAATATTCATATGATGAAAGAATTTCATCGTAAAGAATCTCTTTCCCTAAACTTGACATTAGCTAAAGTCAAGATTAGATTAAGGTCTAGGGGTAGTGTCAGTTAATGACCTGGATTTGGTGTCAAGACCTTAGTTACTTAGAGAATCAAGGCCTAAAATTTAGGACCTGCGTCAAGATTTTCGGTAGGGACAGATTCAGACCTGACTTATGGAGAACGTCAAGGCCTGAGTGAGGCCTAGCGTCAGCCTCCTAGCTGCAGACACAGTCAGGGTACGACTTAGGAGCAGCATAAACACCTTGGTTGGGTCAGCGAAAGGTCATAGTGAAAGACATGAGCAGGCCTTGAGTGAGTCACAGAATCAAGGCCTCACTTAGGGAAAGCTTCAGGGCCTGAGTTAGGCACAGTGTCAGGTCTTCACTTAAAGACACCGACCGGTTTGGGACAGTGTCAGGATCGTGCATAGAAATGTGTCAGGAAATTATCTCAGGACAGTGTCCGGATTTTAGTTATTGATTGCAACAGGTGCCATGTTAGGGACAGATTCCGGGCTTTAGTGAGAGATAGTGTCAAGGCCTTTGTTCGGATTGGTCAGGGCTTAGTTAGGGATACTATTAGGGTTTCATTTAGGATAAGATGCAGGACATGAGCTTGGGACAGACTCATGATCCGAGCCAGGGATAGTGTCAGAAAATGACCTGGGTTGGTGTCAAGACCTTAGTTATTTAGAGAATCAGGGCCTAATTTAGGACCTGTGTCAGGGCTTCGGGTAGGGACAGCGTCAGAGCCTGACTTAGGGAGAACGTCTAGGCCTGAGTGAGGCCTAGTGCCAGCCCACCTGCTGGAGACACAGTCAGGGCATGACGTAGGAACAGCATCAGGGCCTTTGTGGGGTCAGCATGCAGGTCATAGTGAAAGACATGAACAGGGCCTGTGTTAGTCACAGAATCAAGGCCTCAGTCAGGGAAAGCTTCAGGGCCTGAGTTAGGAACAGCCTCAGGTCTTCACTTAAGGACGGCAACAGGCTTTCTTTTGGAAAGTATCAGAACAGTGGATAGAAATGAGTCAGGATATTAGCTCAGGACAGTGTCCGGATTTTAGTTATTGATTGCAACAGGTCCCATGTTAGGGACAGATTCCGGGCTTTAGTGAGAGATAGTGTCAAGGCCTTTGTTCGGATTAGTCAGGGCTTAGTTAGGGATACTATTAGGGTTTCATTTAGGATAAGATGCAGGACATGAGCTTGGGACAGAGTCAGGTTCCGGGCCAGGGATAACGTCACGAAATGACCCAGGAAAAGCGTGAAGACCTTCGTTATTGAGAGCCTCAGGGCCTTACTTAGGACCAGCGTGAGGGCCTAAATCAGGACCACTGCCAGGGCTTCCTATACAGACAGCGTCAGAGCATAAGGAAGGTACAGCCAAAGGGCCTAAGTGAGGCTTATCTTTAGTTCCTGAGTTCGGGACACTGTCAGGGCAAGACATAGGAGCTGCAGAAGAGCCTCTGTGGCATCAGCGTGAGGGTCTTCACTAAAGACATTATCAGGGCCTCTGTTACTGAGAGCCTCAGGGCCTCATTTTCAGACAGCATCAAGGCTTACTTTGGGTCAGTTTCAGGACCTTGGTAAGACCTGGGTCAGGATATTAACTCAGGATAATATCAGGACTTTAGATATTGGCGGCAGTAGGGCCTTAGTTAGAGTCAGTGTCAGGGTCTGAGTTAGGAATATCATTATGGGCTTTGTTAGGTAATAGTGTCAGGGAGTGAGCTAGGAGTAGTGTCAGGGTCCGAGTTACGTGTAATGTCAGGGTCTTGGTTTGGGACAGTGTCAGGGCCTGGTTTAGCACGAGTCTCCAGGCCGTAGTTAGGGACAGGTTCAGAGCATCGGGAGTAATTTCAGCGCCTTATTTATGTTCAGCATCAGGGATGATTTAGTTAGCATAAGAGGAGCCATTCCTGCAAGAACCTTGAAGGCCAACACACAAGAATGTAAAAGTGAACCATGCATGCTGCTATGAAGGAATATTCCACAGCAGTTGAGTACACTTTGTTTAAGGTTAACAAGAGTTTAAAAATTATTGTTTTAAGAAACCAATATTCATATGATGAAAGAATTTCATCGTAAAGAATCTCTTTCCCTAAACTTGACATTAGCTAAAGTCAAGATTAGATTAAGGTCTAGGGGTAGTGTCAGTTAATGACCTAGTTTTAGTGTCAAGACCTTACTTACTTAGAGAATCAAGGCCTAAAATTTAGGACCTGCGTCAAGATTTTCGGTAGGGACAGCGTCAGACCTGACTTATGGAGAACTTCAGGGCCTGAGTGAGGCCTAGCGTCATCCCCGTAGCTGTAGACACAGTCAGGGCATGACTTAGGAGCAGCATAAACACCTTGGTTGGGTCAGCGAAAGGTCATAGTGAAAGACATGAGCAGGCCTTGAGTGAGTCACAGAATCAAGGCCTCCGTTAGGGAAAGCTTCAGGGCCTGAGTTAGGCACAGTGTCTGGTCTTCACTTAAAGACACCGACCGGTTTGGGACAGTGTCAGGATCGTGCATAGAAATGTGTCAGGAAAGTATCTCAGGACAGTGTCCGGATTTTAGTTATTGATTGCAACAGGTCCCATGTTAGGGACAGATTCCGGGCTTTAGTGAGAGATAGTGTCAAGGCCTTTGTTCGGATTGGTCAGGGCTTAGTTAGGCATACTATTAGGGTTTCATTTAGGATAAGATGCAGGACATTAGCTTGGGACAGAGTCAGGTTCCGGGCCAGGGATAACGTCACGAAATGACCCAGGAAAAGCGTGAAGACCTTCGTTATTGCGAGCCTCAGGGCCTTACTTAGGACCAGCGTGAGGGCCTAAATCAGGACCACTGCCAGGGCTTCCTATACAGACAGCGTCAGAGCATAAGGAAGGTACAGCCAAAGGGCCTAAGTGAGGCTTATCTTTAGGGCCTGAGTTCGGGACACTGTCAGGGCATGACTTAGGAGCAGCAGAAGGGCCTCTTTGGGATCAGCGTCAGGTTCTTCATTAAAGACATTATCAGGGCCTCTGTTAGGGAGAGCCTCAGGGCCTTATTTATGGACAGCATCAAGGCTTAGTTTTAGTCAGTTTCAGGACCTTGGTAAGACCTGGGTCAGGATATTAACTCAGGATAGTATCAGGATTTTAGATATTGGCGGCAGCTGGGCTTTAGTTAGAAACAGTGTCAGGGCCTGAGTTAGGACTAGCATTATGGCCTTTGTTAGGTATAGTGTCAGGGACTGAGCTAGGAGTTGTGTGAGGGCCTTTGCTAGGGACAGTGTCAGGGCCTGAGCTAGGATGAGCCTCCAGGCCTCAGTTTGGGACAGGTTCACAGCCTTGAGACTAATTTCAGGACGTTATTTAGGGACAGCATCAGGGATTTAGTTAGCATAACAGTAGGCATTCCTACAAGCACCCTTTAAGCCAACACACGCAGATGCAGAAGGAAACCATACACGCTGGTATAAAGGAATATTCCGCAGAAGTTGAGTACATTTTGTTTAAGGTCGGTAAGAGTTTAAACATTATTTTTTTCAGAAAACTCTATTCAGAAGATGAAAGAATTTCATCCTAAAGAATCTCTTTAGATAAATTTGACATTAGCAACGGACAAGGTTACATTCAGGTCTAGGGCTAGTGTCAGGTAATGACCTAGGTTTGGAATCAAGCCCTTAGGTACTTAGAGAATCAGGGCCTAATTTAAGACCTGTGCCAGGGCTTCGGGTAGGGACAGCGTCAGAGCCTGATATAGGGAGAAGGTGAGGGCCTGAGTGAGGCCCCTAGATGCAGACACTGTCAGGGCATGACTTAAGAGCAGCATTCAGGGCGTTTGTGGAGTCAGCATTCGGGTCATAGTGAAAGACATGAGCAGGGCCTGAGTGAGTCAGAGAATCGAGGCCTCAGTTAGGGAAATCTTGAGGTCCTGAGTTAGGCACAGCCTCTCGTCTTCAGTTAAGGACAGCGACAGGCCTTTCTTTGGGACTGTGTCTGGTGGGTGGATAGAAATGTGTCAGGATATTAGCTCAGGATAGTGTCCGGATTTTCATTATTGACTGCAGAAGGTCCCATGTTAGGGACAGATTCTGGGCCTTAGTGAGAGATAGGGTGAAAGTCTTAGTTAGGATCAGTGAGCGACTTAGTTAGGGAGAGTATTAGGGTTTCAATTAGGATAAGATGCAGGACATTAGCTTGGGACAGAGTCACGATCCGAGCCAGGGATAGTGTCAGCCAATGACCTGGGTTGGTGTCAAGACCTTAGTTACTTAGAGAATCAGGGCCTAATTTAGGACCTGTGTCAGGGTTTCGGGTAGGGACAGCGTCAGAGCCTGACTTAGGGAGAACATCTAGGCCTGAGTGCGGCCTAGTGTCAGCCCACTAGCTGGAGTCACAGGGCATGACGTAGGAATAGCATCAGGGCCTTTGTTGGGTCAGCATTCGGGTCATAGTGAAAGAAATGAGCAGGGCCTGTGTTAGTCACAGAATCAAGGCCTCAGTTAGGGAAAGTTTCAGGGCCTGAGTTAGGCACAGCCTCAGGTCTTCACTTAAGGACGGCAACAGGCTTTCTTTTGGAAAGTATCAGGACAGTGGATAGAAAGGAGTCAGGGTAATAGCTCAGGACAGTGTCCGGATTTTAGTTATTGATTGCAGCAGGGACCATTAGGGATATATTCTGGGTGTTGGTGAGAGATAGTGTGAAGGCCCTTGTTAGGTTTAATCAGGGCTTAGTTAGGGATACTATTAGGGTTTCATTTAGGATAAGATGCAGGACATGAGCTTGGGACAGAGTCAGGTTCCGGGCCAGGGATAGCGTCGCGAAATGACCCAGGAAATGCGTGAAGACCTTCGTTATTGAGAGCCTCAGGGCCTTACTTAGGACCAGCGTCAGGGCCTAAATCAGGACCACTGCCAGGTCTTCCTATACAGACAGCGTCAGAGCATAAGGAAGGTACAGCCAAAGGGCCTAAGTGAGGCTTATCTTTAGGGCCTGAGTTCGGGACACTGTCAGGGCATGACTTAGGAGCAGCAGAAGGGCCTCTGTGGGATCAGTGTCAGGTTCTTCATTAAAGACATTATCAGGGTCTCTGTTAGGGAGAGCCTCAGGGCCTCATTTATGGACAGCATCAAGGCTTACTTTTAGTCAGTTTCAGGACCTTGGTAAGACCTGGGTCAGGATATTAACTCAGGATAATATCAGGATTTTAGATATTGGCGGCAGCTGGGCTTTAGTTAGAAACAGTGTCAGGGCCTGAGTTAGGACTAGCATTATAGCCTTTGTTAGGTATAGTCAGGGCCTTTTCTAGGGACAATGTCAGGTTCCGGGCCTTAGTGAGAAGTCGTGTCAAGGCCTTAGGCAGGATTATTCAGGGCCCTAGTTACGGAGAGTGTTAGGGTTTCATTTAGGATAAGATGCAGGACATGAGCTTGGGACAGAGTCAGGTTCCGGGCCAGGGATAGTGTCAGGAAACGACCAAGAGAAAGCGTTAAAACCTTAGTTATTGAGAGCATCGGGGCCTGACTTAGGACCAGAGTCAGGCCCTAAATCACGACCACTGCCCTGGCTTCATATAAGGACAGCATCAGAGCCTAAGTAAGGTACAGCCCAAGTGCCTAAGTGAGGCCTATCTTTAGGATCTGAGTTAGGGAAAGTGTCAGGGCATGACTTAGGAGCAGCAGAAGGGCCTCTGTGGGATCAGCCTGAGGGTCTTCATTAAAGACATTATCAGGGCCTCTGTTAGGGAGAGCCTCAGGACCTCATTTTCGGACAGCATCAAGGCTTACTTTGGGTCAGTTTCAGGACCTTGGTAAGACCTGGGTCAGGATATTAACTCAGGATAGTATCAGGACTTTAGATATTGGCGGCAGTAGGGCCTTAGTTAGAGTCAGTGTCAGGGTCTGAGTTAGGAATATCATTATGGCCTTTGTCAGGTATAGTGTCAGGGAGTGAGCTAGGAGTAGTGTCAGGGTCCGAGTTACGTGTAATGTCAGGGTCTTGGTTAGGGACAGTGTCAGCGCCTGGGTTAGCACGAGTCTCCAGGCCGTAGTTAGGGAGCGGTTCACAGCATCGGGAGTAATTTCAGCGCCTTATTTATGTTCAGCATCAGGGATGATTTAGTTAGCATAAGAGGAGCCATTCCTGCAAGAACCCTGAAGGCCAACACACAAGAATGTAAAAGTGAACCATGCACGCTGCTATGAAGGAATATTCCACAGCAGTTGAGTACACTTTGTTTAAGGTTAACAAGAGTTTAAAAATTATTGTTTTAAGAAACCAATATTCATATGATGAAAGAATTTCATCGTAAAGAATCTCTTTCCCTAAACTTGACATTAGCTAAAGTCAAGATTAGATTAAGGTCTAGGGGTAGTGTCAGTTAATGACCTGGATTTGGTGTCAAGACCTTAGTTACTTAGAGAATCAAGGCCTAAAATTTAGGACCTGCGTCAAGATTTTCGGTAGGGACAGATTCAGACCTGACTTATGGAGAACGTCAAGGCCTGAGTGAGGCCTAGCGTCAGCCCCCTAGCTGCAGACACAGTCAGGGTACGACTTAGGAGCAGCATAAACACCTTGGTTGGGTCAGCGAAAGGTCATAGTGAAAGACATGAGCAGGCCTTGAGTGAGTCACAGAATCAAGGCCTCACTTAGGGAAAGCTTCAGGGCCTGAGTTAGGCACAGTGTCAGGTCTTCACTTAAAGACACCGACCGGTTTGGGACAGTGTCAGGATCGTGCATAGAAATGTGTCAGGAAATTATCTCAGGACAGTGTCCGGATTTTAGTTATTGATTGCAACAGGTGCCATGTTAGGGACAGATTCCGGGCTTTAGTGAGAGATAGTGTCAAGGCCTTTGTTCGGATTGGTCAGGGCTTAGTTAGGGATACTATTAGGGTTTCATTTATTATAAGATGCAGGACATGAGCTTGGGACAGAGTCAGGTTCCGGGCCAGGGATAGCGTCACGAAATGACCCAGGAAAAGCGTGAAGACCTTCGTTATTGAGAGCCTCAGGGCCTTACTTAGGACCAGCGTGAGGGCCTAAATCAGGACCACTGCCAGGGCTTCCTATACAGACAGCGTCAGAGCATAAGGAAGGTACAGCCAAAGGGCCTAAGTGAGGCTTCTCTTTAGGGCCTGAGTTCGGGACACTGTCAGGGCATGACTTAGGAGCAGCAGAAGGGCCTCTGTGGGATCAGCGTCAGGTTCTTCATTAAAGACATTATCAGGGCCTCTGTTAGGGAGAGCCTCAGGGCCTCATTTATGGACAGCATCAAGGCTTACTTTGGGTCAGTTTCAGGACCTTGGTAAGACCTGGGTCAGGATATTAACTCAGGATAATATCAGGATTTTAGATATTGGCGGCAGCTGGGCTGTAGTTAGAAACAGTGTCAGGGCCTGAGTTAGGACTAGCATTATAGCCTTTGTTAGGTATAGTGTCAGGGACTGAGCTAGGAGTTGTGTCAGGGCCTGAGCTAGGATGAGCCTCCAGGCCTCAGTTTGGGAGGGGTTCACAGCCTTGGGAGGAGTTTCCTGAATTTAATTAGGGAAAACATCAGGGATTTAGCATAATAAGAGTTAGTTCGTTAGCATAAGAGGAGGTATTCCTACAAGCACCCTGAAAGCCAACACAGGCAAATGCAGAAGTAAACCAGGCAGGCTGGTATAAAGGAATATTCCACAGAAGTTGAGTACATTTTGTTTAAGTTCAGTAAGAGTTTAAACATTATTTTTTTCAGAAAACTCTATTCAGAAGATGAAAGAATTTCATCCTAAAGAATCTCTTTAGCTAAATTTAACATTAGCAAAAGAGAAGTTTACGTTCAGGTCTAGGGCTAGTGTCAGGTAATGACCTAGGTTTGGAATCAAGCCCTTAGTTACTTATAGAATCAGGGCCTAATTTAGGATCTGTGCCAGGGCTTCGGGTAGGGACAGTGTCAGAGCCTGGTATAGGGAGAAAGTGAGGGCCTGAGTGAGGCCTAGCATCAGGCCCCTAGATGCAGACACTGTCAGGGCATGACTTAGGAGCAGCATCAGGGCGTTTGTGGAGTCAGCATTCGGGTCATAGTGAAAGACATGAGCAGGGCTTGAGTGAGTCACAGAATCAAGGCCTGGGTTAAGGAAAGCTTCAGGGCCTGAGTTAGGCACAGCCTCACGTCTTCAGTTAAGGAGAGCGACAGGGCTCTCTTTGGGACAGTGTCAGAACCTTGGATAGAAATGTGTCAGCATATTAGCTCAGGATAGTGTCCGGATTTTAGTTATTGATTGCAGCAGGACCCATGTTAGGGACAGATTCCAGGCCTTAGTGAGAGATAGTGTCAAGACCTTAGTTACTGAGAGCATCAGGGCCTTCTTTAGAAGCAATGTTAGGGCTTCATGTAAAAATCGCATCCCGGACTGGCTTGGGGTGAGCGACAGGGCCTGAGTGAGGCCTAGCGTCATTCCTGTAGGTGGGGACACTGTCAGGGCGTGACACAGGAGCAGCATCAGTGCCGTTGTTGGATCAGCATTATGGTCTTCGTTAAAGACATGAGCAGGCCTTCTGTTAGGGACAGCGTCACGGCTTACTTAGCGATATTTTCAGGACCTTAGTAAGAGATGGGATAGTAAATTAGCTGAGGATAGTGTGAGGACTTTAGATATTGATGGCATCAGGGCCTTAGTTAGGGACAGTGTCAGGCCTTGAGTTAGGCCTAACATCCAGGCCTTAGTTAGGGACAGTGTCACGGCATGGGGACTCAATTCAGGTCCTGACATGGGCACAGCATAAGGGCTTCAGTTAGCATAAGAGGCAGGACATTAGCTAGGGACAGGGTTAGGGTAAAGTCTAGGGATTGTGTCAGCAAATGACCTCGGGATAGTGTCAAGACCTTAGTTACTGAGAACCTGAGGGCCTTATTTAGGACCAGCATCAGGACCGGACTTAGGGCAAGAAACAGGGCCTGAGTGAGGCCCAGCTTCAGGCCCCTAGCTGGAGACAGTGTCAGGGCATGACGTCGAAGCAGCATCCGGGCCTTGGTTGGGTCAGCATTCGGGTCATAGTTAAGGACATGAGCAGGGCCTGAGTGCGTCAGAGAATCGAGGCCTCCGTTAGGGAAAGCTTCAGGGCCTGAGTTAGGCACAGCCTCAGGTCTTCATTTAAGGACAGCGACAGGCCTTTCTTTGGGACTGTGTCAGGTCCGTGGATAGAAAAGTGTCAGCATATTAGCTCAGGATAGTGTCCGGATTTTCATTATTGATTGCAGCAGGGCCCATGTTAGGGATAGATTCTGGGCCTTAGTGAGAGATAGGGTCAATGCCTTAATTAGGATTAGTCCGGGCCTTAGTTAAGGAGAGTATTAGGGTTTCAATTAGGATAAGATGCAGGACATTACCTTGGGACAGAGTCATGATCCGAGCCAGGGATAGTGTCAGAAAATGACCTGGGTTGGTGTCAAGACCTTAGTTATTTAGAGAATCAGGGCCTAATTTAGGACCTGTGTCAGGGCTTCGGGTAGGGACATCGTCAGAGCCTGACTTAGGGAGAACGTCTAGGCCTGAGTGAGGCCTAGTGCCAGCCCACCTGCTGGAGACACAGTCAGGGCATGACGTAGGAACAGCATCAGGGCCTTTGTGGGGTCAGCATGCAGGTCATAGTGAAAGACATGAACAGGGCCTGTGTTAGTCACAGAATCAAGGCCTCAGTTAGGGAAAGCTGCAGGGCCTGAGTTAGGCACAGCCTCAGGTCTTCACTTAAGGACGGCAACAGGCTTTCTTTTGGAAAGTATCAGGACAGTGGCTAGAAATGTGTCAGGATATTAGCTCTGGACAGTGTCCTTTTTTTAGTTATTAATTGCAGCAGGGACCATTAGGGACAGATTCCGGGCGCTCGTGAGAGATAGTGTGAAGGCCTTTGTTCGGATTCGTCAGGGCTTAGTTAGGGATACTATTAGGGTTTCATTTAGGATAAGATGCAGGACATGAGCTTGGGACAGAGTCAGGTTCCGGGCCAGGGATAGCGTCACGAAATGACCCAGGAAAAGCGTGAAGACCTTCGTTATTGAGAGCCTCAGGGCCTTACTTAGGACCAGCGTGAGGGCCTAAATCAGGACCACTGCCAGGGCTTCCTATACAGACAGCGTCAGAGCATAAGGAAGGTACAGCCAAAGGGCCTAAGTGAGGCTTATCTTTAGGGCCTGAGTTCGGGACACTGTCAGGGCATGACTTAGGAGCAGCAGAAGGGCCTCTGTGGGATCAGCGTGAGGGTCTTCACTAAAGACATTATCAGGGCCTCTGTTAGGGAGAGCCTCAGGGCCTCATTTTCAGACAGCATCAAGGCTTACTTTGGGTCAGTTTCAGGACCTTGGTAAGACCTGGGTCAGGATATTAACTCAGGATAGCATCAGGACTTTAGATATTGGCGGCAGCAGGGCCTTAGTTAGAGTCAGTGTCAGGGTGTGAGTTAGGAATATCATTATGGGCTTTGTTAGGTAATAGTGTCAGGGAGTGAGCTAGGAGTAGTGTCAGGGTCCGAGTTACGTGTAATGTCAGGGTCTTGGTTTGGGACAGTGTCAGGGCCTGGTTTAGCACGAGTCTCCAGGCCGTAGTTAGGGACAGGTTCAGAGCATCGGGAGTAATTTCAGCGCCTTATTTATGTTCAGCATCAGGGATGATTTAGTTAGCATAAGAGGAGCCATTCCTGCAAGAACCTTGAAGGCCAACACACAAGAATGTAAAAGTGAACCATGCATGCTGCTATGAAGGAATATTCCACAGCAGTTGAGTACACTTTGTTTAAGGTTAACAAGAGTTTAAAAATTATTGTTTTAAGAAACCAATATTCATATGATGAAAGAATTTCATCGTAAAGAATCTCTTTCCCTAAACTTGACATTAGCTAAAGTCAAGATTAGATTAAGGTCTAGGGGTAGTGTCAGTTAATGACCTAGTTTTAGTGTCAAGACCTTACTTACTTAGAGAATCAAGGCCTAAAATTTAGGACCTGCGTCAAGATTTTCGGTAGGGACAGCGTCAGACCTGACTTATGGAGAACTTCAGGGCCTGAGTGAGGCCTAGCGTCATCCCCGTAGCTGTAGACACAGTCAGGGCATGACTTAGGAGCAGCATAAACACCTTGGTTGGGTCAGCGAAAGGTCATAGTGAAAGACATGAGCAGGCCTTGAGTGAGTCACAGAATCAAGGCCTCCGTTAGGGAAAGCTTCAGGGCCTGAGTTAGGCACAGTGTCTGGTCTTCACTTAAAGACACCGACCGGTTTGGGACAGTGTCAGGATCGTGCATAGAAATGTGTCAGGAAAGTATCTCAGGACAGTGTCCGGATTTTAGTTATTGATTGCAACAGGTCCCATGTTAGGGACAGATTCCGGGCTTTAGTGAGAGATAGTGTCAAGGCCTTTGTTCGGATTGGTCAGGGCTTAGTTAGGCATACTATTAGGGTTTCATTTAGGATAAGATGCAGGACATTAGCTTGGGACAGAGTCAGGTTCCGGGCCAGGGATAACGTCACGAAATGACCCAGGAAAAGCGTGAAGACCTTCGTTATTGCGAGCCTCAGGGCCTTACTTAGGACCAGCGTGAGGGCCTAAATCAGGACCACTGCCAGGGCTTCCTATACAGACAGCGTCAGAGCATAAGGAAGGTACAGCCAAAGGGCCTAAGTGAGGCTTATCTTTAGGGCCTGAGTTCGGGACACTGTCAGGGCATGACTTAGGAGCAGCAGAAGGGCCTCTTTGGGATCAGCGTCAGGTTCTTCATTAAAGACATTATCAGGGCCTCTGTTAGGGAGAGCCTCAGGGCCTTATTTATGGACAGCATCAAGGCTTAGTTTTAGTCAGTTTCAGGACCTTGGTAAGACCTGGGTCAGGATATTAACTCAGGATAGTATCAGGATTTTAGATATTGGCGGCAGCTGGGCTTTAGTTAGAAACAGTGTCAGGGCCTGAGTTAGGACTAGCATTATGGCCTTTGTTAGGTATAGTGTCAGGGACTGAGCTAGGAGTTGTGTGAGGGCCTTTGCTAGGGACAGTGTCAGGGCCTGAGCTAGGATGAGCCTCCAGGCCTCAGTTTGGGACAGGTTCACAGCCTTGAGACTAATTTCAGGACGTTATTTAGGGACAGCATCAGGGATTTAGTTAGCATAACAGTAGGCATTCCTACAAGCACCCTTTAAGCCAACACACGCAGATGCAGAAGGAAACCATACACGCTGGTATAAAGGAATATTCCGCAGAAGTTGAGTACATTTTGTTTAAGGTCGGTAAGAGTTTAAACATTATTTTTTTCAGAAAACTCTATTCAGAAGATGAAAGAATTTCATCCTAAAGAATCTCTTTAGATAAATTTGACATTAGCAACGGACAAGGTTACATTCAGGTCTAGGGCTAGTGTCAGGTAATGACCTAGGTTTGGAATCAAGCCCTTAGGTACTTAGAGAATCAGGGCCTAATTTAAGACCTGTGCCAGGGCTTCGGGTAGGGACAGCGTCAGAGCCTGATATAGGGAGAAGGTGAGGGCCTGAGTGAGGCCCCTAGATGCAGACACTGTCAGGGCATGACTTAAGAGCAGCATTCAGGGCGTTTGTGGAGTCAGCATTCGGGTCATAGTGAAAGACATGAGCAGGGCCTGAGTGAGTCAGAGAATCGAGGCCTCAGTTAGGGAAATCTTGAGGTCCTGAGTTAGGCACAGCCTCTCGTCTTCAGTTAAGGACAGCGACAGGCCTTTCTTTGGGACTGTGTCTGGTGGGTGGATAGAAATGTGTCAGGATATTAGCTCAGGATAGTGTCCGGATTTTCATTATTGACTGCAGAAGGTCCCATGTTAGGGACAGATTCTGGGCCTTAGTGAGAGATAGGGTGAAAGTCTTAGTTAGGATCAGTGAGCGACTTAGTTAGGGAGAGTATTAGGGTTTCAATTAGGATAAGATGCAGGACATTAGCTTGGGACAGAGTCACGATCCGAGCCAGGGATAGTGTCAGCCAATGACCTGGGTTGGTGTCAAGACCTTAGTTACTTAGAGAATCAGGGCCTAATTTAGGACCTGTGTCAGGGTTTCGGGTAGGGACAGCGTCAGAGCCTGACTTAGGGAGAACATCTAGGCCTGAGTGCGGCCTAGTGTCAGCCCACTAGCTGGAGTCACAGGGCATGACGTAGGAATAGCATCAGGGCCTTTGTTGGGTCAGCATTCGGGTCATAGTGAAAGAAATGAGCAGGGCCTGTGTTAGTCACAGAATCAAGGCCTCAGTTAGAGAAAGTTTCAGGGCCTGAGTTAGGCACAGCCTCAGGTCTTCACTTAAGGACGGCAACAGGCTTTCTTTTGGAAAGTATCAGGACAGTGGATAGAAAGGAGTCAGGGTAATAGCTCAGGACAGTGTCCGGATTTTAGTTATTGATTGCAGCAGGGACCATTAGGGATATATTCTGGGTGTTGGTGAGAGATAGTGTGAAGGCCCTTGTTAGGTTTAATCAGGGCTTAGTTAGGGATACTATTAGGGTTTCATTTAGGATAAGATGCAGGACATGAGCTTGGGACAGAGTCAGGTTCCGGGCCAGGGATAGCGTCGCGAAATGACCCAGGAAATGCGTGAAGACCTTCGTTATTGAGAGCCTCAGGGCCTTACTTAGGACCAGCGTCAGGGCCTAAATCAGGACCACTGCCAGGTCTTCCTATACAGACAGCGTCAGAGCATAAGGAAGGTACAGCCAAAGGGCCTAAGTGAGGCTTATCTTTAGGGCCTGAGTTCGGGACACTGTCAGGGCATGACTTAGGAGCAGCAGAAGGGCCTCTGTGGGATCAGTGTCAGGTTCTTCATTAAAGACATTATCAGGGTCTCTGTTAGGGAGAGCCTCAGGGCCTCATTTATGGACAGCATCAAGGCTTACTTTTAGTCAGTTTCAGGACCTTGGTAAGACCTGGGTCAGGATATTAACTCAGGATAATATCAGGATTTTAGATATTGGCGGCAGCTGGGCTTTAGTTAGAAACAGTGTCAGGGCCTGAGTTAGGACTAGCATTATAGCCTTTGTTAGGTATAGTCAGGGCCTTTTCTAGGGACAATGTCAGGTTCCGGGCCTTAGTGAGAAGTCGTGTCAAGGCCTTAGGCAGGATTATTCAGGGCCCTAGTTACGGAGAGTGTTAGGGTTTCATTTAGGATAAGATGCAGGACATGAGCTTGGGACAGAGTCAGGTTCCGGGCCAGGGATAGTGTCAGGAAACGACCAAGAGAAAGCGTTAAAACCTTAGTTATTGAGAGCATCGGGGCCTGACTTAGGACCAGAGTCAGGCCCTAAATCACGACCACTGCCCTGGCTTCATATAAGGACAGCATCAGAGCCTAAGTAAGGTACAGCCCAAGTGCCTAAGTGAGGCCTATCTTTAGGATCTGAGTTAGGGAAAGTGTCAGGGCATGACTTAGGAGCAGCAGAAGGGCCTCTGTGGGATCAGCCTGAGGGTCTTCATTAAAGACATTATCAGGGCCTCTGTTAGGGAGAGCCTCAGGACCTCATTTTCGGACAGCATCAAGGCTTACTTTGGGTCAGTTTCAGGACCTTGGTAAGACCTGGGTCAGGATATTAACTCAGGATAGTATCAGGACTTTAGATATTGGCGGCAGTAGGGCCTTAGTTAGAGTCAGTGTCAGGGTCTGAGTTAGGAATATCATTATGGCCTTTGTCAGGTATAGTGTCAGGGAGTGAGCTAGGAGTAGTGTCAGGGTCCGAGTTACGTGTAATGTCAGGGTCTTGGTTAGGGACAGTGTCAGCGCCTGGGTTAGCACGAGTCTCCAGGCCGTAGTTAGGGAGCGGTTCACAGCATCGGGAGTAATTTCAGCGCCTTATTTATGTTCAGCATCAGGGATGATTTAGTTAGCATAAGAGGAGCCATTCCTGCAAGAACCCTGAAGGCCAACACACAAGAATGTAAAAGTGAACCATGCACGCTGCTATGAAGGAATATTCCACAGCAGTTGAGTACACTTTGTTTAAGGTTAACAAGAGTTTAAAAATTATTGTTTTAAGAAACCAATATTCATATGATGAAAGAATTTCATCGTAAAGAATCTCTTTCCCTAAACTTGACATTAGCTAAAGTCAAGATTAGATTAAGGTCTAGGGGTAGTGTCAGTTAATGACCTGGATTTGGTGTCAAGACCTTAGTTACTTAGAGAATCAAGGCCTAAAATTTAGGACCTGCGTCAAGATTTTCGGTAGGGACAGATTCAGACCTGACTTATGGAGAACGTCAAGGCCTGAGTGAGGCCTAGCGTCAGCCTCCTAGCTGCAGACACAGTCAGGGTACGACTTAGGAGCAGCATAAACACCTTGGTTGGGTCAGCGAAAGGTCATAGTGAAAGACATGAGCAGGCCTTGAGTGAGTCACAGAATCAAGGCCTCCGTTAGGCAAAGCTTCAGGGCCTGAGTTAGGCACAGTGTCAGGTCTTCACTTAAAGACACCGACCGGTTTGGGACAGTGTCAGGATCGTGCATAGAAATGTGTCAGGAAATTATCTCAGGACAGTGTCCGGATTTTAGTTATTGATTGCAACAGGTGCCATGTTAGGGACAGATTCCGGGCTTTAGTGAGAGATAGTGTCAAGGCCTTTGTTCGGATTGGTCAGGGCTTAGTTAGGGATACTATTAGGGTTTCATTTAGGATAAGATGCAGGACATGAGCTTGGGACAGACTCATGATCCGAGCCAGGGATAGTGTCAGAAAATGACCTGGGTTGGTGTCAAGACCTTAGTTATTTAGAGAATCAGGGCCTAATTTAGGACCTGTGTCAGGGCTTCGGGTAGGGACAGCGTCAGAGCCTGACTTAGGGAGAACGTCTAGGCCTGAGTGAGGCCTAGTGCCAGCCCACCTGCTGGAGACACAGTCAGGGCATGACGTAGGAACAGCATCAGGGCCTTTGTGGGGTCAGCATGCAGGTCATAGTGAAAGACATGAACAGGGCCTGTGTTAGTCACAGAATCAAGGCCTCAGTCAGGGAAAGCTTCAGGGCCTGAGTTAGGAACAGCCTCAGGTCTTCACTTAAGGACGGCAACAGGCTTTCTTTTGGAAAGTATCAGAACAGTGGATAGAAATGAGTCAGGATATTAGCTCAGGACAGTGTCCGGATTTTAGTTATTGATTGCAACAGGTCCCATGTTAGGGACAGATTCCGGGCTTTAGTGAGAGATAGTGTCAAGGCCTTTGTTCGGATTAGTCAGGGCTTAGTTAGGGATACTATTAGGGTTTCATTTAGGATAAGATGCAGGACATGAGCTTGGGACAGAGTCAGGTTCCGGGCCAGGGATAACGTCACGAAATGACCCAGGAAAAGCGTGAAGACCTTCGTTATTGAGAGCCTCAGGGCCTTACTTAGGACCAGCGTGAGGGCCTAAATCAGGACCACTGCCAGGGCTTCCTATACAGACAGCGTCAGAGCATAAGGAAGGTACAGCCAAAGGGCCTAAGTGAGGCTTATCTTTAGTTCCTGAGTTCGGGACACTGTCAGGGCAAGACATAGGAGCTGCAGAAGAGCCTCTGTGGCATCAGCGTGAGGGTCTTCACTAAAGACATTATCAGGGCCTCTGTTACTGAGAGCCTCAGGGCCTCATTTTCAGACAGCATCAAGGCTTACTTTGGGTCAGTTTCAGGACCTTGGTAAGACCTGGGTCAGGATATTAACTCAGGATAATATCAGGACTTTAGATATTGGCGGCAGTAGGGCCTTAGTTAGAGTCAGTGTCAGGGTCTGAGTTAGGAATATCATTATGGGCTTTGTTAGGTAATAGTGTCAGGGAGTGAGCTAGGAGTAGTGTCAGGGTCCGAGTTACGTGTAATGTCAGGGTCTTGGTTTGGGACAGTGTCAGGGCCTGGTTTAGCACGAGTCTCCAGGCCGTAGTTAGGGACAGGTTCAGAGCATCGGGAGTAATTTCAGCGCCTTATTTATGTTCAGCATCAGGGATGATTTAGTTAGCATAAGAGGAGCCATTCCTGCAAGAACCTTGAAGGCCAACACACAAGAATGTAAAAGTGAACCATGCATGCTGCTATGAAGGAATATTCCACAGCAGTTGAGTACACTTTGTTTAAGGTTAACAAGAGTTTAAAAATTATTGTTTTAAGAAACCAATATTCATATGATGAAAGAATTTCATCGTAAAGAATCTCTTTCCCTAAACTTGACATTAGCTAAAGTCAAGATTAGATTAAGGTCTAGGGGTAGTGTCAGTTAATGACCTAGTTTTAGTGTCAAGACCTTACTTACTTAGAGAATCAAGGCCTAAAATTTAGGACCTGCGTCAAGATTTTCGGTAGGGACAGCGTCAGACCTGACTTATGGAGAACTTCAGGGCCTGAGTGAGGCCTAGCGTCATCCCCGTAGCTGTAGACACAGTCAGGGCATGACTTAGGAGCAGCATAAACACCTTGGTTGGGTCAGCGAAAGGTCATAGTGAAAGACATGAGCAGGCCTTGAGTGAGTCACAGAATCAAGGCCTCCGTTAGGGAAAGCTTCAGGGCCTGAGTTAGGCACAGTGTCTGGTCTTCACTTAAAGACACCGACCGGTTTGGGACAGTGTCAGGATCGTGCATAGAAATGTGTCAGGAAAGTATCTCAGGACAGTGTCCGGATTTTAGTTATTGATTGCAACAGGTCCCATGTTAGGGACAGATTCCGGGCTTTAGTGAGAGATAGTGTCAAGGCCTTTGTTCGGATTGGTCAGGGCTTAGTTAGGCATACTATTAGGGTTTCATTTAGGATAAGATGCAGGACATTAGCTTGGGACAGAGTCAGGTTCCGGGCCAGGGATAACGTCACGAAATGACCCAGGAAAAGCGTGAAGACCTTCGTTATTGCGAGCCTCAGGGCCTTACTTAGGACCAGCGTGAGGGCCTAAATCAGGACCACTGCCAGGGCTTCCTATACAGACAGCGTCAGAGCATAAGGAAGGTACAGCCAAAGGGCCTAAGTGAGGCTTATCTTTAGGGCCTGAGTTCGGGACACTGTCAGGGCATGACTTAGGAGCAGCAGAAGGGCCTCTTTGGGATCAGCGTCAGGTTCTTCATTAAAGACATTATCAGGGCCTCTGTTAGGGAGAGCCTCAGGGCCTTATTTATGGACAGCATCAAGGCTTAGTTTTAGTCAGTTTCAGGACCTTGGTAAGACCTGGGTCAGGATATTAACTCAGGATAGTATCAGGATTTTAGATATTGGCGGCAGCTGGGCTTTAGTTAGAAACAGTGTCAGGGCCTGAGTTAGGACTAGCATTATGGCCTTTGTTAGGTATAGTGTCAGGGACTGAGCTAGGAGTTGTGTGAGGGCCTTTGCTAGGGACAGTGTCAGGGCCTGAGCTAGGATGAGCCTCCAGGCCTCAGTTTGGGACAGGTTCACAGCCTTGAGACTAATTTCAGGACGTTATTTAGGGACAGCATCAGGGATTTAGTTAGCATAACAGTAGGCATTCCTACAAGCACCCTTTAAGCCAACACACGCAGATGCAGAAGGAAACCATACACGCTGGTATAAAGGAATATTCCGCAGAAGTTGAGTACATTTTGTTTAAGGTCGGTAAGAGTTTAAACATTATTTTTTTCAGAAAACTCTATTCAGAAGATGAAAGAATTTCATCCTAAAGAATCTCTTTAGATAAATTTGACATTAGCAACGGACAAGGTTACATTCAGGTCTAGGGCTAGTGTCAGGTAATGACCTAGGTTTGGAATCAAGCCCTTAGGTACTTAGAGAATCAGGGCCTAATTTAAGACCTGTGCCAGGGCTTCGGGTAGGGACAGCGTCAGAGCCTGATATAGGGAGAAGGTGAGGGCCTGAGTGAGGCCCCTAGATGCAGACACTGTCAGGGCATGATTTAAGAGCAGCATTCAGGGCGTTTGTGGAGTCAGCATTCGGGTCATAGTGAAAGACATGAGCAGGGCCTGAGTGAGTCAGAGAATCGAGGCCTCCGTTAGGGAAAGCTTCAGGGCCTGAGTTAGGCACAGCCTCAGGTCTTCACTTAAGGATACCGACAGGGATTTTTTTGGGACAGTCAGGATGGTGCATAGAAATGTGTCAGGAAATTTTCTCAGGACAGTGTCCGCATTTTAATTATTGTTTGCAGCAGGGACCATTAGGGACAGATTCTGGGCCGTAGTGAGATATAGTGTTAAGGCCTTAGTTAGGATTAGTCTGTGCCTTTGTCATGGAGTGTATTAGGGTTTCAGTTAGGAAAAGATGCAGGACATTAGCTTGGGACAGAGTTAGGTCCGTTCCAGGCATAGTGCCAGAAAATTATTGAGAGCATCAGGACCTTAGTTAGGCCCAGTGACAGGGCCCTAAATCCGGACGTCTTCCAGCGTTTTGTATACAGATAGCGTCAGAGCCTATCTAAAGTACAGCTAAAGGGCCTAAGTGAGGCCTGTCTTTAGGGCCTGAGTTAGTGCCACTGTCAGGACATGTCTTAGGATCAGCATAAGGGCCTCTGTGGGATCAATGTGAGGATCTTTGAAGACATTATCAGGGATTCTATTAGGGGTAGCCTCATGCCCCCATTTATGGACAGCATCAAGGCTTACTTTGGGTCAGTGTCAGGAGCTTGGTAAGACCTGGGTCAGGATATTAGCTCAGGATAATGTCAGGACTTTAGATATTGTTGGCATCTGGGCCTTAGTTAGAGACAGCGTCAGGGACTGAGTTAGGGAGAATTTCAGGGCCTTAGTTATGCTAGAGACTCCAAGACCTTCCCTGAGTTCTAAAGGGCTGATTCGAACAGTTGCTAATCATGGAAAGGAGGGACTGCACAGACCAAAGAAGAACAGAATAGAATGAACAGTGCAGCCTTGGGCCAAGATTCTGGTTTTGCCTCAAGGGATACAGTTAAGAGCATCTTTGGGCTCTTTAGCAACCTAAACCCCCCCACAAAATAGAAGATTTTAGTCTTCATTCCAGAGAAGGTCCTCAAGAGACCATCTGAGGTCAGGTTATATTTAGTTAAGGCCCTGTACACACAGTAATCCTTAGGATACCTGTCTCCTTAAACCATTGCTGTAAAACTCCTCACCAGATCCTCCTGCATTGGGACACACGGTTTTTGAGGGTCGGAGTTTTCTGTGTCCCCCTTTGGCTGCCAAAGGAGTAAAGCTATTCTTCTCTACTTCCTGCAAACCTCTCTCTCTGAGATTTGATTTGGCACTGGTGCACAGAGGTTGAGTTTTCGACATCAAATTTAGTACCCAATGTGGGGCTGACTTGGGGATCCCCCTGTGGGTCCCCTGACTTGATCGGACACTGAGATTTTCTCCACACTAGTCTCTTTCGAGAGAGTGTAAGGTTGGAGAATTCCTTTAGAGGCCAAACCACCTGGGACCCTTGCCTGGAAAGGCCAAGCCCCAGTCATCCCAGCAGTTAGAACTCTAGGGCAGGAGTAGATGGTGGAAGAGGAACCACCCTAGCAGCTGCCGAGGCCGTCTTTGCCTTGAGGACGTTCCTCTGTTCCTCCTGCCTGGACTGCCCTGAATGTCCTACTCCAAGGGATTATTTTGGGGAACCAGAAAAATAGCATTTGGGATGTTGCAGCACCTCAGCCAGTGTGTGGTAACTCCCCTGGCAAGCAGTCTGAGGTCCTTTTAGCCCTGTACATTTGGGGGAACCTTGGTTCCCATTTGGGTGACTTTTCATTCCAGGAAATCTCATTTGGAAGCTGAACCACTTGGACAGAGGTCACAGGCTAAGTTGAGACTTGGAAGCTGATTTGAGTCTTGTGCTGTTTGGTTGTTGGTTTCTCTTTGGTTTCTGGTTCCTTTGGTGTGAGGCTTCCATTGGTGTTTAGGATTTTGTTGTGTTCTTAGTCCGTGGTGTGAGTGTTCCATGGTTCAAACGTAAGAAGTGCTTCTTCTTCAGTTCCATCTGAGAGCCAATGGGCAAAATCCTGGCAGACTGGTCAACCTATAGTTGTAAACCTAAGAGTAAGAAAAGAATGAAATTCTATTGTAATTTTGTCTGGCCAATGTATGGATACATTCTTGAAAAATGAGGAAAGGTGGTCTTTGAATGATAGCCTAAATGACTATACTATCCTTCAGCTAGAGTTATTTTGTCACAGGAGGAGAAAGACAAAAGAAATTCCATACGTTCAAGCATTTATGAAACTACGTAATAAAGGAGGTGAGCGGCTAGGTAACAGGCTGATGGTACAAAGAGAAAAGAAAGTCACTTTGTACTAGAGCTCGTTGTGTCTGAATGCAGAAAAAAATAAGGGACAACATAAGATGGATACAGAAGGTGGTGAACATTTGTGAAAAGGGAACATGGAGGGAAGAGTTGTGCCTGACCACGATATTCTAAGATGGATTTTGTTGGAAGTGGGTTAGGGCAAGCCTGCATTTTGTTTCTCCCTCCAAAGTTTTCTTAGAATGCTGCTTTTGATTGTGAACAGCTGGTGAGTTCCTTTGCCTGTGTCTGTGATCTGTATTTTTGTTTGAAATCTCTTTACTTTGGTTCAGTGAATAAGTGTTTTTTGGCCAATTCTAACCGTTCTTTTGATCTCCAGCTAACTTTGGGATGCTTTAGAAGGCCCTTGAGCTATCTCAGAGAGAAATGTTTGATTAGTATATTAAATTACATGGAATTCCTAAAAATCTAGTATGTCCTGGTAAAATTGGAAGTCCTTCCCCTCAAGCTACTTAGGACTTGGAGCAATTGGATAAATGACACCTCTGTATTGAAGTGTGTATTTATGAAAGTTACTGTGTTGGCTTCATTTTGCCCCGATGTTTAAGAGGAAAGGAAAATTACATAGTGAAGTTATCAGAATGTAATGACTCATGATGTATCACTGTTTGCTTTAGGTCTACTGCTAAAAGCACATGTACAATGCTTGTGTGACAATTGGGTATGAATAATAAAATGTATGGCCTATATAAAGCGTTTTGTCATTAACATACCTCTGAGCATGTTCACGATACCTGATCAGTATTCCCCCAAAGTGGATTAACTAGGCAAATAACAAGGAGGCCTAGCACTGAGGGACATGATCTACACCAGGGCCAAACAGCTGAATCATTCTGGCACTGAGGGATTGACATTTTGATCATCAGTGCTTTCTATTGAAAGACTTGGAATCAAAAGGAAAAAAACTTCACGTATTGAGGTGTGAGGAAATCTCTCTGGCTTATACATGGTTTAACTTAAATTATACTGACCAGAGTGGCCTGTTTTGTGGCCTTTTAGATACGAATTGTACATCTGCTTTGGCATTGAGGAAGGGAATGCATTTTACAGTCAAAAAGGAGTAGTAACTATGGTTCAGACATCCAAGATAAACCTAAGTGACCTTTGTAGATGTGATTTAGATGCATTCCTGAATTCTTTTTCTGTTTTCTTTTTAAGTTTTTTTTGGATGTGGACCATTTTTTAAGTCTATTGAATTTGTTACAATATTGTTTCTGTTTCATGTTTTGGTTTTTAGGCCACGAGGCATGTGAGATCTTAGCTCCCTGCCCAGGGCTCAAACCGGCACCCTCTGTGTTAGAAGGCGAAGTCTTAACCATTGAGCCACCAGGTAAGTCCCCGCATAACTGTATTGTTGAAATTGAATTTCTGAGCTACATCAGACTCAGGATGCCACTAGCCATTCTGAAAACAATGTCTGCTGGTAGCTGCAACCGTACGTTTTCAAGGACTCCTATCTTAACTATTAAATTTCAAACAGTGACTTTAGATCAGATACTATTAGAAAGATGAGACATATGTGTAGTGTTCAGTAGCTCCTGTTATGGATATGTCAATACTACATCACAAGTTAAAACCTACTTAGGTAGAATTAGACAACTTGCTACGAAATCTCTCTGAAGTGCCAGTTCCAGACCAGGTTTCAGGCTTATTCTGCTGAATTCCTAAGGGGATGCACACTTTGGGATGGCATCAGGACTTTAGTAAGGACAGTGTCAGGACCATGGTAAGAGATGGATCAAGATATTAGCTCAGGATAGTGTCAGCACGTTAGTTATTGGCGGCAGCAAGGCTGATGTTAGGGACAGCTTTAGGGCCTTAGTTAGGGACAGCATCAGAACCTGAGATAGACCAAATATCAAGGCCTAGGCTAAGACTAGGGTCAGGGCCTTTGTTAGGGACAATGACAAGGCCAGGGTTAGGCCTAGCATGAGGATGTGAGTTAGGGACAACCTCAGGGCCTCACTTCGGGACAGTGTCAGCGCTTACTTAGGGAAAGGGTCAGTTAGGGTTAGGGTTAGGGCACAGGTTAGGATTAGGGTAAAGATTAGGCTATGGCTACCGGTTAGGGTTTTAAGGGTTAGGGCACGGTTTAGGACTAGGGTATGGCTTAGGTTTAAGCATTTGGGTTAGGGTTAGGGCACAGGTTAGGATTAGGGTAAAGATTGGGGTATGGATACGTGTTAGTGTATGAGTTAGGATTAGCGTACAGGTTAGAGTTAAGTTTAGGGTTAGGGCACGGGTTAGGATTAGGGTATAGTTTAAGGTATGTCGATGGGTTAGAGTTAGTGTATGGGTTAGGTTTAGGGTATGCTTTAGGGTTGGGGTATTTATGAAACCTCTCCCACTCTCCCGATATCACTTAGCAGGTAAAGTAATATTATTTCGACTCCAGGAATGGAGAAGAATATAGACGCTAGGATAAGACAAATAACACACACATTATAAATAAATCTCATTAGGATTTTGTTTGTAACCTGTACATTAAAACACTAGTGCTTAGGAAATCTATTGGAGGCAGAAGCAGTAAAGGGTAGTTTTATGGGAATAACATCACAGATTTTCTGTAGAATACACAGATTTTGACTGGTTAGCAAGTCAAGGAGGCATGCTTTTGTTCTGAAGATATAAACCCTCTTCTAAATTGAGCTCTTATTGGAAGTTAGACATTTTCTCTTGCTGTTGTATTGTTTTGTATTTGCATGATTATTCTGCTTCCATCTCCCTTGTTAAACCGTTGATTTGGGGAAGAGTGCCATTACTGAAAGGAGGTAACAGAATTTTTCTCAAAAACAGAAGGAAATGGTTCTCACCTAACTATTAAGAAATAATCTCTATACTGGTGTACTGACAGAATTATGATTCAGGGATAATAATCCTATGTTGTAACAAGGGAAATTTAAAAAGATTAAGGGAAAAGATAATATTTTACCACTTGCCATCCTTTCCCACTCTCTGAAATGACTAGTATAATGTGGAGAATTCTCATTTCATCTGTAAGGAATGCATGAATTAGGATATGGGGGTTAACAGATAAGTACTGATACATATGAAAGACATAATCAAAAAACACCTAAGGAATACAGAGAGAGGTCTACTCAACACTCTGTAATAACCTACACGGGAAAGGATCCAAAGATGAATAGATTGATACATACATATGATGAACCAGATGCAGTACACCTAGAACACACACCACATTTTTATCCAATTGGCTGTGATACTAGATAACAATTAAATTTTAAAAAACACACAAGAAGTAAGGAGATATAAGCTCTTGGGGGTTTGCCCTGACACACTGCACTCTCATTTGCAGCCTACTAACACAATTTCCAGGAAGCCTCTGTTGCAGGAAAACCCAGAGTTGGAAATGGAGAAATGCTGCCGCCTTGTGGCCGTTTCCCGCAAGAGCGGCTTCAAACGCATAGCTATGGGTCACTTAACATTCATAAGGACTCAGGCCTCTAAAAGACACCTGCCCTCAAAAAAAAAAAATGTCCTGAGCTCGGCCGTGGCCAAAAAAATTCAAAGCAGGCAAATGTGTCAAAGAGATAGTATGATAGAGGTAAGTTTTACTCACTCTTTATCAAAAAAAGGAAAATGGAGAAAAGCTCAACCTCAGGAATGATCAGACTCCTCTAAGCTACAAAAAGCTTTCAGCTCACCCAAGTTAACTACCGTCAGCCAAAAGACTACAAACAATAAATGCTGAAGGGGTTTTAGAGAACTCTGTTCCCTCTGTCTGCGGAGGACATGTCTAGTTGTAACAGCCAATAATGAGAACAGAAAGGAGCTGCGTTTTCAATTAAAAATTGAGCCACCCTTCCATCCAGAACACCCACAGCCGAGCCTCTCACCTGAGAAGACGGGCTGCAAGAGCTGCACTCCACGAGTTTTCACAGTAGCCAAGACACCGAAGCAACCCAAATGTCCATCAACAGATGAATGGATAAGAAGAGCTGGTCCGTGGACACAGTGGACTATTAGCCATGGAAAACAAGGAAACACTGCTCTTTGAGGCACCCGAGATGAGCCTAGAGATCATCACAGAACATGAGTTAAGTCGGAAAGCAAAAGGCATACCGTATGACATCACCTATAGGCGTTATCTAACAGCTGACACAAATGAACATATTTCCACAAAGAAAGACACTCACACACTTAGAAAACAAACTAAGCTTAAGTAAAATGAAAGGTGGGGGGAATGGATAACTTAAGATTAGTGTCACCATATGTGTACAAATACGTATTAAATATATATATCAAACAGACCGACCATATAGCAAGGGAGGTCACCAGAACACTCTGCAATAATTTACATGGGAAGAGGATCTGTACAAGAATATATATATATATATATATATATATATATATATATATATATATATATATATACATATAAAACGTACAAATGAACCAGATTCTGTACATATAGGACCAACAGTATTCTAATCATTACCCCGATTTAAACAAATTAAAAGAGCGAACAAGAAGTAATGTGACATACACTTCTGGGGTTTTTTCCTGGCACATTCCATTCTAATTGACAACCTGGGAACAGGACTTCCAGAAGGCTCTGCTGCCCTAGTAACCAGATGTGGGAATGTAGCAATGCTGACGCCTTGTGGCCGTTTCCCACAGCAGCAGCTTTAAAGTCAGTGCTAATGGTCACTCAATATTCACACCCATTGCAGGCTTGTAAATGACACCTGCCCTCCAAAACAAAATCCTGGGGTCGAAAATCGACCAAAAAAGTCCAAAGAGGGCAACCTTCCAAGAAGACAATTTCGAGAGGTTTATTGTACTCACGGTTTTTTTTTTTCTGTTTTTGTTTAACAGAATTAAAAAAAGGCGTGGAAAAATGCTGAACCTTAGGAATTATTAGACACGAAAATACACGTTACAAAAACCTATCATGTCACACGACTCAGCATGGCCAGCAGCAAAACTTCTGCAAACAAGAAATGCTGACGGGGTGGTGAAGAAATGCGTACCCTCGGTTCTAAGTGGGACGTGGTAAGAGCCCCTAAGGAAAACACAGTGGAGTTGCCTGGAAAGGGTCAACATTGAGCGACCGTTCAATCAAGCATAGCCACTGCTGGGTCTATCACCTGAGAGGATGAGAATCAAAAAGACACGGGCTGGCAATCCTGCAATCCAGCAATGTTTACCATAGCCAACACTTGGAAGCAATGAAAATGCCCAGCCACAGAGGAATGCAGAAAGGAGCAGTGGTCCATGGACACAATGGAAGAGTACTCCAGTGAAAAGTAGAAATTCCATTTTAAAAACAGATATAAGTAAGGAGACATCAGCTTTGGGGGGTTTCTCCAGACACATCCCACCGTCATTGATAACCGAGGAACACCACTGGCAGGAAGGTCTGTTTCACTAGTTACCAGAGTGGGAAACGCAGAAATGCTGCAGCCCTCTGGCCGTTACCTGCAACGGCAGCTTGAAAACCCGTGCTAATGGTCACTTCGTGTGCACAAGTCCTGGAGGGCTGTCAATGAAACCTGCCCTCAAAATGTCTTGAGGGAGGTAGTGGCCAAAATATTTCAAAAGGCGGCACATACTTCAAGAAAAGAATGTGATGAGGTAAGCTACACACACAGTTTGAAGAAAAAAAGGACATCCCTGAAAGCTCAATTTCAAGGCTTTATGAGACGCATGCAAATCCAACCACAGAGGTATCGGCTCACACCAGTCAGAAGAACCATCAGCAACAAGACTACCAACAATTCATGCTGAAGGGGTTGTGGAGAAGTGCATACCCTCTAGGTTAAGTGGGACTTTGCCGCCAGCCGCGGCGGGTCCTCAAAGTGTAGCAACAACCGACGAGAGGGGGTAGGGAACTGAACGCACCAAGGTATGGGATCAGAAGGGCACAAGCAACTGACGCTTGCAAGGCAAGTTTAATAACAAAGCCTAGCCGTATATATACCCCTAAAGCAGGGACTTTGCTTCGTCACGCCTTATCGGCATCAGCTGGTTGGTTGGCTTCTCGGCTTAGTCACACCTTATCAGCATCAGCTGGTTGGTTGGCTGCTCGGCTTCTCCCTCAAAGGCACCAATTTCCCCTCCAGGGTTGCTTTTCCTAGCTTTAGGGAACAACCAGGGACTCCCAGTAACTGAGCAGGTCCCTGGAGCGATTTGGCCAAAGGCCATCTCCTTTTGTATGTTCATACCATAAAGTCCAGGATGCATACCAAGGAGAGTACAGTCGGGCCCTGAGGCTTAGGAGGGTCTTAGTGGCGCCTTCCTCAGAGGGCAATGCTCGCCACAGGACTTCACCTGGTAAGAGGCACTAATGGGAACAGAATGGAGGTGCCTTTACAAGGTAAACACTGAGTTATGATATGATCCAGCAGGCCCACTCGTGGGCCTATAACCTAAGAAAGAAGACAGAAGTGGAAAGACACAGGCAGGCAAATCTGCATTGCAGGAGTATTACAATAGCCAGGACATGGAAGCAAGCAGAAAGTCCATCAACAGATGAGTGGACAAAGAAGAACAGGGACCTGAACAGATGGAATATTAGCCAAGGAACAAAAGGAAACAATGCCATCAACAGCACCATCGGTGAGGCTAGAGTTCATCACGCACCTTGCAGTAAGTCACAGAGCGAAAGATACATAGCCTACGATATCACTTATAGGTGTTCCCTAAAAATTGATATCACTGAAGATATTTCCACAGAGAAAGGCAATCACAGATGCAATAAACAGATTTATGGTTCACCCATGGACAGGTGTGAGAATTGTGTACATTAGGAAATTGGGTTTAAGAGAGAGATACAAACACAGGTGAAATACAAAATCACCAAAGGCCTACGGAATACCAAGAGAAGAGTACTCAACATTGTGTCATAAGCTACATGGGAAAAGGATCCAAAGAAGACTAGATACATGTTTATGTGTAAAAGAGCCACATCTTTCACACCCACAACAAGCAAAACATTGTAATCAAACTTGCTGTGAGAAACAATAAACATTGAATTAAAAAACGAACAAGTCAGTCGTGAGGCACAAACATAAGGGGCTTTTTCCTGGCACAGTCCATTCTAATTGACAACCTAGAATACGACTTCCACGGAGGCTCTGTTGCCCGAGTAACCAGGTTTGGTAAAGGAGACCTGCTGCCGCCTTGTGGCCGTTTCTCAAAACAGCAGCTTTAAACCCAGTGCTAATGGTCACTTGATATTCAAAATCATTGCAGGCCTATAAATGACACCTGCCCTCAAAAACGATTCTTGGGTCGTCCATCGAGGAAAACAACTCAAAAGACGTGCACATTTCAAAACGACAATTTCAAGAGGCATATTTTGTGCACATTTTGTCTTCTCTTTCTTTCTTTCTCTTGTGATAAATAAAAGGGCATGGAAAAATGCTCAACATCAGGAATTAATAAAGCCATGCAAATCCAGTCGACAGAAACGTTCACCCACCGTCGTCAGAATGATCATCAGCCACAGAGTCTACAAAGAATAAATGCTCAAGGTGTTTTAGAGAACTCTGTGCCCTCTAGCGGCCGCTGGGACGTAACCTGGTAACAGCTAGTAGTGAGAACACCGTGGAGGTGCGTTGAAAGGTAAAAATTGAGCTAACCTGTAATCGGGTAGGCCCACTGATGGGCCTATCTCCCGAGTAGACCAAAATCAAAAAGACACAGGCTGGCCATCCTGCACTGCAGCAACATGTACCATAGCCAAGACTTGGAAGAAACCCAAATGTCCATCAACAGAACAATGCACCAAGAAGAAGGGGGCCCATGTGCACAATGGAACATGAGCCACGGAAGAGCATGCAACAGGTGCCTCTGGCACCATCGTAGAAGGATCTAGAGATACCCACCCAAAAGGAAGTACGAAAGAAACCGAAATAGAAATATCCTATGACATCACTTATAGCTGTTACTTCAACATTGATACCCATGAAGTCATTTCCAAGAGAAGGCCGTGCATAGATGCAGAAAACCAACTATGCTTAACCAAGTGGAAAGGTGTAAGGAATGTATGAATTTGGATATGGGGGTTTACAGACATGTACTGATACATATGAAATATATAATCACAAAATACCTAAGGAATACCAAGAGAGGTCGACTCAACACTCTGTAATAACCTACACGGGAAAGGATCCAAAGATGAATAGATTGACACATACATATGATGAACCAGATGCAGTACACCTAGAACACACACCACATTTTTATCCAATTGGCTGTGATACTAGATAACAATTAAATTTTAAAAAACACACAAGAAGTAAGGAGATATAAGCTCTTGGGGGTTTGCCCTGACACACTGCACTCTCATTTGCAGCCTACTAACACAATTTCCAGGAAGCCTCTGTTGCAGGAAAACCCAGAGTTGGAAATGGAGAAATGCTGCCGCCTTGTGGCCGTTTCCCGCAAGAGCGGCTTTAAACGGATAGCTATGGGTCACTTAACATTCACAAGGACTCCGGCCTCTAAAAGACACCTGCCCTCAAAAAAAAAAAAAAATGTCCTGAGCTCGGCAGTGGTGAAAAAAATTCAAAGCAGGCAAATGTGTCAAAGAGATAGTATGAAGAGGTAAGTTTTACTCACTCTTTATCAAAAAAGCAAAATGGAGGAAAGCTCAACCTCAGGAATGATCAGACTCCTCTAAGCTACAAAAAGCTTTCAGCTCACCCAAGTTAACTACCGTCAGCCAAAAGACTACAAACAATAAATGCTGAAGGGGTTTTAGAGAACTCTGTTCCCTCTGTCTGCGGAGGACATGTCTAGTTGTAACAGCCAATAATGAGAACAGAAAGGAGCTGCGTTTTCAATTAAAAATTGAGCCACCCTTCCATCCAGAACACCCACAGCCGAGCCTCTCACCTGAGAAGACGGGCTGCAAGAGCTGCACTCCACGAGTTTTCACAGTAGCCAAGACACCGAAGCAACCCAAATGTCCATCAACAGATGAATGGATAAGAAGAGCTGGTCCGTGGACACAGTGGACTATTAGCCATGGAAAACAAGGAAACACTGCTCTTTGAGGCACCCGAGATGAGCCTAGAGATCATCACAGAACATGAGTTAAGTCGGAAAGCAAAAGGCATACCGTATGACATCACCTATAGGCGTTATCTAACAGCTGACACAAATGAACATATTTCCACAAAGAAAGACACTCACACACTTAGAAAACAAACTAAGCTTAAGTAAAATGAAAGGTGGGGGGAATGGATAACTTAAGATTAGTGTCACCATATGTGTACAAATACGTATTAAATATATATATCAAACAGACCGACCATATAGCAAGGGAGGTCACCAGAACACTCTGCAATAATTTACATGGGAAGAGGATCTGTACAAGAATATATATATATATATATATATATATATATATATATATACATATAAAACGTACAAATGAACCAGATTCTGTACATATAGGACCAACAGTATTCTAATCATTACCCCGATTTAAACAAATTAAAAGAGCGAACAAGAAGTAATGTGACATACACTTCTGGGGTTTTTTCCTGGCACATTCCATTCTAATTGACAACCTGGGAACAGGACTTCCAGAAGGCTCTGCTGCCCTAGTAACCAGATGTGGGAATGTAGCAATGCTGACGCCTTGTGGCCGTTTCCCACAGCAGCAGCTTTAAAGTCAGTGCTAATGGTCACTCAATATTCACACCCATTGCAGGCTTGTAAATGACACCTGCCCTCCAAAACAAAATCCTGGGGTCGAAAATCGACCAAAAAAGTCCAAAGAGGGCAACCTTCCAAGAAGACAATTTCGAGAGGTTTATTGTACTCACGGTTTTTTTTTTTCTGTTTTTGTTTAACAGAATTAAAAAAAGGCGTGGAAAAATGCTGAACCTTAGGAATTATTAGACACGAAAATACACGTTACAAAAACCTATCATGTCACACGACTCAGCATGGCCAGCAGCAAAACTTCTGCAAACAAGAAATGCTGACGGGGTGGTGAAGAAATGCGTACCCTCGGTTCTAAGTGGGACGTGGTAAGAGCCCCTAAGGAAAACACAGTGGAGTTGCCTGGAAAGGGTCAACATTGAGCGACCGTTCAATCAAGCATAGCCACTGCTGGGTCTATCACCTGAGAGGATGAGAATCAAAAAGACACGGGCTGGCAATCCTGCAATCCAGCAATGTTTACCATAGCCAACACTTGGAAGCAATGAAAATGCCCAGCCACAGAGGAATGCAGAAAGGAGCAGTGGTCCATGGACACAATGGAAGAGTACTCCAGTGAAAAGTAGAAATTCCATTTTAAAAACAGATATAAGTAAGGAGACATCAGCTTTGGGGGGTTTCTCCAGACACATCCCACCGTCATTGATAACCGAGGAACACCACTGGCAGGAAGGTCTGTTTCACTAGTTACCAGAGTGGGAAACGCAGAAATGCTGCAGCCCTCTGGCCGTTACCTGCAACGGCAGCTTGAAAACCCGTGCTAATGGTCACTTCGTGTGCACAAGTCCTGGAGGGCTGTCAATGAAACCTGCCCTCAAAATGTCTTGAGGGAGGTAGTGGCCAAAATATTTCAAAAGGCGGCACATACTTCAAGAAAAGAATGTGATGAGGTAAGCTACACACACAGTTTGAAGAAAAAAAGGACATCCCTGAAAGCTCAATTTCAAGGCTTTATGAGACGCATGCAAATCCAACCACAGAGGTATCGGCTCACACCAGTCAGAAGAACCATCAGCAACAAGACTACCAACAATTCATGCTGAAGGGGTTGTGGAGAAGTGCATACCCTCTAGGTTAAGTGGGACTTTGCCGCCAGCCGCGGCGGGTCCTCAAAGTGTAGCAACAACCGACGAGAGGGGGTAGGGAACTGAACGCACCAAGGTATGGGATCAGAAGGGCACAAGCAACTGACGCTTGCAAGGCAAGTTTAATAACAAAGCCTAGCCGTATATATACCCCTAAAGCAGGGACTTTGCTTCGTCACGCCTTATCGGCATCAGCTGGTTGGTTGGCTTCTCGGCTTAGTCACACCTTATCAGCATCAGCTGGTTGGTTGGCTGCTCGGCTTCTCCCTCAAAGGCACCAATTTCCCCTCCAGGGTTGCTTTTCCTAGCTTTAGGGAACAACCAGGGACTCCCAGTAACTGAGCAGGTCCCTGGAGCGATTTGGCCAAAGGCCATCTCCTTTTGTATGTTCATACCATAAAGTCCAGGATGCATACCAAGGAGAGTACAGTCGGGCCCTGAGGCTTAGGAGGGTCTTAGTGGCGCCTTCCTCAGAGGGCAATGCTCGCCACAGGACTTCACCTGGTAAGAGGCACTAATGGGAACAGAATGGAGGTGCCTTTACAAGGTAAACACTGAGTTATGATATGATCCAGCAGGCCCACTCGTGGGCCTATAACCTAAGAAAGAAGACAGAAGTGGAAAGACACAGGCAGGCAAATCTGCATTGCAGGAGTATTACAATAGCCAGGACATGGAAGCAAGCAGAAAGTCCATCAACAGATGAGTGGACAAAGAAGAACAGGGACCTGAACAGATGGAATATTAGCCAAGGAACAAAAGGAAACAATGCCATCAACAGCACCATCGGTGAGGCTAGAGTTCATCACGCACCTTGCAGTAAGTCACAGAGCGAAAGATACATAGCCTACGATATCACTTATAGGTGTTCCCTAAAAATTGATATCACTGAAGATATTTCCACAGAGAAAGGCAATCACAGATGCAATAAACAGATTTATGGTTCACCCATGGACAGGTGTGAGAATTGTGTACATTAGGAAATTGGGTTTAAGAGAGAGATACAAACACAGGTGAAATACAAAATCACCAAAGGCCTACGGAATACCAAGAGAAGAGTACTCAACATTGTGTCATAAGCTACATGGGAAAAGGATCCAAAGAAGACTAGATACATGTTTATGTGTAAAAGAGCCACATCTTTCACACCCACAACAAGCAAAACATTGTAATCAAACTTGCTGTGAGAAACAATAAACATTGAATTAAAAAACGAACAAGTCAGTCGTGAGGCACAAACATAAGGGGCTTTTTCCTGGCACAGTCCATTCTAATTGACAACCTAGAATACGACTTCCACGGAGGCTCTGTTGCCCGAGTAACCAGGTTTGGTAAAGGAGACCTGCTGCCGCCTTGTGGCCGTTTCTCAAAACAGCAGCTTTAAACCCAGTGCTAATGGTCACTTGATATTCAAAATCATTGCAGGCCTATAAATGACACCTGCCCTCAAAAACGATTCTTGGGTCGTCCATCGAGGAAAACAACTCAAAAGACGTGCACATTTCAAAACGACAATTTCAAGAGGCATATTTTGTGCACATTTTGTCTTCTCTTTCTTTCTTTCTCTTGTGATAAATAAAAGGGCATGGAAAAATGCTCAACATCAGGAATTAATAAAGCCATGCAAATCCAGTCGACAGAAACGTTCACCCACCGTCGTCAGAATGATCATCAGCCACAGAGTCTACAAAGAATAAATGCTCAAGGTGTTTTAGAGAACTCTGTGCCCTCTAGCGGCCGCTGGGACGTAACCTGGTAACAGCTAGTAGTGAGAACACCGTGGAGGTGCGTTGAAAGGTAAAAATTGAGCTAACCTGTAATCGGGTAGGCCCACTGATGGGCCTATCTCCCGAGTAGACCAAAATCAAAAAGACACAGGCTGGCCATCCTGCACTGCAGCAACATGTACCATAGCCAAGACTTGGAAGAAACCCAAATGTCCATCAACAGAACAATGCACCAAGAAGAAGGGGGCCCATGTGCACAATGGAACATGAGCCACGGAAGAGCATGCAACAGGTGCCTCTGGCACCATCGTAGAAGGATCTAGAGATACCCACCCAAAAGGAAGTACGAAAGAAACCGAAATAGAAATATCCTATGACATCACTTATAGCTGTTACTTCAACATTGATACCCATGAAGTCATTTCCAAGAGAAGGCCGTGCATAGATGCAGAAAACCAACTATGCTTAACCAAGTGGAAAGGTGTAAGGAATGTATGAATTTGGATATGGGGGTTTACAGACATGTACTGATACATATGAAATATATAATCACAAAATACCTAAGGAATACCAAGAGAGGTCGACTCAACACTCTGTAATAACCTACACGGGAAAGGATCCAAAGATGAATAGATTGACACATACATATGATGAACCAGATGCAGTACACCTAGAACACACACCACATTTTTATCCAATTGGCTGTGATACTAGATAACAATTAAATTTTAAAAAACACACAAGAAGTAAGGAGATATAAGCTCTTGGGGGTTTGCCCTGACACACTGCACTCTCATTTGCAGCCTACTAACACAATTTCCAGGAAGCCTCTGTTGCAGGAAAACCCAGAGTTGGAAATGGAGAAATGCTGCCGCCTTGTGGCCGTTTCCCGCAAGAGCGGCTTTAAACGGATAGCTATGGGTCACTTAACATTCACAAGGACTCCGGCCTCTAAAAGACACCTGCCCTCAAAAAAAAAAAAAAATGTCCTGAGCTCGGCAGTGGTGAAAAAAATTCAAAGCAGGCAAATGTGTCAAAGAGATAGTATGAAGAGGTAAGTTTTACTCACTCTTTATCAAAAAAGCAAAATGGAGGAAAGCTCAACCTCAGGAATGATCAGACTCCTCTAAGCTACAAAAAGCTTTCAGCTCACCCAAGTTAACTACCGTCAGCCAAAAGACTACAAACAATAAATGCTGAAGGGGTTTTAGAGAACTCTGTTCCCTCTGTCTGCGGAGGACATGTCTAGTTGTAACAGCCAATAATGAGAACAGAAAGGAGCTGCGTTTTCAATTAAAAATTGAGCCACCCTTCCATCCAGAACACCCACAGCCGAGCCTCTCACCTGAGAAGACGGGCTGCAAGAGCTGCACTCCACGAGTTTTCACAGTAGCCAAGACACCGAAGCAACCCAAATGTCCATCAACAGATGAATGGATAAGAAGAGCTGGTCCGTGGACACAGTGGACTATTAGCCATGGAAAACAAGGAAACACTGCTCTTTGAGGCACCCGAGATGAGCCTAGAGATCATCACAGAACATGAGTTAAGTCGGAAAGCAAAAGGCATACCGTATGACATCACCTATAGGCGTTATCTAACAGCTGACACAAATGAACATATTTCCACAAAGAAAGACACTCACACACTTAGAAAACAAACTAAGCTTAAGTAAAATGAAAGGTGGGGGGAATGGATAACTTAAGATTAGTGTCACCATATGTGTACAAATACGTATTAAATATATATATCAAACAGACCGACCATATAGCAAGGGAGGTCACCAGAACACTCTGCAATAATTTACATGGGAAGAGGATCTGTACAAGAATATATATATATATATATATATATATATATATATATATATACATATAAAACGTACAAATGAACCAGATTCTGTACATATAGGACCAACAGTATTCTAATCATTACCCCGATTTAAACAAATTAAAAGAGCGAACAAGAAGTAATGTGACATACACTTCTGGGGTTTTTTCCTGGCACATTCCATTCTAATTGACAACCTGGGAACAGGACTTCCAGAAGGCTCTGCTGCCCTAGTAACCAGATGTGGGAATGTAGCAATGCTGACGCCTTGTGGCCGTTTCCCACAGCAGCAGCTTTAAAGTCAGTGCTAATGGTCACTCAATATTCACACCCATTGCAGGCTTGTAAATGACACCTGCCCTCCAAAACAAAATCCTGGGGTCGAAAATCGACCAAAAAAGTCCAAAGAGGGCAACCTTCCAAGAAGACAATTTCGAGAGGTTTATTGTACTCACGGTTTTTTTTTTTCTGTTTTTGTTTAACAGAATTAAAAAAAGGCGTGGAAAAATGCTGAACCTTAGGAATTATTAGACACGAAAATACACGTTACAAAAACCTATCATGTCACACGACTCAGCATGGCCAGCAGCAAAACTTCTGCAAACAAGAAATGCTGACGGGGTGGTGAAGAAATGCGTACCCTCGGTTCTAAGTGGGACGTGGTAAGAGCCCCTAAGGAAAACACAGTGGAGTTGCCTGGAAAGGGTCAACATTGAGCGACCATTCAATCAAGCATAGCCACTGCTGGGTCTATCACCTGAGAGGATGAGAATCAAAAAGACACGGGCTGGCAATCCTGCAATCCAGCAATGTTTACCATAGCCAACACTTGGAAGCAATGAAAATGCCCAGCCACAGAGGAATGCAGAAAGGAGCAGTGGTCCATGGACACAATGGAAGAGTACTCCAGTGAAAAGTAGAAATTCCATTTTAAAAACAGATATAAGTAAGGAGACATCAGCTTTGGGGGGTTTCTCCAGACACATCCCACCGTCATTGATAACCGAGGAACACCACTGGCAGGAAGGTCTGTTTCACTAGTTACCAGAGTGGGAAACGCAGAAATGCTGCAGCCCTCTGGCCGTTACCTGCAACGGCAGCTTGAAAACCCGTGCTAATGGTCACTTCGTGTGCACAAGTCCTGGAGGGCTGTCAATGAAACCTGCCCTCAAAATGTCTTGAGGGAGGTAGTGGCCAAAATATTTCAAAAGGCGGCACATACTTCAAGAAAAGAATGTGATGAGGTAAGCTACACACACAGTTTGAAGAAAAAAAGGACATCCCTGAAAGCTCAATTTCAAGGCTTTATGAGACGCATGCAAATCCAACCACAGAGGTATCGGCTCACACCAGTCAGAAGAACCATCAGCAACAAGACTACCAACAATTCATGCTGAAGGGGTTGTGGAGAAGTGCATACCCTCTAGGTTAAGTGGGACTTTGCCGCCAGCCGCGGCGGGTCCTCAAAGTGTAGCAACAACCGACGAGAGGGGGTAGGGAACTGAACGCACCAAGGTATGGGATCAGAAGGGCACAAGCAACTGACGCTTGCAAGGCAAGTTTAATAACAAAGCCTAGCCGTATATATACCCCTAAAGCAGGGACTTTGCTTCGTCACGCCTTATCGGCATCAGCTGGTTGGTTGGCTTCTCGGCTTAGTCACACCTTATCAGCATCAGCTGGTTGGTTGGCTGCTCGGCTTCTCCCTCAAAGGCACCAATTTCCCCTCCAGGGTTGCTTTTCCTAGCTTTAGGGAACAACCAGGGACTCCCAGTAACTGAGCAGGTCCCTGGAGCGATTTGGCCAAAGGCCATCTCCTTTTGTATGTTCATACCATAAAGTCCAGGATGCATACCAAGGAGAGTACAGTCGGGCCCTGAGGCTTAGGAGGGTCTTAGTGGCGCCTTCCTCAGAGGGCAATGCTCGCCACAGGACTTCACCTGGTAAGAGGCACTAATGGGAACAGAATGGAGGTGCCTTTACAAGGTAAACACTGAGTTACGATATGATCCAGCAGGCCCACTCGTGGGCCTATAACCTAAGAAAGAAGACAGAAGTGGAAAGACACAGGCAGGCAAATCTGCATTGCAGGAGTATTACAATAGCCAGGACATGGAAGCAAGCAGAAAGTCCATCAACAGATGAGTGGACAAAGAAGAACAGGGTCCTGAACAGATGGAATATTAGCCAAGGAACAAAAGGAAACAATGCCATCAACAGCACCATCGGTGAGGCTAGAGTTCATCACGCACCTTGCAGTAAGTCACAGAGCGAAAGATACATAGCCTACGATATCACTTATAGGTGTTCCCTAAAAATTGATATCACTGAAGATATTTCCACAGAGAAAGGCAATCACAGATGCAATAAACAGATTTATGGTTCACCCATGGACAGGTGTGAGAATTGTGTACATTAGGAAATTGGGTTTAAGAGAGAGATACAAACACAGGTGAAATACAAAATCACCAAAGGCCTACGGAATACCAAGAGAAGAGTACTCAACATTGTGTCATAAGCTACATGGGAAAAGGATCCAAAGAAGACTAGATACATGTTTATGTGTAAAAGAGCCACATCTTTCACACCCACAACAAGCAAAACATTGTAATCAAACTTGCTGTGAGAAACAATAAACATTGAATTAAAAAACGAACAAGTCAGTCGTGAGGCACAAACATAAGGGGCTTTTTCCTGGCACAGTCCATTCTAATTGACAACCTAGAATACGACTTCCACGGAGGCTCTGTTGCCCGAGTAACCAGGTTTGGTAAAGGAGACCTGCTGCCGCCTTGTGGCCGTTTCTCAAAACAGCAGCTTTAAACCCAGTGCTAATGGTCACTTGATATTCAAAATCATTGCAGGCCTATAAATGACACCTGCCCTCAAAAACGATTCTTGGGTCGTCCATCGAGGAAAACAACTCAAAAGACGTGCACATTTCAAAACGACAATTTCAAGAGGCATATTTTGTGCACATTTTGTCTTCTCTTTCTTTCTTTCTCTTGTGATAAATAAAAGGGCATGGAAAAATGCTCAACATCAGGAATTAATAAAGCCATGCAAATCCAGTCGACAGAAACGTTCACCCACCGTCGTCAGAATGATCATCAGCCACAGAGTCTACAAAGAATAAATGCTCAAGGTGTTTTAGAGAACTCTGTGCCCTCTAGCGGCCGCTGGGACGTAACCTGGTAACAGCTAGTAGTGAGAACACCGTGGAGGTGCGTTGAAAGGTAAAAATTGAGCTAACCTGTAATCGGGTAGGCCCACTGATGGGCCTATCTCCCGAGTAGACCAAAATCAAAAAGACACAGGCTGGCCATCCTGCACTGCAGCAACATGTACCATAGCCAAGACTTGGAAGAAACCCAAATGTCCATCAACAGAACAATGCACCAAGAAGAAGGGGGCCCATGTGCACAATGGAACATGAGCCACGGAAGAGCATGCAACAGTGCCGCTGGCACCACCGTAGAAGGATCTAGAGATACCCACCCAAAAGGAAGTACGAAAGAAACCGAAATAGAAATATCCTATGACATCACTTATAGCTGTTACTTCAACATTGATACCCATGAAGTCATTTCCAAGAGAAGGCCGTGCATAGATGCAGAAAACCAACTATGCTTAACCAAGTGGAAAGGTGTAAGGAATGTATGAAATTGGATATGGGGGTTTACAGACATGTACTGATACATATGAAATATATAATCACAAAATACCTAAGGAATACCAGGAGAGGTCGACTCAACACTCTGTAATAACCTACACGGGAAAGGATCCAAAGATGAATAGATTGATACATACATATGATGAACCAGATGCAGTACACCTAGAACACACACCACATTTTTATCCAATTGGCTGTGATACTAGATAACAATTAAATTTTAAAAAACACACAAGAAGTAAGGAGATATAAGCTCTTGGGGGTTTGCCCTGACACACTGCACTCTCATTTGCAGCCTACTAACACAATTTCCAGGAAGCCTCTGTTGCAGGAAAACCCAGAGTTGGAAATGGAGAAATGCTGCCGCCTTGTGGCCGTTTCCCGCAAGAGCGGCTTTAAACGGATAGCTATGGGTCACTTAACATTCACAAGGACTCCGGCCTCTAAAAGACACCTGCCCTCAAAAAAAAAAAAAAATGTCCTGAGCTCGGCCGTGGTGAAAAAAATTCAAAGCAGGCAAATGTGTCAAAGAGATAGTATGAAGAGGTAAGTTTTACTCACTCTTTATCAAAAAAGCAAAATGGAGGAAAGCTCAACCTCAGGAATGATCAGACTCCTCTAAGCTACAAAAAGCTTTCAGCTCACCCAAGTTAACTACCGTCAGCCAAAAGACTACAAACAATAAATGCTGAAGGGGTTTTAGAGAACTCTGTTCCCTCTGTCTGCGGAGGACATGTCTAGTTGTAACAGCCAATAATGAGAACAGAAAGGAGCTGCGTTTTCAATTAAAAATTGAGCCACCCTTCCATCCAGAACACCCACAGCCGAGCCTCTCACCTGAGAAGACGGGCTGCAAGAGCTGCACTCCACGAGTTTTCACAGTAGCCAAGACACCGAAGCAACCCAAATGTCCATCAACAGATGAATGGATAAGAAGAGCTGGTCCGTGGACACAGTGGACTATTAGCCATGGAAAACAAGGAAACACTGCTCTTTGAGGCACCCGAGATGAGCCTAGAGATCATCACAGAACATGAGTTAAGTCGGAAAGCAAAAGGCATACCGTATGACATCACCTATAGGCGTTATCTAACAGCTGACACAAATGAACATATTTCCACAAAGAAAGACACTCACACACTTAGAAAACAAACTAAGCTTAAGTAAAATGAAAGGTGGGGGGAATGGATAACTTAAGATTAGTGTCACCATATGTGTACAAATACGTATTAAATATATATATCAAACAGACCGACCATATAGCAAGGGAGGTCACCAGAACACTCTGCAATAATTTACATGGGAAGAGGATCTGTACAAGAATATATATATATATATATATATATATATATATATATATATATATATATATATATATACATATAAAACGTACAAATGAACCAGATTCTGTACATATAGGACCAACAGTATTCTAATCATTACCCCGATTTAAACAAATTAAAAGAGCGAACAAGAAGTAATGTGACATACACTTCTGGGGTTTTTTCCTGGCACATTCCATTCTAATTGACAACCTGGGAACAGGACTTCCAGAAGGCTCTGCTGCCCTAGTAACCAGATGTGGGAATGTAGCAATGCTGACGCCTTGTGGCCGTTTCCCACAGCAGCAGCTTTAAAGTCAGTGCTAATGGTCACTCAATATTCACACCCATTGCAGGCTTGTAAATGACACCTGCCCTCCAAAACAAAATCCTGGGGTCGAAAATCGACCAAAAAAGTCCAAAGAGGGCAACCTTCCAAGAAGACAATTTCGAGAGGTTTATTGTACTCACGGTTTTTTTTTTTTTCTGTTTTTGTTTAACAGAATTAAAAAAAGGCGTGGAAAAATGCTGAACCTTAGGAATTATTAGACACGAAAATACACGTTACAAAAACCTATCATGTCACACGACTCAGCATGGCCAGCAGCAAAACTTCTGCAAACAAGAAATGCTGACGGGGTGGTGAAGAAATGCGTACCCTCGGTTCTAAGTGGGACGTGGTAAGAGCCCCTAAGGAAAACACAGTGGAGTTGCCTGGAAAGGGTCAACATTGAGCGACCGTTCAATCAAGCATAGCCACTGCTGGGTCTATCACCTGAGAGGATGAGAATCAAAAAGACACGGGCTGGCAATCCTGCAATCCAGCAATGTTTACCATAGCCAACACTTGGAAGCAATGAAAATGCCCAGCCACAGAGGAATGCAGAAAGGAGCAGTGGTCCATGGACACAATGGAAGAGTACTCCAGTGAAAAGTAGAAATTCCATTTTAAAAACAGATATAAGTAAGGAGACATCAGCTTTGGGGGGTTTCTCCAGACACATCCCACCGTCATTGATAACCGAGGAACACCACTGGCAGGAAGGTCTGTTTCACTAGTTACCAGAGTGGGAAACGCAGAAATGCTGCAGCCCTCTGGCCGTTACCTGCAACGGCAGCTTGAAAACCCGTGCTAATGGTCACTTCGTGTGCACAAGTCCTGGAGGGCTGTCAATGAAACCTGCCCTCAAAATGTCTTGAGGGAGGTAGTGGCCAAAATATTTCAAAAGGCGGCACATACTTCAAGAAAAGAATGTGATGAGGTAAGCTACACACACAGTTTGAAGAAAAAAAGGACATCCCTGAAAGCTCAATTTCAAGGCTTTATGAGACGCATGCAAATCCAACCACAGAGGTATCGGCTCACACCAGTCAGAAGAACCATCAGCAACAAGACTACCAACAATTCATGCTGAAGGGGTTGTGGAGAAGTGCATACCCTCTAGGTTAAGTGGGACTTTGCCGCCAGCCGCGGCGGGTCCTCAAAGTGTAGCAACAACCGACGAGAGGGGGTAGGGAACTGAACGCACCAAGGTATGGGATCAGAAGGGCACAAGCAACTGACGCTTGCAAGGCAAGTTTAATAACAAAGCCTAGCCGTATATATACCCCTAAAGCAGGGACTTTGCTTCGTCACGCCTTATCGGCATCAGCTGGTTGGTTGGCTTCTCGGCTTAGTCACACCTTATCAGCATCAGCTGGTTGGTTGGCTGCTCGGCTTCTCCCTCAAAGGCACCAATTTCCCCTCCAGGGTTGCTTTTCCTAGCTTTAGGGAACAACCAGGGACTCCCAGTAACTGAGCAGGTCCCTGGAGCGATTTGGCCAAAGGCCATCTCCTTTTGTATGTTCATACCATAAAGTCCAGGATGCATACCAAGGAGAGTACAGTCGGGCCCTGAGGCTTAGGAGGGTCTTAGTGGCGCCTTCCTCAGAGGGCAATGCTCGCCACAGGACTTCACCTGGTAAGAGGCACTAATGGGAACAGAATGGAGGTGCCTTTACAAGGTAAACACTGAGTTACGATATGATCCAGCAGGCCCACTCGTGGGCCTATAACCTAAGAAAGAAGACAGAAGTGGAAAGACACAGGCAGGCAAATCTGCATTGCAGGAGTATTACAATAGCCAGGACATGGAAGCAAGCAGAAAGTCCATCAACAGATGAGTGGACAAAGAAGAACAGGGACCTGAACAGATGGAATATTAGCCAAGGAACAAAAGGAAACAATGCCATCAACAGCACCATCGGTGAGGCTAGAGTTCATCACGCACCTTGCAGTAAGTCACAGAGCGAAAGATACATAGCCTACGATATCACTTATAGGTGTTCCCTAAAAATTGATATCACTGAAGATATTTCCACAGAGAAAGGCAATCACAGATGCAATAAACAGATTTATGGTTCACCCATGGACAGGTGTGAGAATTGTGTACATTAGGAAATTGGGTTTAAGAGAGAGATACAAACACAGGTGAAATACAAAATCACCAAAGGCCTACGGAATACCAAGAGAAGAGTACTCAACATTGTGTCATAAGCTACATGGGAAAAGGATCCAAAGAAGACTAGATACATGTTTATGTGTAAAAGAGCCACATCTTTCACACCCACAACAAGCAAAACATTGTAATCAAACTTGCTGTGAGAAACAATAAACATTGAATTAAAAAACGAACAAGTCAGTCGTGAGGCACAAACATAAGGGGCTTTTTCCTGGCACAGTCCATTCTAATTGACAACCTAGAATACGACTTCCACGGAGGCTCTGTTGCCCGAGTAACCAGGTTTGGTAAAGGAGACCTGCTGCCGCCTTGTGGCCGTTTCTCAAAACAGCAGCTTTAAACCCAGTGCTAATGGTCACTTGATATTCAAAATCATTGCAGGCCTATAAATGACACCTGCCCTCAAAAACGATTCTTGGGTCGTCCATCGAGGAAAACAACTCAAAAGACGTGCACATTTCAAAACGACAATTTCAAGAGGCATATTTTGTGCACATTTTGTCTTCTCTTTCTTTCTTTCTCTTGTGATAAATAAAAGGGCATGGAAAAATGCTCAACATCAGGAATTAATAAACCCATGCAAATCCAGTCGACAGAAACGTTCACCCACCGTCGTCAGAATGATCATCAGCCACAGAGTCTACAAAGAATAAATGCTCAAGGTGTTTTAGAGAACTCTGTGCCCTCTAGCGGCCGCTGGGACGTAACCTGGTAACAGCTAGTAGTGAGAACACCGTGGAGGTGCGTTGAAAGGTAAAAATTGAGCTAACCTGTAATCGGGTAGGCCCACTGATGGGCCTATCTCCCGAGTAGACCAAAATCAAAAAGACACAGGCTGGCCATCCTGCACTGCAGCAACATGTACCATAGCCAAGACTTGGAAGAAACCCAAATGTCCATCAACAGAACAATGCACCAAGAAGAAGGGGGCCCATGTGCACAATGGAACATGAGCCACGGAAGAGCATGCAACAGGTGCCTCTGGCACCACCGTAGAAGGATCTAGAGATACCCACCCAAAAGGAAGTACGAAAGAAACCGAAATAGAAATATCCTATGACATCACTTATAGCTGTTACTTCAACATTGATACCCATGAAGTCATTTCCAAGAGAAGGCCGTGCATAGATGCAGAAAACCAACTATGCTTAACCAAGTGGAAAGGTGTAAGGAATGTATGAATTTGGATATGGGGGTTTACAGACATGTACTGATACATATGAAATATATAATCACAAAATACCTAAGGAATACCAAGAGAGGTCGACTCAACACTCTGTAATAACCTACACGGGAAAGGATCCAAAGATGAATAGATTGACACATACATATGATGAACCAGATGCAGTACACCTAGAACACACACCACATTTTTATCCAATTGGCTGTGATACTAGATAACAATTAAATTTTAAAAAACACACAAGAAGTAAGGAGATATAAGCTCTTGGGGGTTTGCCCTGACACACTGCACTCTCATTTGCAGCCTACTAACACAATTTCCAGGAAGCCTCTGTTGCAGGAAAACCCAGAGTTGGAAATGGAGAAATGCTGCCGCCTTGTGGCCGTTTCCCGCAAGAGCGGCTTTAAACGGATAGCTATGGGTCACTTAACATTCACAAGGACTCCGGCCTCTAAAAGACACCTGCCCTCAAAAAAAAAAAAAAAATGTCCTGAGCTCGGCAGTGGTGAAAAAAATTCAAAGCAGGCAAATGTGTCAAAGAGATAGTATGAAGAGGTAAGTTTTACTCACTCTTTATCAAAAAAGCAAAATGGAGGAAAGCTCAACCTCAGGAATGATCAGACTCCTCTAAGCTACAAAAAGCTTTCAGCTCACCCAAGTTAACTACCGTCAGCCAAAAGACTACAAACAATAAATGCTGAAGGGGTTTTAGAGAACTCTGTTCCCTCTGTCTGCGGAGGACATGTCTAGTTGTAACAGCCAATAATGAGAACAGAAAGGAGCTGCGTTTTCAATTAAAAATTGAGCCACCCTTCCATCCAGAACACCCACAGCCGAGCCTCTCACCTGAGAAGACGGGCTGCAAGAGCTGCACTCCACGAGTTTTCACAGTAGCCAAGACACCGAAGCAACCCAAATGTCCATCAACAGATGAATGGATAAGAAGAGCTGGTCCGTGGACACAGTGGACTATTAGCCATGGAAAACAAGGAAACACTGCTCTTTGAGGCACCCGAGATGAGCCTAGAGATCATCACAGAACATGAGTTAAGTCGGAAAGCAAAAGGCATACCGTATGACATCACCTATAGGCGTTATCTAACAGCTGACACAAATGAACATATTTCCACAAAGAAAGACACTCACACACTTAGAAAACAAACTAAGCTTAAGTAAAATGAAAGGTGGGGGGAATGGATAACTTAAGATTAGTGTCACCATATGTGTACAAATACGTATTAAATATATATATCAAACAGACCGACCATATAGCAAGGGAGGTCACCAGAACACTCTGCAATAATTTACATGGGAAGAGGATCTGTACAAGAATATATATATATATATATATATATATATATATATATATATATACATATAAAACGTACAAATGAACCAGATTCTGTACATATAGGACCAACAGTATTCTAATCATTACCCCGATTTAAACAAATTAAAAGAGCGAACAAGAAGTAATGTGACATACACTTCTGGGGTTTTTTCCTGGCACATTCCATTCTAATTGACAACCTGGGAACAGGACTTCCAGAAGGCTCTGCTGCCCTAGTAACCAGATGTGGGAATGTAGCAATGCTGACGCCTTGTGGCCGTTTCCCACAGCAGCAGCTTTAAAGTCAGTGCTAATGGTCACTCAATATTCACACCCATTGCAGGCTTGTAAATGACACCTGCCCTCCAAAACAAAATCCTGGGGTCGAAAATCGACCAAAAAAGTCGAAAGAGGGCAACCTTCCAAGAAGACAATTTCGAGAGGTTTATTGTACTCACGGTTTTTTTTTTTCTGTTTTTGTTTAACAGAATAAAAAAAGGCGTGGAAAAATGCTGAACCTTAGGAATTATTAGACACGAAAATACACGTTACAAAAACCTATCATGTCACACGACTCAGCATGGCCAGCAGCAAAACTTCTGCAAACAAGAAATGCTGACGGGGTGGTGAAGAAATACGTACCCTCGGTTCTAAGTGGGACGTGGTAAGAGCCCCTAAGGAAAACACAGTGGAGTTGCCTGGAAAGGGTCAACATTGAGCGACCGTTCAATCAAGCATAGCCACTGCTGGGTCTATCACCTGAGAGGATGAGAATCAAAAAGACACGGGCTGGCAATCCTGCAATCCAGCAATGTTTACCATAGCCAACACTTGGAAGCAATGAAAATGCCCAGCCACAGAGGAATGCAGAAAGGAGCAGTGGTCCATGGACACAATGGAAGAGTACTCCAGTGAAAAGTAGAAATTCCATTTTAAAAACAGATATAAGTAAGGAGACATCAGCTTTGGGGGGTTTCTCCAGACACATCCCACCGTCATTGATAACCGAGGAACACCACTGGCAGGAAGGTCTGTTTCACTAGTTACCAGAGTGGGAAACGCAGAAATGCTGCAGCCCTCTGGCCGTTACCTGCAACGGCAGCTTGAAAACCCGTGCTAATGGTCACTTCGTGTGCACAAGTCCTGGAGGGCTGTCAATGAAACCTGCCCTCAAAATGTCTTGAGGGAGGTAGTGGCCAAAATATTTCAAAAGGCGGCACATACGTCAAGAAAAGAATGTGATGAGGTAAGCTACACACACAGTTTGAAGAAAAAAAGGGCATCCCTGAAAGCTCAATTTCAAGGCTTTATGAGACGCATGCAAATCCAACCACAGAGGTATCGGCTCACACCAGTCAGAAGAACCATCAGCAACAAGACTACCAACAATTCATGCTGAAGGGGTTGTGGAGAAGTGCATACCCTCTAGGTTAAGTGGGACTTTGCCGCCAGCCGCGGCGGGTCCTCAAAGTGTAGCAACAACCGACGAGAGGGGGTAGGGAACTGAACGCACCAAGGTATGGGATCAGAAGGGCACAAGCAACTGACGCTTGCAAGGCAAGTTTAATAACAAAGCCTAGCCGTATATATACCCCTAAAGCAGGGACTGCTTCGTCACGCCTTATCGGCATCAGCTGGTTGGTTGGCTTCTCGGCTTAGTCACACCTTATCAGCATCAGCTGGTTGGTTGGCTGCTCGGCTTCTCCCTCAAAGGCACCAATTTCCCCTCCAGGGTTGCTTTTCCTAGCTTTAGGGAACAACCAGGGACTCCCAGTAACTGAGCAGGTCCCTGGAGCGATTTGGCCAAAGGCCATCTCCTTTTGTATGTTCATACCATAAAGTCCAGGATGCATACCAAGGAGAGTACAGTCGGGCCCTGAGGCTTAGGAGGGTCTTAGTGGCGCCTTCCTCAGAGGGCAATGCTCGCCACAGGACTTCACCTGGTAAGAGGCACTAATGGGAACAGAATGGAGGTGCCTTTACAAGGTAAACACTGAGTTACGATATGATCCAGCAGGCCCACTCGTGGGCCTATAACCTAAGAAAGAAGACAGAAGTGGAAAGACACAGGCAGGCAAATCTGCATTGCAGGAGTATTACAATAGCCAGGACATGGAAGCAAGCAGAAAGTCCATCAACAGATGAGTGGACAAAGAAGAACAGGGACCTGAACAGATGGAATATTAGCCAAGGAACAAAAGGAAACAATGCCATCAACAGCACCATCGGTGAGGCTAGAGTTCATCACGCACCTTGCAGTAAGTCACAGAGCGAAAGATACATAGCCTACGATATCACTTATAGGTGTTCCCTAAAAATTGATATCACTGAAGATATTTCCACAGAGAAAGGCAATCACAGATGCAATAAACAGATTTATGGTTCACCCATGGACAGGTGTGAGAATTGTGTACATTAGGAAATTGGGTTTAAGAGAGGGATACAAACACAGGTGAAATACAAAATCACCAAAGGCCTACGGAATACCAAGAGAAGAGTACTCAACATTGTGTCATAAGCTACATGGGAAAAGGATCCAAAGAAGACTAGATACATGTTTATGTGTAAAAGAGCCACATCTTTCACACCCACAACAAGCAAAACATTGTAATCAAACTTGCTGTGAGAAACAATAAACATTGAATTAAAAAACGAACAAGTCAGTCGTGAGGCACAAACATAAGGGGCTTTTTCCTGGCACAGTCCATTCTAATTGACAACCTAGAATACGACTTCCACGGAGGCTCTGTTGCCCGAGTAACCAGGTTTGGTAAAGGAGACCTGCTGCCGCCTTGTGGCCGTTTCTCAAAACAGCAGCTTTAAACCCAGTGCTAATGGTCACTTGATATTCAAAATCATTGCAGGCCTATAAATGACACCTGCCTTCAAAAAAGATTCTTGGGTCGTCCATCGAGGAAAACAACTCAAAAGACGTGCACATTTCAAAACGACAATTTCAAGAGGCATATTTTGTGCACATTTTGTCTTCTCTTTCTTTCTTTCTCTTGTGATAAATAAAAGGGCATGGAAAAATGCTCAACATCAGGAATTAATAAAGCCATGCAAATCCAGTCGACAGAAACGTTCACCCACCGTCGTCAGAATGATCATCAGCCACAGAGTCTACAAAGAATAAATGCTCAAGGTGTTTTAGAGAACTCTGTGCCCTCTAGCGGCCGCTGGGACGTAACCTGGTAACAGCTAGTAGTGAGAACACCGTGGAGGTGCGTTGAAAGGTAAAAATTGAGCTAACCTGTAATCGGGTAGGCCCACTGATGGGCCTATCTCCCGAGTAGACCAAAATCAAAAAGACACAGGCTGGCCATCCTGCACTGCAGCAACATGTACCATCGCCAAGACTTGGAAGAAACCCAAATGTCCATCAACAGAACAATGCACCAAGAAGAAGGGGGCCCATGCGCACAATGGAACATGAGCCATGGAAGAGCATGCAACAGTGCCGCTGGCACCACCGTAGAAGGATCTAGAGATACCCACCCAAAAGGAAGTACGAAAGAAACCGAAATAGAAATATCCTATGACATCACTTATAGCTGTTACTTCAACATTGATACCCATGAAGTCATTTCCAAGAGAAGGCCGTGCATAGATGCAGAAAACCAACTATGCTTAACCAAGTGGAAAGGTGTAAGGAATGTATGAATTTGGATATGGGGGTTTACAGACATGTACTGATACATATGAAATATATAATCACAAAATACCTAAGGAATACCAAGAGAGGTCGACTCAACACTCTGTAATAACCTACACGGGAAAGGATCCAAAGATGAATAGATTGACACATACATATGATGAACCAGATGCAGTACACCTAGAACACACACCACATTTTTATCCAATTGGCTGTGATACTAGATAACAATTAAATTTTAAAAAACACACAAGAAGTAAGGAGATATAAGCTCTTGGGGGTTTGCCCTGACACACTGCACTCTCATTTGCAGCCTACTAACACAATTTCCAGGAAGCCTCTGTTGCAGGAAAACCCAGAGTTGGAAATGGAGAAATGCTGCCGCCTTGTGGCCGTTTCCCGCAAGAGCGGCTTTAAACGGATAGCTATGGGTCACTTAACATTCACAAGGACTCAGGCCTCTAAAAGACACCTGCCCTCAAAAAAAAAAAATTTCCTGAGCTCGGCCGTGGCCAAAAAAATTCAAAGCAGGCAAATGTGTCAAAGAGATAGTATGATAGAGGTAAGTTTTACTCACTCTTTATCAAAAAAGCAAAATGGAGAAAAGCTCAACCTCAGGAATGATCAGACTCCTCTAAGCTACAAAAAGCTTTCAGCTCACCCAAGTTAACTACCGTCAGCCAAAAGACTACAAACAATAAATGCTGAAGGGGTTTTAGAGAACTCTGTTCCCTCTGTCTGCGGAGGACATGTCTAGTTGTAACAGCCAATAATGAGAACAGAAAGGAGCTGCGTTTTCAATTAAAAATTGAGCCACCCTTCCATCCAGAACACCCACAGCCGAGCCTCTCACCTGAGAAGACGGGCTGCAAGAGCTGCACTCCACGAGTTTTCACAGTAGCCAAGACACCGAAGCAACCCAAATGTCCATCAACAGATGAATGGATAAGAAGAGCTGGTCCGTGGACACAGTGGACTATTAGCCATGGAAAACAAGGAAACACTGCTCTTTGAGGCACCCGAGATGAGCCTAGAGATCATCACAGAACATGAGTTAAGTCGGAAAGCAAAAGGCATACCGTATGACATCACCTATAGGCGTTATCTAACAGCTGACACAAATGAACATATTTCCACAAAGAAAGACACTCACACACTTAGAAAACAAACTAAGCTTAAGTAAAATGAAAGGTGGGGGGAATGGATAAATTAAGATTAGTGTCACCATATGTGTACAAATACGTATTAAATATATATATCAAACAGACCGACCATATAGCAAGGGAGGTCACCAGAACACTCTGCAATAATTTACATGGGAAGAGGATCTGTACAAGAATATATATATATATATATATATATATATATATATATATATATATATATATATATATACATATAAAACGTACAAATGAACCAGATTCTGTACATATAGGACCAACAGTATTCTAATCATTACCCCGATTTAAACAAATTAAAAGAGCGAACAAGAAGTAATGTGACATACACTTCTGGGGTTTTTTCCTGGCACATTCCATTCTAATTGACAACCTGGGAACAGGACTTCCAGAAGGCTCTGCTGCCCTAGTAACCAGATGTGGGAATGTAGCAATGCTGACGCCTTGTGGCCGTTTCCCACAGCAGCAGCTTTAAAGTCAGTGCTAATGGTCACTCAATATTCACACCCATTGCAGGCTTGTAAATGACACCTGCCCTCCAAAACAAAATCCTGGGGTCGAAAATCGACCAAAAAAGTCGAAAGAGGGCAACCTTCCAAGAAGACAATTTCGAGAGGTTTATTGTACTCACGGTTTTTTTTTTTCTGTTTTTGTTTAACAGAATAAAAAAAGGCGTGGAAAAATGCTGAACCTTAGGAATTATTAGACACGAAAATACACGTTACAAAAACCTATCATGTCACACGACTCAGCATGGCCAGCAGCAAAACTTCTGCAAACAAGAAATGCTGACGGGGTGGTGAAGAAATACGTACACTCGGTTCTAAGTGGGACGTGGTAAGAGCCCCTAAGGAAAACACAGTGGAGTTGCCTGGAAAGGGTCAACATTGAGCGACCGTTCAATCAAGCATAGCCACTGCTGGGTCTATCACCTGAGAGGATGAGAATCAAAAAGACACGGGCTGGCAATCCTGCAATCCAGCAATGTTTACCATAGCCAACACTTGGAAGCAATGAAAATGCCCAGCCACAGAGGAATGCAGAAAGGAGCAGTGGTCCATGGACACAATGGAAGAGTACTCCAGTGAAAAGTAGAAATTCCATTTTAAAAACAGATATAAGTAAGGAGACATCAGCTTTGGGGGGTTTCTCCAGACACATCCCACCGTCATTGATAACCGAGGAACACCACTGGCAGGAAGGTCTGTTTCACTAGTTACCAGAGTGGGAAACGCAGAAATGCTGCAGCCCTCTGGCCGTTACCTGCAACGGCAGCTTGAAAACCCGTGCTAATGGTCACTTCGTGTGCACAAGTCCTGGAGGGCTGTCAATGAAACCTGCCCTCAAAATGTCTTGAGGGAGGTAGTGGCCAAAATATTTCAAAAGGCGGCACATACGTCAAGAAAAGAATGTGATGAGGTAAGCTACACACACAGTTTGAAGAAAAAAAGGGCATCCCTGAAAGCTCAATTTCAAGGCTTTATGAGACGCATGCAAATCCAACCACAGAGGTATCGGCTCACACCAGTCAGAAGAACCATCAGCAACAAGACTACCAACAATTCATGCTGAAGGGGTTGTGGAGAAGTGCATACCCTCTAGGTTAAGTGGGACTTTGCCGCCAGCCGCGGCGGGTCCTCAAAGTGTAGCAACAACCGACGAGAGGGGGTAGGGAACTGAACGCACCAAGGTATGGGATCAGAAGGGCACAAGCAACTGACGCTTGCAAGGCAAGTTTAATAACAAAGCCTAGCCGTATATATACCCCTAAAGCAGGGACTTTGCTTCGTCACGCCTTATCGGCATCAGCTGGTTGGTTGGCTTCTCGGCTTAGTCACACCTTATCAGCATCAGCTGGTTGGTTGGCTGCTCGGCTTCTCCCTCAAAGGCACCAATTTCCCCTCCAGGGTTGCTTTTCCTAGCTTTAGGGAACAACCAGGGACTCCCAGTAACTGAGCAGGTCCCTGGAGCGATTTGGCCAAAGGCCATCTCCTTTTGTATGTTCATACCATAAAGTCCAGGATGCATACCAAGGAGAGTACAGTCGGGCCCTGAGGCTTAGGAGGGTCTTAGTGGCGCCTTCCTCAGAGGGCAATGCTCGCCACAGGACTTCACCTGGTAAGAGGCACTAATGGGAACAGAATGGAGGTGCCTTTACAAGGTAAACACTGAGTTACGATATGATCCAGCAGGCCCACTCGTGGGCCTATAACCTAAGAAAGAAGACAGAAGTGGAAAGACACAGGCAGGCAAATCTGCATTGCAGGAGTATTACAATAGCCAGGACATGGAAGCAAGCAGAAAGTCCATCAACAGATGAGTGGACAAAGAAGAACAGGGACCTGAACAGATGGAATATTAGCCAAGGAACAAAAGGAAACAATGCCATCAACAGCACCATCGGTGAGGCTAGAGTTCATCACGCACCTTGCAGTAAGTCACAGAGCGAAAGATACATAGCCTACGATATCACTTATAGGTGTTCCCTAAAAATTGATATCACTGAAGATATTTCCACAGAGAAAGGCAATCACAGATGCAATAAACAGATTTATGGTTCACCCATGGACAGGTGTGAGAATTGTGTACATTAGGAAATTGGGTTTAAGAGAGGGATACAAACACAGGTGAAATACAAAATCACCAAAGGCCTACGGAATACCAAGAGAAGAGTACTCAACATTGTGTCATAAGCTACATGGGAAAAGGATCCAAAGAAGACTAGATACATGTTTATGTGTAAAAGAGCCACATCTTTCACACCCACAACAAGCAAAACATTGTAATCAAACTTGCTGTGAGAAACAATAAACATTGAATTAAAAAACGAACAAGTCAGTCGTGAGGCACAAACATAAGGGGCTTTTTCCTGGCACAGTCCATTCTAATTGACAACCTAGAATACGACTTCCACGGAGGCTCTGTTGCCCGAGTAACCAGGTTTGGTAAAGGAGACCTGCTGCCGCCTTGTGGCCGTTTCTCAAAACAGCAGCTTTAAACCCAGTGCTAATGGTCACTTGATATTCAAAATCATTGCAGGCCTATAAATGACACCTGCCTTCAAAAAAGATTCTTGGGTCGTCCATCGAGGAAAACAACTCAAAAGACGTGCACATTTCAAAACGACAATTTCAAGAGGCATATTTTGTGCACATTTTGTCTTCTCTTTCTTTCTTTCTCTTGTGATAAATAAAAGGGCATGGAAAAATGCTCAACATCAGGAATTAATAAAGCCATGCAAATCCAGTCGACAGAAACGTTCACCCACCGTCGTCAGAATGATCATCAGCCACAGAGTCTACAAAGAATAAATGCTCAAGGTGTTTTAGAGAACTCTGTGCCCTCTAGCGGCCGCTGGGACGTAACCTGGTAACAGCTAGTAGTGAGAACACCGTGGAGGTGCGTTGAAAGGTAAAAATTGAGCTAACCTGTAATCGGGTAGGCCCACTGATGGGCCTATCTCCCGAGTAGACCAAAATCAAAAAGACACAGGCTGGCCATCCTGCACTGCAGCAACATGTACCATCGCCAAGACTTGGAAGAAACCCAAATGTCCATCAACAGAACAATGCACCAAGAAGAAGGGGGCCCATGCGCACAATGGAACATGAGCCATGGAAGAGCATGCAACAGTGCCGCTGGCACCACCGTAGAAGGATCTAGAGATACCCACCCAAAAGGAAGTACGAAAGAAACCGAAATAGAAATATCCTATGACATCACTTATAGCTGTTACTTCAACATTGATACCCATGAAGTCATTTCCAAGAGAAGGCCGTGCATAGATGCAGAAAACCAACTATGCTTAACCAAGTGGAAAGGTGTAAGGAATGTATGAATTTGGATATGGGGGTTTACAGACATGTACTGATACATATGAAATATATAATCACAAAATACCTAAGGAATACCAAGAGAGGTCGACTCAACACTCTGTAATAACCTACACGGGAAAGGATCCAAAGATGAATAGATTGACACATACATATGATGAACCAGATGCAGTACACCTAGAACACACACCACATTTTTATCCAATTGGCTGTGATACTAGATAACAATTAAATTTTAAAAAACACACAAGAAGTAAGGAGATATAAGCTCTTGGGGGTTTGCCCTGACACACTGCACTCTCATTTGCAGCCTACTAACACAATTTCCAGGAAGCCTCTGTTGCAGGAAAACCCAGAGTTGGAAATGGAGAAATGCTGCCGCCTTGTGGCCGTTTCCCGCAAGAGCGGCTTTAAACGGATAGCTATGGGTCACTTAACATTCACAAGGACTCAGGCCTCTAAAAGACACCTGCCCTCAAAAAAAAAAAATTTCCTGAGCTCGGCCGTGGCCAAAAAAATTCAAAGCAGGCAAATGTGTCAAAGAGATAGTATGATAGAGGTAAGTTTTACTCACTCTTTATCAAAAAAGCAAAATGGAGAAAAGCTCAACCTCAGGAATGATCAGACTCCTCTAAGCTACAAAAAGCTTTCAGCTCACCCAAGTTAACTACCGTCAGCCAAAAGACTACAAACAATAAATGCTGAAGGGGTTTTAGAGAACTCTGTTCCCTCTGTCTGCGGAGGACATGTCTAGTTGTAACAGCCAATAATGAGAACAGAAAGGAGCTGCGTTTTCAATTAAAAATTGAGCCACCCTTCCATCCAGAACACCCACAGCCGAGCCTCTCACCTGAGAAGACGGGCTGCAAGAGCTGCACTCCACGAGTTTTCACAGTAGCCAAGACACCGAAGCAACCCAAATGTCCATCAACAGATGAATGGATAAGAAGAGCTGGTCCGTGGACACAGTGGACTATTAGCCATGGAAAACAAGGAAACACTGCTCTTTGAGGCACCCGAGATGAGCCTAGAGATCATCACAGAACATGAGTTAAGTCGGAAAGCAAAAGGCATACCGTATGACATCACCTATAGGCGTTATCTAACAGCTGACACAAATGAACATATTTCCACAAAGAAAGACACTCACACACTTAGAAAACAAACTAAGCTTAAGTAAAATGAAAGGTGGGGGGAATGGATAAATTAAGATTAGTGTCACCATATGTGTACAAATACGTATTAAATATATATATCAAACAGACCGACCATATAGCAAGGGAGGTCACCAGAACACTCTGCAATAATTTACATGGGAAGAGGATCTGTACAAGAATATATATATATATATATATATATATATATATATATATACATATAAAACGTACAAATGAACCAGATTCTGTACATATAGGACCAACAGTATTCTAATCATTACCCCGATTTAAACAAATTAAAAGAGCGAACAAGAAGTAATGTGACATACACTTCTGGGGTTTTTTCCTGGCACATTCCATTCTAATTGACAACCTGGGAACAGGACTTCCAGAAGGCTCTGCTGCCCTAGTAACCAGATGTGGGAATGTAGCAATGCTGACGCCTTGTGGCCGTTTCCCACAGCAGCAGCTTTAAAGTCAGTGCTAATGGTCACTCAATATTCACACCCATTGCAGGCTTGTAAATGACACCTGCCCTCCAAAACAAAATCCTGGGGTCGAAAATCGACCAAAAAAGTCCAAAGAGGGCAACCTTCCAAGAAGACAATTTCGAGAGGTTTATTGTACTCACGGGGTTTTTTTTTTCTGTTTTTGTTTAACAGAATAAAAAAAGGCGTGGAAAAATGCTGAACCTTAGGAATTATTAGACACGAAAATACACGTTACAAAAACCTATCATGTCACACGACTCAGCATGGCCAGCAGCAAAACTTCTGCAAACAAGAAATGCTGACGGGGTGGTGAAGAAATACGTACCCTCGGTTCTAAGTGGGACGTGGTAAGAGCCCCTAAGGAAAACACAGTGGAGTTGCCTGGAAAGGGTCAACATTGAGCGACCGTTCAATCAAGCATAGCCACTGCTGGGTCTATCACCTGAGAGGATGAGAATCAAAAAGACACGGGCTGGCAATCCTGCAATCCAGCAATGTTTACCATAGCCAACACTTGGAAGCAATGAAAATGCCCAGCCACAGAGGAATGCAGAAAGGAGCAGTGGTCCATGGACACAATGGAAGAGTACTCCAGTGAAAAGTAGAAATTCCATTTTAAAAACAGATATAAGTAAGGAGACATCAGCTTTGGGGGGTTTCTCCAGACACATCCCACCGTCATTGATAACCAAGGAACACCACTGGCAGGAAGGTCTGTTTCACTAGTTACCAGAGTGGGAAACGCAGAAATGCTGCAGCCCTGTGGCCGTTACCTGCAACGGCAGCTTGAAAACCCGTGCTAATGGTCACTTCGTGTGCACAAGTCCTGGAGGGCTGTCAATGAAACCTGCCCTCAAAATGTCTTGAGGGAGGTAGTGGCCAAAATATTTCAAAAGGCGGCACATACTTCAAGAAAAGAATGTGATGAAGTAAGCTACACACACAGTTTGAAGAAAAAAAGGGCATCCCTGAAAGCTCAATTTCAAGGCTTTATGAGACGCATGCAAATCCAACCACAGAGGTATCGGCTCACACCAGTCAGAAGAACCATCAGCAACAAGACTACCAACAATTCATGCTGAAGGGGTTGTGGAGAAGTGCATACCCTCTAGGTTAAGTGGGACTTTGCCGCCAGCCGCGGCGGGTCCTCAAAGTGTAGCAACAACCGACGAGAGGGGGTAGGGAACTGAACGCACCAAGGTATGGGATCAGAAGGGCACAAGCAACTGACGCTTGCAAGGCAAGTTTAATAACAAAGCCTAGCCGTATATATACCCCTAAAGCAGGGACTTTGCTTCGTCACGCCTTATCGGCATCAGCTGGTTGGTTGGCTTCTCGGCTTAGTCACACCTTATCAGCATCAGCTGGTTGGTTGGCTGCTCGGCTTCTCCCTCAAAGGCACCAATTTCCCCTCCAGGGTTGCTTTTCCTAGCTTTAGGGAACAACCAGGGACTCCCAGTAACTGAGCAGGTCCCTGGAGCGATTTGGCCAAAGACCATCTCCTTTTGTATGTTCATACCATAAAGTCCAGGATGCATACCAAGGAGAGTACAGTCGGGCCCTGAGGCTTAGGAGGGTCTTAGTGGCGCCTTCCTCAGAGGGCAATGCTCGCCACAGGACTTCACCTGGTAAGAGGCACTAATGGGAACAGAATGGAGGTGCCTTTACAAGGTAAACACTGAGTTACGATATGATCCAGCAGGCCCACTCCTGGGCCTATAACCTAAGAAAGAAGACAGAAGTGGAAAGACACAGGCAGGCAAATCTGCATTGCAGGAGTATTACAATAGCCAGGACATGGAAGCAAGCAGAAAGTCCATCAACAGATGAGTGGACAAAGAAGAACAGGGACCTGAGCAGATGGAATATTAGCCAAGGAACAAAAGGAAACAATGCCATCAACAGCACCATCGGTGAGGCTAGAGTTCATCACGCACCTTGCAGTAAGTCACAGAGCGAAAGATACATAGCCTACGATATCACTTATAGGTGTTCCCTAAAAATTGATATCACTGAAGATATTTCCACAGAGAAAGGCAATCACAGATGCAATAAACAGATTTATGGTTCACCCATGGACAGGTGTGAGAATTGTGTACATTAGGAAATTGGGTTTAAGAGAGAGATACAAACACAGGTGAAATACAAAATCACCAAAGGCCTACGGAATACCAAGAGAAGAGTACTCAACATTGTGTCATAAGCTACATGGGAAAAGGATCCAAAGAAGACTAGATACGTGTTTATGTGTAAAAGAGCCACATCTTTCACACCTACAACAAGCAAAACATTGTAATCAAACTTGCTGTGAGAAACAATAAACATTGAATTAAAAAACGAACAAGTCAGTCGTGAGGCACAAACATAAGGGGCTTTTTCCTGGCACAGTCCATTCTAATTGACAACCGAGAATACGACTTCCACGGAGGCTCTGTTGCCCGAGTAACCAGGTTTGGTAAAGGAGACCTGCTGCCGCCTTGTGGCCGTTTCTCAAAACAGCAGCTTTAAACCCAGTGCTAATGGTCACTTGATATTCAAAATCATTGCAGGCCTATAAATGACACCTGCCCTCAAAAACGATTCTTGGGTCGTCAATCGAGGAAAAAAACTCAAAAGATGTGCACACTTCAAAACGACAATTTCAAGAGGCATATTTTGCGCACATTTTGTCTTCTCTTTCTTTCTTTCTCTTGTGATAAATAAAAGGGCATGGAAAAATGCTCAACATCAGGAATTAATAAAGCCATGCAAATCCAGTCGACAGAAACGTTCACCCACCGTCGTCAGAATGATCATCAGCCACAGAGTCTACAAAGAATAAATGCTCAAGGTGTTTTAGAGAACTCTGTGCCCTCTAGCGGCCGCTGGGACGTAACCTGGGAACAGCTAGTAGTGAGAACACCGTGGAGGTGCGTTGAAAGGTAAAAATTGAGCTAACCTGTAATCGGGTAGGCCCACTGATGGGCCTATCTCCCGAGTAGACCAAAATCAAAAAGACACAGGCTGGCCATCCTGCACTGCAGCAACATGTACCATAGCCAAGACTTGGAAGAAACCCAAATGTCCATCAACAGAACAATGCACCAAGAAGAAGGGGGCCCATGCGCACAATGGAACATGAGCCATGGAAGAGCATGCAACAGTGCCGCTGGCACCACCGTAGAAGGATCTAGAGATACCCACCCAAAAGGAAGTACGAAAGAAACCGAAATAGAAATATCCTATGACATCACTTATAGCTGTTACTTCAACATTGATACCCATGAAGTCATTTCCAAGAGAAGGCCGTGCATAGATGCAGAAAACCAACTATGCTTAACCAAGTGGAAAGGTGTAAGGAATGTATGAATTTGGATATGGGGGTTTACAGACATGTACTGATACATATGAAATATATAATCACAAAATACCTAAGGAATAACAAGAGAGGTCGACTCAACACTCTGTAATAACCTACACGGGAAAGGATCCAAAGATGAATAGATTGACACATACATATGATGAACCAGATGCAGTACACCTAGAACACACACCACATTTTTATCCAATTGGCTGTGATACTAGATAACAATTAAATTTTAAAAAACACACAAGAAGTAAGGAGATATAAGCTCTTGGGGGTTTGCCCTGACACACTGCACTCTCATTTGCAGCCTACTAACACAATTTCCAGGAAGCCTCTGTTGCAGGAAAACCCAGAGTTGGAAATGGAGAAATGCTGCCGCCTTGTGGCCGTTTCCCGCAAGAGCGGCTTTAAACGGATAGCTATGGGTCACTTAACATTCACAAGGACTCAGGCCTCTAAAAGACACCTGCCCTCAAAAAAAAAAAATTTCCTGAGCTCGGCCGTGGCCAAAAAAATTCAAAGCAGGCAAATGTGTCAAAGAGATAGTATGATAGAGGTAAGTTTTACTCACTCTTTATCAAAAAAGCAAAATGGAGAAAAGCTCAACCTCAGGAATGATCAGACTCCTCTAAGCTACAAAAAGCTTTCAGCTCACCCAAGTTAACTACCGTCAGCCAAAAGACTACAAACAATAAATGCTGAAGGGGTTTTAGAGAACTCTGTTCCCTCTGTCTGCGGAGGACATGTCTAGTTGTAACAGCCAATAATGAGAACAGAAAGGAGCTGCGTTTTCAATTAAAAATTGAGCCACCCTTCCATCCAGAACACCCACAGCCGAGCCTCTCACCTGAGAAGACGGGCTGCAAGAGCTGCACTCCACGAGTTTTCACAGTAGCCAAGACACCGAAGCAACCCAAATGTCCATCAACAGATGAATGGATAAGAAGAGCTGGTCCGTGGACACAGTGGACTATTAGCCATGGAAAACAAGGAAACACTGCTCTTTGAGGCACCCGAGATGAGCCTAGAGATCATCACAGAACATGAGTTAAGTCGGAAAGCAAAAGGCATACCGTATGACATCACCTATAGGCGTTATCTAACAGCTGACACAAATGAACATATTTCCACAAAGAAAGACACTCACACACTTAGAAAACAAACTAAGCTTAAGTAAAATGAAAGGTGGGGGGAATGGATAAATTAAGATTAGTGTCACCATATGTGTACAAATACGTATTAAATATATATATCAAACAGACCGACCATATAGCAAGGGAGGTCACCAGAACACTCTGCAATAATTTACATGGGAAGAGGATCTGTACAAGAATATATATATATATATATATATATATATATATATATATATATACATATAAAACGTACAAATGAACCAGATTCTGTACATATAGGACCAACAGTATTCTAATCATTACCCCGATTTAAACAAATTAAAAGAGCGAACAAGAAGTAATGTGACATACACTTCTGGGGTTTTTTCCTGGCACATTCCATTCTAATTGACAACCTGGGAACAGGACTTCCAGAAGGCTCTGCTGCCCTAGTAACCAGATGTGGGAATGTAGCAATGCTGACGCCTTGTGGCCGTTTCCCACAGCAGCAGCTTTAAAGTCAGTGCTAATGGTCACTCAATATTCACACCCATTGCAGGCTTGTAAATGACACCTGCCCTCCAAAACAAAATCCTGGGGTCGAAAATCGACCAAAAAAGTCCAAAGAGGGCAACCTTCCAAGAAGACAATTTCGAGAGGTTTATTGTACTCACGGTTTTTTTTTTTCTGTTTTTGTTTAACAGAATTAAAAAAAGGCGTGGAAAAATGCTGAACCTTAGGAATTATTAGACACGAAAATACACGTTACAAAAACCTATCATGTCACACGACTCAGCATGGCCAGCAGCAAAACTTCTGCAAACAAGAAATGCTGACGGGGTGGTGAAGAAATGCGTACCCTCGGTTCTAAGTGGGACGTGGTAAGAGCCCCTAAGGAAAACACAGTGGAGTTGCCTGGAAAGGGTCAACATTGAGCGACCGTTCAATCAAGCATAGCCACTGCTGGGTCTATCACCTGAGAGGATGAGAATCAAAAAGACACGGGCTGGCAATCCTGCAATCCAGCAATGTTTACCATAGCCAACACTTGGAAGCAATGAAAATGCCCAGCCACAGAGGAATGCAGAAAGGAGCAGTGGTCCATGGACACAATGGAAGAGTACTCCAGTGAAAAGTAGAAATTCCATTTTAAAAACAGATATAAGTAAGGAGACATCAGCTTTGGGGGGTTTCTCCAGACACATCCCACCGTCATTGATAACCGAGGAACACCACTGGCAGGAAGGTCTGTTTCACTAGTTACCAGAGTGGGAAACGCAGAAATGCTGCAGCCCTCTGGCCGTTACCTGCAACGGCAGCTTGAAAACCCGTGCTAATGGTCACTTCGTGTGCACAAGTCCTGGAGGGCTGTCAATGAAACCTGCCCTCAAAATGTCTTGAGGGAGGTAGTGGCCAAAATATTTCAAAAGGCGGCACATACTTCAAGAAAAGAATGTGATGAGGTAAGCTACACACACAGTTTGAAGAAAAAAAGGACATCCCTGAAAGCTCAATTTCAAGGCTTTATGAGACGCATGCAAATCCAACCACAGAGGTATCGGCTCACACCAGTCAGAAGAACCATCAGCAACAAGACTACCAACAATTCATGCTGAAGGGGTTGTGGAGAAGTGCATACCCTCTAGGTTAAGTGGGACTTTGCCGCCAGCCGCGGCGGGTCCTCAAAGTGTAGCAACAACCGACGAGAGGGGGTAGGGAACTGAACGCACCAAGGTATGGGATCAGAAGGGCACAAGCAACTGACGCTTGCAAGGCAAGTTTAATAACAAAGCCTAGCCGTATATATACCCCTAAAGCAGGGACTTTGCTTCGTCACGCCTTATCGGCATCAGCTGGTTGGTTGGCTTCTCGGCTTAGTCACACCTTATCAGCATCAGCTGGTTGGTTGGCTGCTCGGCTTCTCCCTCAAAGGCACCAATTTCCCCTCCAGGGTTGCTTTTCCTAGCTTTAGGGAACAACCAGGGACTCCCAGTAACTGAGCAGGTCCCTGGAGCGATTTGGCCAAAGGCCATCTCCTTTTGTATGTTCATACCATAAAGTCCAGGATGCATACCAAGGAGAGTACAGTCGGGCCCTGAGGCTTAGGAGGGTCTTAGTGGCGCCTTCCTCAGAGGGCAATGCTCGCCACAGGACTTCACCTGGTAAGAGGCACTAATGGGAACAGAATGGAGGTGCCTTTACAAGGTAAACACTGAGTTACGATATGATCCAGCAGGCCCACTCGTGGGCCTATAACCTAAGAAAGAAGACAGAAGTGGAAAGACACAGGCAGGCAAATCTGCATTGCAGGAGTATTACAATAGCCAGGACATGGAAGCAAGCAGAAAGTCCATCAACAGATGAGTGGACAAAGAAGAACAGGGACCTGAACAGATGGAATATTAGCCAAGGAACAAAAGGAAACAATGCCATCAACAGCACCATCGGTGAGGCTAGAGTTCATCACGCACCTTGCAGTAAGTCACAGAGCGAAAGATACATAGCCTACGATATCACTTATAGGTGTTCCCTAAAAATTGATATCACTGAAGATATTTCCACAGAGAAAGGCAATCACAGATGCAATAAACAGATTTATGGTTCACCCATGGACAGGTGTGAGAATTGTGTACATTAGGAAATTGGGTTTAAGAGAGAGATACAAACACAGGTGAAATACAAAATCACCAAAGGCCTACGGAATACCAAGAGAAGAGTACTCAACATTGTGTCATAAGCTACATGGGAAAAGGATCCAAAGAAGACTAGATACATGTTTATGTGTAAAAGAGCCACATCTTTCACACCCACAACAAGCAAAACATTGTAATCAAACTTGCTGTGAGAAACAATAAACATTGAATTAAAAAACGAACAAGTCAGTCGTGAGGCACAAACATAAGGGGCTTTTTCCTGGCACAGTCCATTCTAATTGACAACCTAGAATACGACTTCCACGGAGGCTCTGTTGCCCGAGTAACCAGGTTTGGTAAAGGAGACCTGCTGCCGCCTTGTGGCCGTTTCTCAAAACAGCAGCTTTAAACCCAGTGCTAATGGTCACTTGATATTCAAAATCATTGCAGGCCTATAAATGACACCTGCCCTCAAAAACGATTCTTGGGTCGTCCATCGAGGAAAACAACTCAAAAGACGTGCACATTTCAAAACGACAATTTCAAGAGGCATATTTTGTGCACATTTTGTCTTCTCTTTCTTTCTTTCTCTTGTGATAAATAAAAGGGCATGGAAAAATGCTCAACATCAGGAATTAATAAACCCATGCAAATCCAGTCGACAGAAACGTTCACCCACCGTCGTCAGAATGATCATCAGCCACAGAGTCTACAAAGAATAAATGCTCAAGGTGTTTTAGAGAACTCTGTGCCCTCTAGCGGCCGCTGGGACGTAACCTGGTAACAGCTAGTAGTGAGAACACCGTGGAGGTGCGTTGAAAGGTAAAAATTGAGCTAACCTGTAATCGGGTAGGCCCACTGATGGGCCTATCTCCCGAGTAGACCAAAATCAAAAAGACACAGGCTGGCCATCCTGCACTGCAGCAACATGTACCATAGCCAAGACTTGGAAGAAACCCAAATGTCCATCAACAGAACAATGCACCAAGAAGAAGGGGGCCCATGTGCACAATGGAACATGAGCCACGGAAGAGCATGCAACAGGTGCCTCTGGCACCACCGTAGAAGGATCTAGAGATACCCACCCAAAAGGAAGTACGAAAGAAACCGAAATAGAAATATCCTATGACATCACTTATAGCTGTTACTTCAACATTGATACCCATGAAGTCATTTCCAAGAGAAGGCCGTGCATAGATGCAGAAAACCAACTATGCTTAACCAAGTGGAAAGGTGTAAGGAATGTATGAATTTGGATATGGGGGTTTACAGACATGTACTGATACATATGCAATATATAATCACAAAATACCTAAGGAATACCAAGAGAGGTCGACTCAACACTCTGTAATAACCTACACGGGAAAGGATCCAAAGATGAATAGATTGACACATACATATGATGAACCAGATGCAGTACACCTAGAACACACACCACATTTTTATCCAATTGGCTGTGATACTAGATAACAATTAAATTTTAAAAAACACACAAGAAGTAAGGAGATATAAGCTCTTGGGGGTTTGCCCTGACACACTGCACTCTCATTTGCAGCCTACTAACACAATTTCCAGGAAGCCTCTGTTGCAGGAAAACCCAGAGTTGGAAATGGAGAAATGCTGCCGCCTTGTGGCCGTTTCCCGCAAGAGCGGCTTTAAACGGATAGCTATGGGTCACTTAACATTCACAAGGACTCCGGCCTCTAAAAGACACCTGCCCTCAAAAAAAAAAAAAAATGTCCTGAGCTCGGCAGTGGTGAAAAAAATTCAAAGCAGGCAAATGTGTCAAAGAGATAGTATGAAGAGGTAAGTTTTACTCACTCTTTATCAAAAAAGCAAAATGGAGAAAAGCTCAACCTCAGGAATGATCAGACTCCTCTAAGCTACAAAAAGCTTTCAGCTCACCCAAGTTAACTACCGTCAGCCAAAAGACTACAAACAATAAATGCTGAAGGGGTTTTAGAGAACTCTGTTCCCTCTGTCTGCGGAGGACATGTCTAGTTGTAACAGCCAATAATGAGAACAGAAAGGAGCTGCGTTTTCAATTAAAAATTGAGCCACCCTTCCATCCAGAACACCCACAGCCGAGCCTCTCACCTGAGAAGACGGGCTGCAAGAGCTGCACTCCACGAGTTTTCACAGTAGCCAAGACACCGAAGCAACCCAAATGTCCATCAACAGATGAATGGATAAGAAGAGCTGGTCCGTGGACACAGTGGACTATTAGCCATGGAAAACAAGGAAACACTGCTCTTTGAGGCACCCGAGATGAGCCTAGAGATCATCACAGAACATGAGTTAAGTCGGAAAGCAAAAGGCATACCGTATGACATCACCTATAGGCGTTATCTAACAGCTGACACAAATGAACATATTTCCACAAAGAAAGACACTCACACACTTAGAAAACAAACTAAGCTTAAGTAAAATGAAAGGTGGGGGGAATGGATAACTTAAGATTAGTGTCACCATATGTGTACAAATACGTATTAAATATATATATCAAACAGACCGACCATATAGCAAGGGAGGTCACCAGAACACTCTGCAATAATTTACATGGGAAGAGGATCTGTACAAGAATATATATATATATATATATATATATATATATATATATATACATATAAAACGTACAAATGAACCAGATTCTGTACATATAGGACCAACAGTATTCTAATCATTACCCCGATTTAAACAAATTAAAAGAGCGAACAAGAAGTAATGTGACATACACTTCTGGGGTTTTTTCCTGGCACATTCCATTCTAATTGACAACCTGGGAACAGGACTTCCAGAAGGCTCTGCTGCCCTAGTAACCAGATGTGGGAATGTAGCAATGCTGACGCCTTGTGGCCGTTTCCCACAGCAGCAGCTTTAAAGTCAGTGCTAATGGTCACTCAATATTCACACCCATTGCAGGCTTGTAAATGACACCTGCCCTCCAAAACAAAATCCTGGGGTCGAAAATCGACCAAAAAAGTCGAAAGAGGGCAACCTTCCAAGAAGACAATTTCGAGAGGTTTATTGTACTCACGGTTTTTTTTTTTCTGTTTTTGTTTAACAGAATAAAAAAAGGCGTGGAAAAATGCTGAACCTTAGGAATTATTAGACACGAAAATACACGTTACAAAAACCTATCATGTCACACGACTCAGCATGGCCAGCAGCAAAACTTCTGCAAACAAGAAATGCTGACGGGGTGGTGAAGAAATACGTACCCTCGGTTCTAAGTGGGACGTGGTAAGAGCCCCTAAGGAAAACACAGTGGAGTTGCCTGGAAAGGGTCAACATTGAGCGACCGTTCAATCAAGCATAGCCACTGCTGGGTCTATCACCTGAGAGGATGAGAATCAAAAAGACACGGGCTGGCAATCCTGCAATCCAGCAATGTTTACCATAGCCAACACTTGGAAGCAATGAAAATGCCCAGCCACAGAGGAATGCAGAAAGGAGCAGTGGTCCATGGACACAATGGAAGAGTACTCCAGTGAAAAGTAGAAATTCCATTTTAAAAACAGATATAAGTAAGGAGACATCAGCTTTGGGGGGTTTCTCCAGACACATCCCACCGTCATTGATAACCGAGGAACACCACTGGCAGGAAGGTCTGTTTCACTAGTTACCAGAGTGGGAAACGCAGAAATGCTGCAGCCCTCTGGCCGTTACCTGCAACGGCAGCTTGAAAACCCGTGCTAATGGTCACTTCGTGTGCACAAGTCCTGGAGGGCTGTCAATGAAACCTGCCCTCAAAATGTCTTGAGGGAGGTAGTGGCCAAAATATTTCAAAAGGCGGCACATACGTCAAGAAAAGAATGTGATGAGGTAAGCTACACACACAGTTTGAAGAAAAAAAGGGCATCCCTGAAAGCTCAATTTCAAGGCTTTATGAGACGCATGCAAATCCAACCACAGAGGTATCGGCTCACACCAGTCAGAAGAACCATCAGCAACAAGACTACCAACAATTCATGCTGAAGGGGTTGTGGAGAAGTGCATACCCTCTAGGTTAAGTGGGACTTTGCCGCCAGCCGCGGCGGGTCCTCAAAGTGTAGCAACAACCGACGAGAGGGGGTAGGGAACTGAACGCACCAAGGTATGGGATCAGAAGGGCACAAGCAACTGACGCTTGCAAGGCAAGTTTAATAACAAAGCCTAGCCGTATATATACCCCTAAAGCAGGGACTTTGCTTCGTCACGCCTTATCGGCATCAGCTGGTTGGTTGGCTTCTCGGCTTAGTCACACCTTATCAGCATCAGCTGGTTGGTTGGCTGCTCGGCTTCTCCCTCAAAGGCACCAATTTCCCCTCCAGGGTTGCTTTTCCTAGCTTTAGGGAACAACCAGGGACTCCCAGTAACTGAGCAGGTCCCTGGAGCGATTTGGCCAAAGGCCATCTCCTTTTGTATGTTCATACCATAAAGTCCAGGATGCATACCAAGGAGAGTACAGTCGGGCCCTGAGGCTTAGGAGGGTCTTAGTGGCGCCTTCCTCAGAGGGCAATGCTCGCCACAGGACTTCACCTGGTAAGAGGCACTAATGGGAACAGAATGGAGGTGCCTTTACAAGGTAAACACTGAGTTACGATATGATCCAGCAGGCCCACTCGTGGGCCTATAACCTAAGAAAGAAGACAGAAGTGGAAAGACACAGGCAGGCAAATCTGCATTGCAGGAGTATTACAATAGCCAGGACATGGAAGCAAGCAGAAAGTCCATCAACAGATGAGTGGACAAAGAAGAACAGGGACCTGAACAGATGGAATATTAGCCAAGGAACAAAAGGAAACAATGCCATCAACAGCACCATCGGTGAGGCTAGAGTTCATCACGCACCTTGCAGTAAGTCACAGAGCGAAAGATACATAGCCTACGATATCACTTATAGGTGTTCCCTAAAAATTGATATCACTGAAGATATTTCCACAGAGAAAGGCAATCACAGATGCAATAAACAGATTTATGGTTCACCCATGGACAGGTGTGAGAATTGTGTACATTAGGAAATTGGGTTTAAGAGAGGGATACAAACACAGGTGAAATACAAAATCACCAAAGGCCTACGGAATACCAAGAGAAGAGTACTCAACATTGTGTCATAAGCTACATGGGAAAAGGATCCAAAGAAGACTAGATACATGTTTATGTGTAAAAGAGCCACATCTTTCACACCCACAACAAGCAAAACATTGTAATCAAACTTGCTGTGAGAAACAATAAACATTGAATTAAAAAACGAACAAGTCAGTCGTGAGGCACAAACATAAGGGGCTTTTTCCTGGCACAGTCCATTCTAATTGACAACCTAGAATACGACTTCCACGGAGGCTCTGTTGCCCGAGTAACCAGGTTTGGTAAAGGAGACCTGCTGCCGCCTTGTGGCCGTTTCTCAAAACAGCAGCTTTAAACCCAGTGCTAATGGTCACTTGATATTCAAAATCATTGCAGGCCTATAAATGACACCTGCCTTCAAAAAAGATTCTTGGGTCGTCCATCGAGGAAAACAACTCAAAAGACGTGCACATTTCAAAACGACAATTTCAAGAGGCATATTTTGTGCACATTTTGTCTTCTCTTTCTTTCTTTCTCTTGTGATAAATAAAAGGGCATGGAAAAATGCTCAACATCAGGAATTAATAAAGCCATGCAAATCCAGTCGACAGAAACGTTCACCCACCGTCGTCAGAATGATCATCAGCCACAGAGTCTACAAAGAATAAATGCTCAAGGTGTTTTAGAGAACTCTGTGCCCTCTAGCGGCCGCTGGGACGTAACCTGGTAACAGCTAGTAGTGAGAACACCGTGGAGGTGCGTTGAAAGGTAAAAATTGAGCTAACCTGTAATCGGGTAGGCCCACTGATGGGCCTATCTCCCGAGTAGACCAAAATCAAAAAGACACAGGCTGGCCATCCTGCACTGCAGCAACATGTACCATCGCCAAGACTTGGAAGAAACCCAAATGTCCATCAACAGAACAATGCACCAAGAAGAAGGGGGCCCATGCGCACAATGGAACATGAGCCATGGAAGAGCATGCAACAGTGCCGCTGGCACCACCGTAGAAGGATCTAGAGATACCCACCCAAAAGGAAGTACGAAAGAAACCGAAATAGAAATATCCTATGACATCACTTATAGCTGTTACTTCAACATTGATACCCATGAAGTCATTTCCAAGAGAAGGCCGTGCATAGATGCAGAAAACCAACTATGCTTAACCAAGTGGAAAGGTGTAAGGAATGTATGAATTTGGATATGGGGGTTTACAGACATGTACTGATACATATGAAATATATAATCACAAAATACCTAAGGAATACCAAGAGAGGTCGACTCAACACTCTGTAATAACCTACACGGGAAAGGATCCAAAGATGAATAGATTGACACATACATATGATGAACCAGATGCAGTACACCTAGAACACACACCACATTTTTATCCAATTGGCTGTGATACTAGATAACAATTAAATTTTAAAAAACACACAAGAAGTAAGGAGATATAAGCTCTTGGGGGTTTGCCCTGACACACTGCACTCTCATTTGCAGCCTACTAACACAATTTCCAGGAAGCCTCTGTTGCAGGAAAACCCAGAGTTGGAAATGGAGAAATGCTGCCGCCTTGTGGCCGTTTCCCGCAAGAGCGGCTTTAAACGGATAGCTATGGGTCACTTAACATTCACAAGGACTCAGGCCTCTAAAAGACACCTGCCCTCAAAAAAAAAAAATTTCCTGAGCTCGGCCGTGGCCAAAAAAATTCAAAGCAGGCAAATGTGTCAAAGAGATAGTATGATAGAGGTAAGTTTTACTCACTCTTTATCAAAAAAGCAAAATGGAGAAAAGCTCAACCTCAGGAATGATCAGACTCCTCTAAGCTACAAAAAGCTTTCAGCTCACCCAAGTTAACTACCGTCAGCCAAAAGACTACAAACAATAAATGCTGAAGGGGTTTTAGAGAACTCTGTTCCCTCTGTCTGCGGAGGACATGTCTAGTTGTAACAGCCAATAATGAGAACAGAAAGGAGCTGCGTTTTCAATTAAAAATTGAGCCACCCTTCCATCCAGAACACCCACAGCCGAGCCTCTCACCTGAGAAGACGGGCTGCAAGAGCTGCACTCCACGAGTTTTCACAGTAGCCAAGACACCGAAGCAACCCAAATGTCCATCAACAGATGAATGGATAAGAAGAGCTGGTCCGTGGACACAGTGGACTATTAGCCATGGAAAACAAGGAAACACTGCTCTTTGAGGCACCCGAGATGAGCCTAGAGATCATCACAGAACATGAGTTAAGTCGGAAAGCAAAAGGCATACCGTATGACATCACCTATAGGCGTTATCTAACAGCTGACACAAATGAACATATTTCCACAAAGAAAGACACTCACACACTTAGAAAACAAACTAAGCTTAAGTAAAATGAAAGGTGGGGGGAATGGATAAATTAAGATTAGTGTCACCATATGTGTACAAATACGTATTAAATATATATATCAAACAGACCGACCATATAGCAAGGGAGGTCACCAGAACACTCTGCAATAATTTACATGGGAAGAGGATCTGTACAAGAATATATATATATATATATATATATATATATATATATATATATATATATATATATATATATATATATACATATAAAACGTACAAATGAACCAGATTCTGTACATATAGGACCAACAGTATTCTAATCATTACCCCGATTTAAACAAATTAAAAGAGCGAACAAGAAGTAATGTGACATACACTTCTGGGGTTTTTTCCTGGCACATTCCATTCTAATTGACAACCTGGGAACAGGACTTCCAGAAGGCTCTGCTGCCCTAGTAACCAGATGTGGGAATGTAGCAATGCTGACGCCTTGTGGCCGTTTCCCACAGCAGCAGCTTTAAAGTCAGTGCTAATGGTCACTCAATATTCACACCCATTGCAGGCTTGTAAATGACACCTGCCCTCCAAAACAAAATCCTGGGGTCGAAAATCGACCAAAAAAGTCGAAAGAGGGCAACCTTCCAAGAAGACAATTTCGAGAGGTTTATTGTACTCACGGTTTTTTTTTTTCTGTTTTTGTTTAACAGAATAAAAAAAGGCGTGGAAAAATGCTGAACCTTAGGAATTATTAGACACGAAAATACACGTTACAAAAACCTATCATGTCACACGACTCAGCATGGCCAGCAGCAAAACTTCTGCAAACAAGAAATGCTGACGGGGTGGTGAAGAAATACGTACCCTCGGTTCTAAGTGGGACGTGGTAAGAGCCCCTAAGGAAAACACAGTGGAGTTGCCTGGAAAGGGTCAACATTGAGCGACCGTTCAATCAAGCATAGCCACTGCTGGGTCTATCACCTGAGAGGATGAGAATCAAAAAGACACGGGCTGGCAATCCTGCAATCCAGCAATGTTTACCATAGCCAACACTTGGAAGCAATGAAAATGCCCAGCCACAGAGGAATGCAGAAAGGAGCAGTGGTCCATGGACACAATGGAAGAGTACTCCAGTGAAAAGTAGAAATTCCATTTTAAAAACAGATATAAGTAAGGAGACATCAGCTTTGGGGGGTTTCTCCAGACACATCCCACCGTCATTGATAACCGAGGAACACCACTGGCAGGAAGGTCTGTTTCACTAGTTACCAGAGTGGGAAACGCAGAAATGCTGCAGCCCTCTGGCCGTTACCTGCAACGGCAGCTTGAAAACCCGTGCTAATGGTCACTTCGTGTGCACAAGTCCTGGAGGGCTGTCAATGAAACCTGCCCTCAAAATGTCTTGAGGGAGGTAGTGGCCAAAATATTTCAAAAGGCGGCACATACGTCAAGAAAAGAATGTGATGAGGTAAGCTACACACACAGTTTGAAGAAAAAAAGGGCATCCCTGAAAGCTCAATTTCAAGGCTTTATGAGACGCATGCAAATCCAACCACAGAGGTATCGGCTCACACCAGTCAGAAGAACCATCAGCAACAAGACTACCAACAATTCATGCTGAAGGGGTTGTGGAGAAGTGCATACCCTCTAGGTTAAGTGGGACTTTGCCGCCAGCCGCGGCGGGTCCTCAAAGTGTAGCAACAACCGACGAGAGGGGGTAGGGAACTGAACGCACCAAGGTATGGGATCAGAAGGGCACAAGCAACTGACGCTTGCAAGGCAAGTTTAATAACAAAGCCTAGCCGTATATATACCCCTAAAGCAGGGACTTTGCTTCGTCACGCCTTATCGGCATCAGCTGGTTGGTTGGCTTCTCGGCTTAGTCACACCTTATCAGCATCAGCTGGTTGGTTGGCTGCTCGGCTTCTCCCTCAAAGGCACCAATTTCCCCTCCAGGGTTGCTTTTCCTAGCTTTAGGGAACAACCAGGGACTCCCAGTAACTGAGCAGGTCCCTGGAGCGATTTGGCCAAAGGCCATCTCCTTTTGTATGTTCATACCATAAAGTCCAGGATGCATACCAAGGAGAGTACAGTCGGGCCCTGAGGCTTAGGAGGGTCTTAGTGGCGCCTTCCTCAGAGGGCAATGCTCGCCACAGGACTTCACCTGGTAAGAGGCACTAATGGGAACAGAATGGAGGTGCCTTTACAAGGTAAACACTGAGTTACGATATGATCCAGCAGGCCCACTCGTGGGCCTATAACCTAAGAAAGAAGACAGAAGTGGAAAGACACAGGCAGGCAAATCTGCATTGCAGGAGTATTACAATAGCCAGGACATGGAAGCAAGCAGAAAGTCCATCAACAGATGAGTGGACAAAGAAGAACAGGGACCTGAACAGATGGAATATTAGCCAAGGAACAAAAGGAAACAATGCCATCAACAGCACCATCGGTGAGGCTAGAGTTCATCACGCACCTTGCAGTAAGTCACAGAGCGAAAGATACATAGCCTACGATATCACTTATAGGTGTTCCCTAAAAATTGATATCACTGAAGATATTTCCACAGAGAAAGGCAATCACAGATGCAATAAACAGATTTATGGTTCACCCATGGACAGGTGTGAGAATTGTGTACATTAGGAAATTGGGTTTAAGAGAGGGATACAAACACAGGTGAAATACAAAATCACCAAAGGCCTACGGAATACCAAGAGAAGAGTACTCAACATTGTGTCATAAGCTACATGGGAAAAGGATCCAAAGAAGACTAGATACATGTTTATGTGTAAAAGAGCCACATCTTTCACACCCACAACAAGCAAAACATTGTAATCAAACTTGCTGTGAGAAACAATAAACATTGAATTAAAAAACGAACAAGTCAGTCGTGAGGCACAAACATAAGGGGCTTTTTCCTGGCACAGTCCATTCTAATTGACAACCTAGAATACGACTTCCACGGAGGCTCTGTTGCCCGAGTAACCAGGTTTGGTAAAGGAGACCTGCTGCCGCCTTGTGGCCGTTTCTCAAAACAGCAGCTTTAAACCCAGTGCTAATGGTCACTTGATATTCAAAATCATTGCAGGCCTATAAATGACACCTGCCTTCAAAAAAGATTCTTGGGTCGTCCATCGAGGAAAACAACTCAAAAGACGTGCACATTTCAAAACGACAATTTCAAGAGGCATATTTTGTGCACATTTTGTCTTCTCTTTCTTTCTTTCTCTTGTGATAAATAAAAGGGCATGGAAAAATGCTCAACATCAGGAATTAATAAAGCCATGCAAATCCAGTCGACAGAAACGTTCACCCACCGTCGTCAGAATGATCATCAGCCACAGAGTCTACAAAGAATAAATGCTCAAGGTGTTTTAGAGAACTCTGTGCCCTCTAGCGGCCGCTGGGACGTAACCTGGTAACAGCTAGTAGTGAGAACACCGTGGAGGTGCGTTGAAAGGTAAAAATTGAGCTAACCTGTAATCGGGTAGGCCCACTGATGGGCCTATCTCCCGAGTAGACCAAAATCAAAAAGACACAGGCTGGCCATCCTGCACTGCAGCAACATGTACCATCGCCAAGACTTGGAAGAAACCCAAATGTCCATCAACAGAACAATGCACCAAGAAGAAGGGGGCCCATGCGCACAATGGAACATGAGCCATGGAAGAGCATGCAACAGTGCCGCTGGCACCACCGTAGAAGGATCTAGAGATACCCACCCAAAAGGAAGTACGAAAGAAACCGAAATAGAAATATCCTATGACATCACTTATAGCTGTTACTTCAACATTGATACCCATGAAGTCATTTCCAAGAGAAGGCCGTGCATAGATGCAGAAAACCAACTATGCTTAACCAAGTGGAAAGGTGTAAGGAATGTATGAATTTGGATATGGGGGTTTACAGACATGTACTGATACATATGAAATATATAATCACAAAATACCTAAGGAATACCAAGAGAGGTCGACTCAACACTCTGTAATAACCTACACGGGAAAGGATCCAAAGATGAATAGATTGACACATACATATGATGAACCAGATGCAGTACACCTAGAACACACACCACATTTTTATCCAATTGGCTGTGATACTAGATAACAATTAAATTTTAAAAAACACACAAGAAGTAAGGAGATATAAGCTCTTGGGGGTTTGCCCTGACACACTGCACTCTCATTTGCAGCCTACTAACACAATTTCCAGGAAGCCTCTGTTGCAGGAAAACCCAGAGTTGGAAATGGAGAAATGCTGCCGCCTTGTGGCCGTTTCCCGCAAGAGCGGCTTTAAACGGATAGCTATGGGTCACTTAACATTCACAAGGACTCAGGCCTCTAAAAGACACCTGCCCTCAAAAAAAAAAAATTTCCTGAGCTCGGCCGTGGCCAAAAAAATTCAAAGCAGGCAAATGTGTCAAAGAGATAGTATGATAGAGGTAAGTTTTACTCACTCTTTATCAAAAAAGCAAAATGGAGAAAAGCTCAACCTCAGGAATGATCAGACTCCTCTAAGCTACAAAAAGCTTTCAGCTCACCCAAGTTAACTACCGTCAGCCAAAAGACTACAAACAATAAATGCTGAAGGGGTTTTAGAGAACTCTGTTCCCTCTGTCTGCGGAGGACATGTCTAGTTGTAACAGCCAATAATGAGAACAGAAAGGAGCTGCGTTTTCAATTAAAAATTGAGCCACCCTTCCATCCAGAACACCCACAGCCGAGCCTCTCACCTGAGAAGACGGGCTGCAAGAGCTGCACTCCACGAGTTTTCACAGTAGCCAAGACACCGAAGCAACCCAAATGTCCATCAACAGATGAATGGATAAGAAGAGCTGGTCCGTGGACACAGTGGACTATTAGCCATGGAAAACAAGGAAACACTGCTCTTTGAGGCACCCGAGATGAGCCTAGAGATCATCACAGAACATGAGTTAAGTCGGAAAGCAAAAGGCATACCGTATGACATCACCTATAGGCGTTATCTAACAGCTGACACAAATGAACATATTTCCACAAAGAAAGACACTCACACACTTAGAAAACAAACTAAGCTTAAGTAAAATGAAAGGTGGGGGGAATGGATAAATTAAGATTAGTGTCACCATATGTGTACAAATACGTATTAAATATATATATCAAACAGACCGACCATATAGCAAGGGAGGTCACCAGAACACTCTGCAATAATTTACATGGGAAGAGGATCTGTACAAGAATATATATATATATATATATATATATATATATATATATATATATATATATATATATACATATAAAACGTACAAATGAACCAGATTCTGTACATATAGGACCAACAGTATTCTAATCATTACCCCGATTTAAACAAATTAAAAGAGCGAACAAGAAGTAATGTGACATACACTTCTGGGGTTTTTTCCTGGCACATTCCATTCTAATTGACAACCTGGGAACAGGACTTCCAGAAGGCTCTGCTGCCCTAGTAACCAGATGTGGGAATGTAGCAATGCTGACGCCTTGTGGCCGTTTCCCACAGCAGCAGCTTTAAAGTCAGTGCTAATGGTCACTCAATATTCACACCCATTGCAGGCTTGTAAATGACACCTGCCCTCCAAAACAAAATCCTGGGGTCGAAAATCGACCAAAAAAGTCCAAAGAGGGCAACCTTCCAAGAAGACAATTTCGAGAGGTTTATTGTACTCACGGGGTTTTTTTTTTCTGTTTTTGTTTAACAGAATAAAAAAAGGCGTGGAAAAATGCTGAACCTTAGGAATTATTAGACACGAAAATACACGTTACAAAAACCTATCATGTCACACGACTCAGCATGGCCAGCAGCAAAACTTCTGCAAACAAGAAATGCTGACGGGGTGGTGAAGAAATACGTACCCTCGGTTCTAAGTGGGACGTGGTAAGAGCCCCTAAGGAAAACACAGTGGAGTTGCCTGGAAAGGGTCAACATTGAGCGACCGTTCAATCAAGCATAGCCACTGCTGGGTCTATCACCTGAGAGGATGAGAATCAAAAAGACACGGGCTGGCAATCCTGCAATCCAGCAATGTTTACCATAGCCAACACTTGGAAGCAATGAAAATGCCCAGCCACAGAGGAATGCAGAAAGGAGCAGTGGTCCATGGACACAATGGAAGAGTACTCCAGTGAAAAGTAGAAATTCCATTTTAAAAACAGATATAAGTAAGGAGACATCAGCTTTGGGGGGTTTCTCCAGACACATCCCACCGTCATTGATAACCAAGGAACACCACTGGCAGGAAGGTCTGTTTCACTAGTTACCAGAGTGGGAAACGCAGAAATGCTGCAGCCCTGTGGCCGTTACCTGCAACGGCAGCTTGAAAACCCGTGCTAATGGTCACTTCGTGTGCACAAGTCCTGGAGGGCTGTCAATGAAACCTGCCCTCAAAATGTCTTGAGGGAGGTAGTGGCCAAAATATTTCAAAAGGCGGCACATACTTCAAGAAAAGAATGTGATGAAGTAAGCTACACACACAGTTTGAAGAAAAAAAGGGCATCCCTGAAAGCTCAATTTCAAGGCTTTATGAGACGCATGCAAATCCAACCACAGAGGTATCGGCTCACACCAGTCAGAAGAACCATCAGCAACAAGACTACCAACAATTCATGCTGAAGGGGTTGTGGAGAAGTGCATACCCTCTAGGTTAAGTGGGACTTTGCCGCCAGCCGCGGCGGGTCCTCAAAGTGTAGCAACAACCGACGAGAGGGGGTAGGGAACTGAACGCACCAAGGTATGGGATCAGAAGGGCACAAGCAACTGACGCTTGCAAGGCAAGTTTAATAACAAAGCCTAGCCGTATATATACCCCTAAAGCAGGGACTTTGCTTCGTCACGCCTTATCGGCATCAGCTGGTTGGTTGGCTTCTCGGCTTAGTCACACCTTATCAGCATCAGCTGGTTGGTTGGCTGCTCGGCTTCTCCCTCAAAGGCACCAATTTCCCCTCCAGGGTTGCTTTTCCTAGCTTTAGGGAACAACCAGGGACTCCCAGTAACTGAGCAGGTCCCTGGAGCGATTTGGCCAAAGACCATCTCCTTTTGTATGTTCATACCATAAAGTCCAGGATGCATACCAAGGAGAGTACAGTCGGGCCCTGAGGCTTAGGAGGGTCTTAGTGGCGCCTTCCTCAGAGGGCAATGCTCGCCACAGGACTTCACCTGGTAAGAGGCACTAATGGGAACAGAATGGAGGTGCCTTTACAAGGTAAACACTGAGTTACGATATGATCCAGCAGGCCCACTCCTGGGCCTATAACCTAAGAAAGAAGACAGAAGTGGAAAGACACAGGCAGGCAAATCTGCATTGCAGGAGTATTACAATAGCCAGGACATGGAAGCAAGCAGAAAGTCCATCAACAGATGAGTGGACAAAGAAGAACAGGGACCTGAGCAGATGGAATATTAGCCAAGGAACAAAAGGAAACAATGCCATCAACAGCACCATCGGTGAGGCTAGAGTTCATCACGCACCTTGCAGTAAGTCACAGAGCGAAAGATACATAGCCTACGATATCACTTATAGGTGTTCCCTAAAAATTGATATCACTGAAGATATTTCCACAGAGAAAGGCAATCACAGATGCAATAAACAGATTTATGGTTCACCCATGGACAGGTGTGAGAATTGTGTACATTAGGAAATTGGGTTTAAGAGAGAGATACAAACACAGGTGAAATACAAAATCACCAAAGGCCTACGGAATACCAAGAGAAGAGTACTCAACATTGTGTCATAAGCTACATGGGAAAAGGATCCAAAGAAGACTAGATACATGTTTATGTGTAAAAGAGCCACATCTTTCACACCTACAACAAGCAAAACATTGTAATCAAACTTGCTGTGAGAAACAATAAACGTTGAATTAAAAAACGAACAAGTCAGTCGTGAGGCACAAACATAAGGGGCTTTTTCCTGGCACAGTCCATTCTAGTTGACAACCGAGAATACGACTTCCACGGAGGCTCTGTTGCCCGAGTAACCAGGTTTGGTAAAGGAGACCTGCTGCCGCCTTGTGGCCGTTTCTCAAAACAGCAGCTTTAAACCCAGTGCTAATGGTCACTTGATATTCAAAATCATTGCAGGCGTATAAATGACACCTGCCCTCAAAAACGATTCTTGGGTCGTCCATCGAGGAAAAAAACTCAAAAGACGTGCACATTTCAAAACGACAATTTCAAGAGGCATATTTTGTGCACATTTTGTCTTCTCTTTCTTTCTTTCTCTTGTGATAAATAAAAGGGCATGGAAAAATGCTCAACATCAGGAATTAATAAAGCCATGCAAATCCAGTCGACAGAAACGTTCACCCACCGTCGTCAGAATGATCATCAGCCACAGAGTCTACAAAGAATAAATGCTCAAGGTGTTTTAGAGAACTCTGTGCCCTCTAGCTGCCGCTGGGACGTAACCTGGGAACAGCTAGTAGTGAGGACACCGTGGAGGTGCGTTGAAAGGTAAAAATTGAGCTAACCTGTAATCGGGTAGGCCCACTGATGGGCCTATCTCCCGAGTAGACCAAAATCAAAAAGACACAGGCTGGCCATCCTGCACTGCAGCAACATGTACCATCGCCAAGACTTGGAAG